>NC_082736.1:15706776-16306776 GCF_030144855.1 Hypanus sabinus
GAAACGTCAACAGTGCATCTCCCTGTAGACGCTACCTGTCCTGCTGCGCTCCACCAGCATTTAGTGTGTGTTGCTTGAATTTCCAGCATCTGCAGATTCCCTCGTGTTTGCTTTTGAACATCCTTGTAAATCTCATCCACACCTTTCCTATGGCGTGTACATTCTCCCTGTAGTGAGGAGACCAGAAATGAGCACAGTACTCCAAGTGGGGCCTGACCAGGGTCCTATATAGCTGCAACATTACCTCTCTGCTCCTAAATTCAATTCCACGGTTCATAAAGACCAATACACCGTACGCCTTCTTAACCACAGTGTCAACCTGCGCAGCAGCTTTGAGTGTCCTGTGGACTCAGGCCCCAAGATCCCTCTGATCCTCCACACTGCCAAGCGTCTTACCATTAATACTATATTCTGGCATCATATTTGACCTACCAAAATGAACCACTTTGCACTTACCTCGGTTGAACATCTGCCACTTCTCAACCCAGTTTTGCATTCTATCAAAGTTCCACTGTAACCTCTGACAACCCTCCACTGTCCAGAACATCTCCAAACTTTGTGTCATCAGCAGATTTACTAAACAATCCCTCCACTTCCTCATCCAGGTCATTTATAAAAATCACAAAGAGTATGTGTCCCAGAACAAATCCCCAATGCACAACTCTGGTCACCGACCTCCATGCAGAATATAACCGGTCTTCAACCACTCTTCTGTGGGCAAGCCAGTTCTAGGACCACAAAGCCTCCTTACTTTCTCAATAAGCCTTGCTTATCAAATGCCTTGCTGAAATCCATATATGCTACATCTACTGCTCTTCCTTCATCAATGTGTTTAGTCACATCTTCAAAAAATTCAATCAGGCTCCTAAGGCACAACGTGCCCTTGACAAAGCCATGCTGACTATTCCTAATTATATTATAGCACATCAAATGTTCATAAATCCTGCCTCTCCGGATCTTATCCATCAAGTTACCCACCACTGAGGTAAGACTCCCTGGTCTATAATTTCTTGGGCTATCTCTACTCCCTTTCTCGAATAAAGGAACAACATCCGCAACCCTCCAACCCTCCGAAATCTGTCCCGTCCGCATTGATGATGAAAAGATCATCGCCAGAGACTCAGCAATCTCCTGCCTCGCCTCCCACAGTAGCCTGGGTTACATCTCATTCGGTCCCGACAACTTATCAAAGTTGATGCTTCCAGAAGCTCAGAACATCGTCTTTCTTAATATCTACATGCTCAAGCTCTTCAGTCTGCTGCAAGTCATCACTACAATCACCAAGATCCTTTTCCATAGTGAATACTGAAGTAAAGTATTCATAAGGTAGCTGTGGTATTTTCTCCGGTTCCATACACACTTCCCCACTTTCAGACTTGATAGGTCCTATTCTTTCACGTCTTATCATCTTGCTCTTCACATAGTTGTTAAATGCCTTAGGGTTTTCCTTAATCTTGCCCACCAAGGCCTTCTCATGGCCCCTCCTGGCTCTCCTAATTTCCTTCTTAAGCTCCTTCCTGTTAGCCTTATAATCTTCTAGATCTCTAACATTACCTTGCTTTCTGAACCTTTTGTAAGCTTTTATTTTCTCCTTGACTAGATTTATTACAGCCTTTGTACACCACGGTTCCTGTATCCTACCTTAACTTCCCTGTCTCATTGGAACACACCTATGCAGAACTCCACACAAATATCCCCTGAACATTTGCCACGTTTCTTCCGTAGTTTTCCCTGAGAACATCTTTCCAATTTAAGCTTCCTCCTTCCTGCCTGATAGCCACATATTTCCCTTACTCCAATTAAACGCTTTTCTAACTTGTCTGTTCCTATCTCTCTCCAACACTATTGCAAAGGAGATAGAATTATGATCACTATCTCCAAAATGTTCTCCCACTGTGAGCTCTGACACTGGACGATAGTAATTTCCCAGTTGTTATCACAGTGTGCATATTTCACCATATAGTTCAAAGTTCAAAGTAAAGTTTATTCTCACAGTGCATACATGTCACCACATTCAGCCCTGAGATTCATTTTCTGCAGGCATTCTTTGAAAATCTATAGAACAGTAACTGAACTGTAAATATGAGGAACGATAAACTGTAAACAAACAATGCAAATGCAGAAAAATAAATAGCAATAAATAATGAGGATGAAATAAGAATATAACAGAGCACCTAAATGAGTCCTCGCATGAGTGCCGCTGTCCTCTTTTCTTCAGGCCCCTGATGTTTGAGGGTTAGTAACTTTTCTTGAACCTGGTGGTGCGAGTCCTGAGGTACCTGTACCTTCTACCTGATGAAAGCAGTGAGAAAAGGGCATTGCCTGGGTGGTGACGATTTTTGATGATGGATGTTGCTTTTCTACAGCTATGTTCCATGTAGATGTGCTCAGTTGTTATGAATGTACCCGTGATGTACCTGGGCTGAATCCACTAGCTTTTATACGATTTTCCACTCAAAGGCATTGATGATCCTATACCAGGCCGTAATGCAGCCAGTCAGCACACTTTCCACCTCACACTTATAGAAGTTTGGCAAAGTTTTCGATGTCCTGCTGGATCTCTGTGAGCCCTGAGAAAGTAAAGGTGCAGTCGTGCTTTATTCACAATAATATTTCAGATTCAGATTCAGTTTATTGTCATTTAGAAACTACAAATGCAATGCAGTTAAAAATGAGACAACGTTCCCTCAGAATGATATCACAAGAGCATATGACAAAACAGACTATACCAGAAAATCCACGTAATGTTTGGCAATCCCCAATCCAGAGTCTGGTGAGGCTGCTGTGTGTTAATATCGTGCTACTGTATAGCACCTTCCCCGGAAAGGAGCTCCAAATCCACCAGACTAAAACAAGACCAAAAACTAAAGCTACAAGACCTGCACAAAACCAAATAATTGCAACATATAGTTACAACAGTGCAAACAATAGCATAATTGATAAAAAAAAAACAGACTATGAGCACAGTAAAAATAGTCTAAGATGCTAAAGGACTGTAAGTTCAAAAGAAGTCACCGCATTTTCCACAAGTCCCCAGGGTCCCGACAGACTCACCATCCCACGCCGGCGGCACAAGAGAGTACCCCCGCTACGGACTTCCAAGGCGCTACCCGACTCAGCCTCAGCACACACCGAAAGCGACCTAAGTCCATCGAACCTCCGAGACGACCGTCCCCTCCGGCACAGCTTCTCCGAGCACCATCCACTGCTGAGCGTATTAAATGGCCCCCGCCAATGGCCATCAGCAACGCGACCTCGAGGACAGGGGGCCTGTTGTTCAAGCAGACTCCCAGACCTCACAGCAGCAGCAGCAACGAAGAAACTCTTCCTGGAATTTCCCAATGTTTCTCCGTGCTTCCCCGTCCGTTTTCAATTGATTATGATTACTCACGGCACGCCACTTCATAAATAACAGATAAACAGATATTTATATGATGTGTCCAGGACAGATCCTCTGACAGTGACACACAGGAATTTAAAGTTATTGACTCTCTTCACTTCTGATTGTACAATGATTACTGGCTCATGGATGTCTGGTTTCCCTCTCCTGAAGTCGACAATCTGTCCCATGGCCTAACTGACACTGAGTGAGAAGTTGTTGTTATTATGCCACTCAGACAAGCTTGATCGCTGGAGTCTTGCTCTTTAGGCTCTGTCTATATGCAGGTAAGGTGAATACAGTCAAATGATCTCACTTAACAAAATGCGATCTCGGGAGCGAACAATAGGCATTCCTTATCGTAGTGCAGTGGAGGTCCAGTGTGTTGGGACCTCTGGCACAAAAGGGTACTACATTCAGCTTCACTTTTTTCAGGTATTTACAGTAAAATCAATACAATGGAATTTATGAAAACTATAAATAGCAAAGACTGACAACCAATGTGCAAATAATAGATCATGCAAATAATAAACAAAAAAATAAATTTTACTGTGAAATTCAATTGTCGGATACTTGGAAGTGAAACTGCAGATTATGGAATCAGTTCAGTGAAGATACCTGTGTCATTTAAAGACCATGACTGCTGTAGGGTAATAACTCTTCCTGAAGCTGGTGGTGTGGGACCTAAAGATCCTGTACATCCTTCCCGATGGCAGCTGTGAGAAGAGAGCATGAGGTGGATGAAGGATGTTGTTGATGATGGATGCTGTTTACTTGTAGAAGTGCATCCTGTAAATGTACTGAATGATGGGGAGTGCTTTGCTTGTGATGAACTGGGATGCATCCACTAGTTAGAAACATAGAAAAGCTAAAGCACAATACCGTGCCAAACCGTTACTTATTTCAGAAATTACCTGGCGTTACTCATAGCCCTGTATGTTTCTAAGCCCCGTGTACCTATCCAGAAGTCTTTTAAAAGACTCCATTGTATCCGCCTCCACCACATTTGCCGGCAGCCCATTCCACGCACTCACCACGCTCTGTGTAAGAAACATGCCTCTGACATCTCCACAAAGTTCTTGTAGACCTTTCTTTTCCATTCCTGATCATTGTGTTTCCATATCAGGCCATGATGAAACCAGTCAGGTTACTCTCCACTGGGCATCTATATATGTCAAAGTTTTAGGTGTCATGCTGACTATACGCAGGTAGAGTCACTGCCTTCTTTAAAATGGCACTTACTGGTCGTCCCAGGACAGACCCTCTGAAATGATAATGCTGAGAAATTTAATGTTACTGACTCTCCATCTCCAGTCCCTGATGATGACCGGCTCATGGATCTCCGGTTTCCTCCCCCTGTCTTCAGTGATCAGCTCTTTGGTTTTGCTGATATTGAGTGAGAGGTTTTCGTTGTGGCACCATTCAACCAGATCGTCCATCTCCCTCCTGAGGGCAAATGTGATACATCCAACAACAGTGGTGTCATCTGCAAACTTAAATATGGCATTGGAGTTGTACTTAGCCACACAATCACAGGTATAAAGTGAGTAGAGTAGTGGACAAAGCACACAGCCTTGTGTTACACCAATGCTGATGGAGATTGTGGAGGAGATGTTGCTGACCTTGAATGCAAAGTCTTCACTGTGGAAGGTGTTATGAATGTACCACAGCTCTGAGGGGCCGAAGGGTACGGGGTAGCCCCCTCCTTTGTGAGAATCGCACGATCACTATTGATTTGGGTCAGGAGACCAAGGAAATGAGAGAGAGACGTGCGGAATGTCTTGCTCCCCCGGAGATATAAAGCTACGGGAAACGGCCATTGTCTCTTGGAGCTGAACTTGTGTATTACAATACTGTGCTACGTGGAAGCCCTCAGGCAAAGTGGGCTGGTTGAGGGAGGGATTGCATCACCCCCAGCCTGATTGACATCTGATACCCTGTGATTCAGGATAAAAGAGGGTCTGTGGGAACAGCCCCTCAGATGCACCAGAAGAAACGCTAGCGACCCCGTAATGGCGAAGCCGGTGGGGGAGGAGGCCACGTGCATTCGGTTCCATTTGTCCCGGAACCGGTGGCTTTTACCACGGAAGAACGGCTTTTAGCTACCAACGGGGAAACCAACTCCCAATAACTCTCGAAGAATTGACATCATAAAAGGAATGGGCAAGTTAAACCTCCGGCTTTCTCTCCAACCAAAAAGGCTGCACCCTGCAGCTTGAACGAACTAACAGTGACTTTTATATTTCCATCGGACAATACATTATCCCCTAGAGCTATCTTTTATTGATTATTATTATACCCGCGCGTTTAGATTTAGTATTGATGACGTATCTTATCTGTATGTTTGCATTTATATTATTTTGTATATTTTTATCAATAAATACTGTTAAAATAGTACCATTAGACTTCAACGGACCTTTCTATCTTTGCTGGTAAGTGACCCAGTTACGGGGTTCGTAACAAAGGGAAATAGAAATTACATCTGATAGAGAAGATTACATTAAAATCAGCAAAATATAAGAAAGAAAATTACTTTTTCCACAGAAATGTGAAAACAGGGCCAACTTGTCCTCGCTGACATTTGTCAGTCCGCAATGAGTATTGTGAGCAATGCTGGGCCCTTTATCCAATGATTGATGTGTTTGCATCGGAGAGGGTCCAGAGCAGTTTCACGAGAATGACCCCGGGAATGAAGGGGTTAACATATGAGGAGCATTTGATGCTTCTGGGCCTCTGCTTGCTGGAGTTTAGAAGAATGAGGAGAGAGTCAGATGATAACTACTTGAGTGAACGTGGAGAGGATGTTTCCTGTAGTGGGCTAGTACAGCACCAGATGGCACACACTCAGAATAGGATGTCTCTTAAGAAGAGAGATGAGAAGCCTTTTCTTTAGCCAGAGTGTCATGAATCTGTGGAATTCATTGTCAGGAGTGGAGGAGGCCACACATTGAGCACTGGATTCAGTTAATTGACACGTTAATTCATGGCCTCCTCCACTGTTGTAATGAGGCCACACTCAGGTTGAAGGAGCAACATCTTATATTCCATCTGGGTAGCCTAAAACCTGATGATATGAATTTTGATTTTTCTAACTTCGAGTGGTGTCCCAAACCTCCTTCACCTTTCCCCATTCCCTTTTCCTTCTCACATTATCTTCCTACCAGCCCATCAACTCCCTCTGGTGTTCGTCCATGTTTTCTTTCTTCCATGGCTTTCTGTCCTCTTCTACTAGATTCCCCCTCTCTCGCCTGTATCTCATTCACTAATCGACTTCCCAGCTCTTTACTTCACCGCCCCCCCCCCTCACAGTTTCACCTGTCCCCTTGTGTTTCTTCCCCTACCCCCACCTTCTAGCTCTGACTCCTCATCTTTTTTTCTCCAGTTCTGATGAAGGGACTTGGTCCGAAACATCGACTGTACACTTTTCCATAGATGCTGCCTGGCCTGCTGGGTCCCTCCAGCACTTTCTGTGTGTTGTCCAGATACAGGTGATGATCTCAACAGGCTTGCAGGTGAAGTTTTGCTTCTCCTGAATGGACTATTTGGGTTTCTGAATGATGGTGCAGGGGCAGGTGTAGCACGTGTTTCGATTACAGGGATGTGCCAGCAGTGAGATCAGTGGGGAGGGATGAATGGACAAGTGAATCACGGAGAGAGTGATCCCGGCTTAAAGTGGAGAGTGGGCTGGGTGGAAGGATGTGTTTAGTGTTAGAATCCCTCCGTCTCCAGAGATGCTACACGAGCCAGTCTGTCTCCAGAGACTGACTGCTGCTGTCTTCTTTTATACATAGTGTCCCGACCTTCCAGAGAAATGCACAGAGACAGAGGCGAGGAGTGGAGGAGACAGAGACAGAGTGACAGACAGAGCCGAGAGCGGCCTCTTATCATCCAGCTCCGTCTTCACTCTCCCACAACCACCAGTTTCCAATGGTTTATCCGCAACAGAACATAAACACAATGCTCGGATAAACCTACAGATGCACAGCTTCAATATTGGTCAGTCTGTAAAGTTAAGACCTACGACTCTGGAGAACTGACACAGAAAATCTGGAACAATAAACTACTTCAAAGATGGTAATTCTGACATTCCAGTAAAACACAGAGATACCTGGAAACAAACAGCAGGTCAGGCAGCACCCGTGGACAGAGAAACAAAGTTAACGTTTCAGGCCGAAGCCCCTTCATCAGATACATTCTGTCCTCATTCCGAATTCTGTCTGGAGCTGCAAATGGACTTTTGTGAATGATGCACCAGGTCTCCAAGTTCCCTCTGCACCACCAGACCCTGTTGGCTTTGAACAATTAGAGAATGTTCTGACTTAAATATTTTCCTGTCAAAATGTACAAGTTCACACCCTCCCCCACCCCCACAATATCCCAGCTGCCAGACCTATGTCCAATCATGTCACCCTTTGTCGTCTCCTCACCGCTCTTCACAACTCAGTTCCCATCTCTGCTTGTCATCAGCAAGTTTGGAAATCACGGTCAGCTCACAATTTCCCAATCCCCTGTGATGGTGCAGCTTATCAAACATGTCCTGGACATCTCAGTTCAGAGCGTCCCTGGGTCCCTTTATCCACAGTTGGTGTTACTGCTCCAACCACTCGATTGTACTTGTTAAATGTGCAGTCATTTTCACCTGTTGATTTTGCATGAGGGTTTGAAGTTTTGTAGGTTTTCCTGCTTTGTTACAGGTCCAAATGTTTTCCTGGTACAGGTGATGATCTGACAGGTCTGGAGTTTCCTGTTTTCTGCTTTTGCTTCAGACTACAGAATCTGCAGCTTTTATCGTCATTTTTATTTCTTTTCTGTTTACTTATTTTTCTCCAATTTGGAGTGAAGGAGTTACTCAATATGGTCTCCCTACAAACACAGACTAGTTTATTGATCCTGACCATCCTCACCCAGGTCTGCCGTCACAGACGAAGTTTATTGATAGGGTTCATATGGTCCTCAGTCAGGGTGTTTAGTAAGTTGGATCCAGAATTGTCTTTTCAATAGGAGACAGAGTGATGGCAGAGAGTGTTTTGTGATCAGATACTGGTGTTGTGCTGTTTCACTTGGATCTGTTCTGGGACCTTTGCTGTTTGTGATATGGCTGAGTGATTTGGGAGTGGATGTAGCAAGCGTGAGCAGTAAGTTCACACTGAGTGTGAGATGGGTGGAGTTATTGCTGAGTGGAGGGTGGTCTTAGGCTAAAGGGTGACATCGATGTGGTGGTGAAATAGCCAGAAAGCAAAACAAGTAGGTCAGTTTGTGTGAGAGCTGGGATTCCCCAGTAAACAATCCCAAAGCCCCCACAGTGGGAGGTCAGGGGGATAATATGTGTCAACTCTACAATAGTGTAATGTGCAGGAAATGACATTATTTGCCACATTAGTGGCTCTTAAATGAGCCTTTTGATGTGTTTGTTGCCGAGGCCAGGCTTAGTCTCACTTCTGGCAGATGCAGTGGGCCATCTGAATGTCTTTGGACACAGGGGTGACTCGCTTGGTGTGGATGGTGCAAAGAGCCTGACCAGGTAAGCCTCGCTGGACTCCTGCAGGCCTTTGTTGGCCGAGCTCTGGAAGCGTGGATCGGTTTTGAAGTCCTGCGTGATCTTCTGCACCAGATGCTGGAAGGGAAGATTGTGGATGAGCAGCTCGGTGGATTTCTGGTAGCATCGGTTCCCCCTCAGATGAGCTGGTAGTTCCCCAAGAATACGTACACAGACACCCAAAGATATTCAGTGCTCCTTTACATTTTTCAATTCTTTTACAGATATGGTGCTTCCATGCCAGCTCATTAACGAGCCACATGCCACAAAATCTTACCACTGACACGTATTCAAGAGTTTGACCATGAAATTTCAAATCTATTGATATTGTTACGTACCCCGTAACTGGGTGTCTTACCAGCAAAGATAGAAGTATCCGTTGCAGTCTGGTACTATTATCAAAACAGTGCTTATTAGTAAAATATACAAATCAATATCAACAATGCAAATATACAGGTAATACCCGTTAGCAATACTAAACCTAAAAGTGTGGGTATAATAATAATCAATAAAAAACAAGCTCTATCGATGTCAAGTGGATAATGAATTATCATGGGAAAGTATATAAAGTTCAGTTCAGTTCATGTAGTCTGATGTAGTTGTTGGTTCTTTTGTTGTCACCATGGGGGGGAGGAGAGAGGAGAGAGGAGAGAGGAGAGAGAGAGGAGAGAGGAGAGAGGAGAGAGGAGAGAGGAGAGAGGAGAGAGGAGAGAGGAGAGAGGAGAGAGGAGAGAGGAGAGAGGAGAGAGGAGAGAGGAGAGAGGAGAGAGGAGAGAGGAGAGAGGAGAGAGGAGAGAGGAGAGAGGGAGAGGGAGAGGGAGAGGGAGAGAGAAAGAGAGAGAGAGAAAACAGTGGCAGCTGCAGTTGTGGCCAGTCAGGTATGACCCCGCTGTCCTTTAGCTAGACCATTCTTCTAAGGTGGACTCATCACCCGAGCAAGGGTGGACACACACACAAGCCCCCACCGGCTTTGCTATAAACACTGTGAGTTAAATTGACCGATCCTTCATTCGGTCTCCAATGCCCCACACCTTCTCGAGCGTTCCAACACTCAATCAGTGCTCACTAGTGTGTCTCGTGGTGTGTCTGAGGGGTGTCTCCCCAGACATCACTTTTATCTCCACTCACGGGGTCTCAGGTGTCAATCAGTTTTGAATGGCTTAGTCCATCAAAAACCAGCCCTCTCCGGCTGTCCACTGAGGAATTTTAATGGACAGAATGGTACCAAGTAAACAGCCCTCTCTGGAGCCATAAGTTTTTCAGGAGTCATAATATGGTGGAACAAGTCTCTCTCCCCTCTCTTGTCAGTAGCAGATGTTCTGGCATGTTTTTGTTCCATCTCTTTCTTTCCCATTAGCAGCATGGCAACAGTAACGGTTTGTAATTCTCCCAGGGGAGAGGGACATGGACAACTCTGTACCCTTCTGCCCATCAGATTTTTTTCATCCTTCGTAACACCCCCATCCTTCTAGGAATTTTCACCAAAGGGGAAAATTAACTAATACAGCGTCTTACAGAATTACAGAATCCAAAAAAATACAGAAGTGTTTTTAACTACAAGCAATACAGATATACATTCACCTTAGCATCTAGATAAACAGTCAGCGATTACATTGTCACTTCCTTTAATATGTTGTATCTTAATATCAAATTCTTGTATCTTAATAAATTCCTGTAGCATCAGACTCCAATTTAATAACCTCCTATCTTTTTTCCCATTTCGATAGCAAAAAAAAGGTTGTAATTTTAGTTTTAAGTGTTATTACAAAATGTAAACCAATACATGCGTAATTATATTGTGGTACATTACAGAAGTTTGTGCAAAAACTAATCACTATTTTACTTTTAAGCTTAACAGTCAATCTTCCATGATGTTTTTATCTTTCACATGCTTTGTCAAAATCCGTCAAAACCAGATCCTATTATTCAAAGTGGCATTTTGTCAAACTTTGTCCCTCTTTCCACTTAACTCTCATGTGGTTTAGCTTGCTCACCAGTGTGGAATAGGCCTTCACATATTCCCTTTCATAGGAGATCTTATCACCAATGTTTTCCAAACTTAGCCCATTTCTGAACTTCCACACAAATTCTTTATTTTTTGAGGCAAGTCATAATTTTATCTTCAGGACCCCTTTCATTCTATTAGTTTTCAGTTTAACATCTGCAAGTAATCCCTCTTTGTCAAAACAACACTTTTGGTTATGTCCCTCCAAATCACCTCCTTGAATAACATCAGCGAGTTGTTTACCTTTAAGTTTCCAAACAAACTGTAATTGCTTCACAGGCACCTTGTTAACAAGCCATTGTTCCTTCAACCTGGTTACTGCTTCTAAAACCAATTCAGACTTTAAATTTTCTTTATTCAATTCAGGAAAAAACTTTCCCTTCAATAATATTCATATCACCAGCTTTCATCTCCTCACTAACTTTTACCACCCCTTCTAACACAAACACTGAGGACTCTCACTCTCCACTGTTTACCAAGGTTAACCTTTCCTTCACTGAACCAAGTCCATCTGACTCAAAAGGACTGCATTCCTTTCAACTATTATCAGATACATCAGACTTTTCCTGAGCTTCAATACTAGGTTCAGTACCCTTTGCCTCCACACCCTTCACACACTCAAATGGGACATCTACCTCTTCCAGGCTTTCCATACCAGTCCCTTTTTCAAATTCTAAGTTTCCTTGATCCTCCTAGCTACTCTCTTGTCAACTCCCATCCAGAGTAAACTCAACCCTGCAGATTAAAACAACTTCATCTGCTAACCCAGCAGACTCCTTCAAGGTAATGGCATCCTTTTCATCTAGGACTACCCTTATATCATTATCGGGAACACATTTAAATTTTTCAACTTCTTCAAACAGTTCTGTCAAGCCAGACAGATCATCTATGTCTACCCAGGACCTTCTAACTGCCTTATCTGTTTTTCATCTTTACTCTGTGCCTCTATAAATTCCTTCCTGACTAAGGGTAGGTCTACCTCCTCTCCTTTATTCTCTTTCACCTCCCTATTCTCCGCTTTACCATCCCCTAACCCTTCTTGGTACAGGGTCAGTAAAAACGTCTCAGCCAAATAAACACTGGACTCATTTAAACTGTCCTCCTTCTCAGCTGCCTTTCTCGACATGCTGCGAGTGATTGCGCATGCGGGATAGATCTTAGAATCTAGGGGCAGGTCCTCAGCACTCACAGGCGTCCTTGTCAGCTTCACTGCTGAATACACATCCCCAGTATCTCTCCACACTGGGACCTGAGGTTTTCTCCTTCTTTCACAGACACCATCCCTTCTGAAATAAATTTCTCACGCCCCTCTCGTACTCTGTCTAATTTTGCCTTCCTCGTCGATTTGCTGATTGACTCAATACACCCTGTAGGGACTGCTGTTTTCCCTTTTCCTGTCTCCTTCTTCGGAGCAAAGCACTTAGATGCAATATGACCAACCTTTCCACAATTATAATAGGTCAAGTCAGGAACCTTCCTGCCAGCCTGCTTTTCCTTCTCCTTACCTTTTCCACTAGCTCCCAGCTTATTCTCTACCTTAACCAGTGGACTTTCTCTACCGTCCCTACTGCCTTTTCTGATAACTCTTATTTGAGGAAAACTTTGTCTTGTGGGTTACGGCATATTCATCTGCGAATCTGGCAAATTCCGATAGACTTATTCGACTTCTCGTTCAGATACATCCTGATATTATCCGAAACATAACCTTAAAATTCCTCAATCAGAATTAGCTCTCTGAAACGATGGAAATCCTCCTCCAACTTTTCTGCAGCACACCAACAATCCAGGAGCACACCACAGGCAAACTCTGCATACGTCTGATTGCACAGTTTCTTTAAATCTCTGAACTTTTGTCTATATGCCTCGGGTACCAACTCGTAGGCACCCCCCCTGACAACTCATTCCATTTACTGAAAAAGTTGCCCTTCAGGTTGCCCTAAAAGTTGCCCTTCAGGTTCCTATTAAATCTCATCTAAAACCAATGCCCTCCAGCTCCTGATTCCCCAACGCTGTCAAAAATATTGTTATCTTTGACTCAACTCAGGCCCCCTACAATTTTATGCAACTCTGCAATATCACCACTCATTCGCCAATATTCCAAGGAAAATCATCCAAAACACTTCCCACAAATCAGTCCTTTGAGATCCAGTAACTTCTCCATAAATCACCTCTGCACTCTTTCCAGCTCAATGGAGCCTGTCATGTAGCATAGTCACTAAAACTAAACACTATTTATGAAATGCGGCCAAACTAACGTGTTGTACAACTGCACCATTTCATCCCAGCTTCTATATCCGGTGCCCTGATTGAAGGCCAGTGTTCCAAAAGCCGCTTCACCACCCTGTCCATCTGAAACCTGGTTTTTGTCCCTGTAACCTGGGTTACTGAATGTTAAGTCATGTTTGACAAACATACCAGAGATTTGAGACTTGACAGGGAAGTTGGAGAAGTGGTGATTTTGGATTGTCAGGAGCCATTTGTCAAGGTGCCACATGAAAGGTTGGTGCACAAGACCAGATCTCCGTTCTGGGAAGGAAGTGTGTTAATATTGACTGAAGACTCGTTATCATACTGAGACAGAATAACAGGTCTGTTTCAGGCTGGGATGATATAACTACTAGAGTGTCCCAGCAACCTGTTCTGGACTCTCCATTATTTCCTATTGATATTAATGACCTGGAGGAGGAGCAGAGAGTGAGGAATCCATGATTGTCAATGACGGGATTGTGGTACAGGCATGTTCTGATTGGACATTTGGTCTCTGCAACAGGATATGGGGAAGCTGGTGAGTCGGATACTTGGTAAATGGAGTTTAATGTGTTAAGTGTGATGGCATGTGGTAGGAGGAATCAAAATTCACCATTCATAAATTGTAAATTATAGAAATAGAGAGGGGTCAAGGTGTGCCTGCACAACAAAATAGAGACGGGTGCAGTGAGGGTTTATGAAGACCATATATGACCAAGGTTCAAAGGTGAATGGTTCATTGACATTTATTGCTGGGGCATTAGTGCAGAGAAACAGAGAAGTTTTGTTACAGTGTCCGACAAGTGCACACTGATGAATTTTGGGAAGTTAAAGCAGGTCAGGACATACCCAGTGAATGGCAGGGCCCTGAGTAATGTTGATGAAAAGATAAACCTGAGGCACAGGTACATAGTTCCCTGAAAGTGCCAACACAGGTAGACAAGGTGGTGAAGGTGAACGACATGCTTACCTTTATCGGTAAAGGCATTGAGAGGAGTTGGGACATCACATTACTGTTGTACAAATCAATAATTACACCACACCCGGAGTACCCTGTGCAGTTCTGGTCACCACAAGAGGAAGGATGTGATTAAGCTGGAAAGGTGCAGAAACAATTCACAGGAATGTTACCTGGACTGGGGGCTTGAGTTACAAGGAAAAAATCAGACTGACTGGGACTGTTTTCCCTGGAGTGAAGGAGACTCGGGGAGACCTGAGGGAAGTTAATAAAACTATGAGAGGTGTAGATGAGGTAGACAGTCAGAATCACTTCCCCAGGGTAGAAATATCAAATATAAGAAGGCACAGCTTTAAAATGCCAGGGTGAGAAATTAAAGGTGGATTTCAGGGCAGGTAAGATTTCTGTTTCTGTACAGAGAGTGGTGAGGGCTGGGTTTGGGCTGCCATGGGGGGTGGTGGAAGTAGATACGATAAAGACATTAAACAGGGTTTTAAATAAGCCCATGAATATTTAGAGAACTGAAGCACAGAAATTATATGCAGGTAGAAGAGACTTAGTTTCATTTGGCATCGTGTTCAGCACAGAGATCATGGGAAGATGGGTCTGTTCCTGTGCTGTACTGTTCTGTGTTCCCGGTGAGCCTCAGTGACAGGGGATTCTTTAGCCGAGGTCACAGACAGGTATATCTGCGGAAAGGAGAGAGACTGTAGGATGGTGCATTACCTCCCTGGGACCAGGGCCAAGGATGTAACTGAACAAGTACAGGCCATTCTGAAAGGGCAGGGTGAGCAGCCAGATGACGTGTCCCTATTGGTTCTAGCAAAACAGACAAAGTCCTGCAAAGAGACTTAGGGAGTTGGGGAAAAAGCTAAGTAGAGACTCTTGGGAGGGGGGGGGGGGGTTGGGAGTAATCCCAGTGTCACCTGCTAGCAAGGGAAGAAATAAAAAGGTGGTACAGTTATATGTGTGGCTAAAAAGCTGGTGCAGGATGGAGGATTTTAGTTACATGGAATATTGAGTTTTTTTCAGGAGAGGAGATGGGAAGAGTAAAAGGTCAGTAGTGGCATTGACGGATGTGGATTAACACAGAAAGTAAGTCCAAATAGAAAAATTACAGTGTCTCAGTAGCACTACAAGTGAACAGATAAACAAATATTAGAAGCAAGAGAAAGAATAAAAAGTTACCACAAACACTCTAACCGGGTGTCATCACTTCCCCAACTATAGGTTGACTCATTACAGAGCCGGGGGTCAGAATGACTTCATACAGCGCTCCTTGGAGCAGCACAGTGGTGTTAGTCTGTTACTGAAGATGCTCCTCTATTCAGCCAAGGAGGCATGCAGAGGGTGAGAAACATTGTCCAGAATTGCCAGGATTTTCTGTCGGGTCCTTTGTTCCACCATGGCCTCCAGTGTGTCTAGTTTCACTCCAATAACAGAGTCAGCCTTTCTAAGCAGTTTATTCTCAGATGGCATCACCCATGTTGATGCCACTGGTCCAGTACACCACTGCATAGTTAGGCCAAGTTAATGAGCACAGTGACACTGAGGGGCTGAAGTGTGTTTGTATCAGTGCTGGGTGTGGAACAGTTAATGCAGACGTACTTAGAGCCTGGATTAGTACATGGCACAGAGATTCATCCATTACAGAGAAGGACAGGACTGGATCTAAACATTCCAGGATTCAGATTCAGACAGTCCAGAGGGAGGTGAATGAGATTGGGGAGCTGTACTGCTGATCAGGCAGAATGTCACAAATTCAAGGTCATCCCGGAGGCTCATCCAGTGAGACACTGTGGGTGGAACTCAGGAATGAGAAAGGTGAAATCACTGTGATGGGATTATACTGTAGGGCTCCCGATAACCAGTGTTACGAATCCCGTAACTGGATAACTTACCAGCAAAGATAGAGAGGTCTGTTGAAGTCTGTTATCACTATTTTCAAACGTTTTTATTTATAAAGGGACACAAAAGTAGGGTTAATACATACATTCAGATAGTGCACATCGTCAACATTCAATCTAAAGCGCGGGTATAGTAACCATCATCATTAAGAAGTGAGCTCTGCTGATGTCTAGGGGTTAATAGATTGTCCGTTGGAAATATAAAAGTCACTCTGAAAGTCTGTGGGCCTCAGCCCTTTGAAAATCGTTGCGTTTTGCGTGGGGCGACCGAGAGAGAGAGATTGGGGGAGAAGAGAAAGAACTTGCCGAGTCTTCATGAATCTTCCGTGAAATCGGGGGAGCGTTGGTTTCCTCTCCCCGATGTTAGTTAAAGCGGTTTTCTGTGATTCCAGCCACAGATTCCTATCCCGTAATCTAACGCACGTGGCTTCCTTCAGAATGCCTTCCCGCTGCTGCAGGAACACTCTCGTGTCTTCTTGGTGCGTCTAAGGGGCTGTCCCCCTGAGACTCTCCTTTATACTTCCTCACGGGGTCGCAGGTGTCAATCAGGTTGGGATGATGCAATCTCTCAACCAGCCCACCTTGCCTGAGGGCTTTTCACGTGTTCTCCATGAAACAATAGTTGCTGGCATCTTATTCTGTATCCCTGGTGGGACGTGCAATTTTTCACGTTTCTCTCTCTCTCACTTTCTGGGTCTACTAACCCCCCCCCCCCCCCCCCCAACGGGTGCTCTTGCGATTCTCACAAAGGAGGGGGCTGTGATCATAACACCATTAAGAGCGAGGAACAGATATTTTTGCAGGTTATGCGCTGATGTAAAAACAACAGAGTTTCTATAGTGAATAATCACCCCAGAGTGACTGGAATTCCCTTATCACCTGTGACTTCGATGGGGCATTATTTGTTAAGTGTTTCTAGCAAGGTTTCCTGAAACAGTATGTAGATGATCCACCAGGGAGGGAGACTTTCTTGACTGCCTTGGGAAATATGGGACTCACCAGATTGTGGCAGGAACAACCAGTGTTCAAAGAGGAATTAGACAGGTATTTCAGAGGAAATAACCTGCAGAGCTGTGGGGAAAGAGTGGGGAATGGGACTGTAGAAATGTAGCAGGAGCTGGTATAAACTTGATGGTTCAAATAGTCCAGATCATCCCAGAATGATCCTGTGACCTGTAATAGTCTGAAAAAATTATTCTAGTCTCCAGTGAATTTTCTAAGCTCCTGGTTGGACAGATAAATAGTGTAATAAGGACACACTTCTGTAAAAACACTAACACCATATTCCAAGCACACTAAGCTGCCAGAGCACAGCACCGGCCAGTGAGGACACAGACCAGTACAACACACGGCTCTGTACTACAAATTTCAAAGCTGAAAGTAAATGTATTATCAAAATACATTTCTGTCATCCTACGCAACCCTGGGATTAATTTTCTTGTGGGTGTTCTGCTGGATTGTTAGAGCTGTTGGGCAAGGTATAAACTAATTTGGTAGGGGCATGAGAACTGGCGTGAAAGGGCTCAGGATAGTACAGATGGTAAGGAAAGAAAAGATAGCATGCAGTCAAGCTGTCAGGAAGAGCAAGCTGATGATAGGACATAACTGCAGCCAGCAGAGGGATGTAGAATCAATAGGGGTAGCAAATCCAATAACTGAAGTGTTATACCTTTATGCACAGAGTATAAAAAATAAGGTGGATAATCTTATTGCCCTATTACGGATTGTCATGTATAATGTGATCATCACTGAATCACGGATGAAAACTATTTAGAGTTGGGAGCTAAGTACCCAAGTTAGACATACCTGAGGGACAGGAAGGTCGGAAATGGGGATGGCATGGCTCTGCTGGTAAAGAATGGTATCAAATCAGTAGAAAGATGTGCCATCAGATCAGAAGGTGTTGAATCATTGTGAGTAAATTTAAAAAAAAACTGCAGGTGTAAAAGGACATTGATGCAGTTATAAACAGGCCGACAACAGTTGTTTGGATGTGGACCACAGATTACAACAGGAAATAGAAAAGGCATGCAAAAGGGCAATGTTATTGGAGATTTCATGGGAGATTTCAACATCCAGGCCAATTGGGAGAATCAGGGTGGAAATAGACAATGAGGTTGGTGAATGCCTAAGAGTTGTCTTTTTAGAATCAGTTATATTGAATTGTGTGTTATTTAATGAACAGGAGGCAATTAGGGAACATAAGGTAAAAAGAACCCTTTGGAGGCAGTGATCACAGCATCAGTGAGTTCAACTTGAAATTGGATACGGAGAGAGTACAGTCTGACATAGCAGTGTTTCAGTGGAGTAAAGGTAGTAAAAGTGGTATGAGAGAGGAGTTGGATAAAGTAAATTGGAAGGAGATGCTGGCAGAGATGGCAGCAGAGCAGCAATGGTGAGAGTTTCTGAGTAAAATGAGGGAGGTACAGGATAAATGTATTCCAGAAACAAATAAATTCTCAAATGGCAAGATAGTACAACTGTGGCTGACAAGGTAGTCAAAGCTAATGTAAGATAAAACAAAGAAAAAAATAGTCAGAATACAGAGGATTGGGAAGCTTCTAACACCTTACAGAGAGCAACCTGAAGAGGATAAAGATTAAATATACAAGCAAGCTAGCAAATATTATCGTAATGGATAGTTTAAGCTTTTTAAAGTATGTAAAACATAAAGGAGAGATGAGATTGGATATTGGACTGCTAGAAATTCAGGCCAGAGAAATATTAACGGGGTGGGGGGTGAGAAGGAGATGGCAAATGAACTAAATGAGTATCTTGCATCAGTGGAAGTTATTAGTCATGCGCCATATGTTGAAGGGTGTGAGGGGAGGAGTGCAGTTATTATCATAAGGGAAAGGCGCTCAAAAAGCTGAAAGACCTGAGGGTATATAAGTCACCTGGGTCAGATGAACTGCACCCTAGGGTTCTTGCAGAGTTAATGGTAGAGATTATGGTGCCATTAGTAATGATCTTTCAAAACGTATTGGTGCTAGGGGAGTGGAAAATTGCAAATGTCACTCCACTCTTTAAGAAAGGAGGAAGGCAGCAGAAAGGATATTATAGAGCAGTTGGTCTGACCTCAGTGGTTGGGAAGATGTTGGAGTTAATTATTAAGGATGAGGTTATGCAGTATTGGAACAAGAAGACAAGAAAGGACAAAGTCAGCATGGTTTCCTTAAGGGAAAATCTTGTCTGATGAACCTGTTGGAATTCTTTAAAGAGATTACACACAGGGTAGATAAAGGGAATGCAGCAGATGTCATATATTTGGACTTTCAAATGAGACTGCTTACCAAGCTAATAGCCCATGGTATTACAGGAAAGTTACTGGCGTGGTTAGAACATTGGCTGATTGGTAGAAGTCAGCAAGTGGGAATAAAATGATCCTTTCTGGTTGGCTGTCAGTGGGTAGTGGTGTTCCGCAGGGGTCGGTGTTGGGTCCACTTCTTTTTTATGCTGTACATCATTGATTTAAATGATGGAACAGATGGCGTTATTACAAGTTTGCAGATGACAACAAGGGCAGGTACTCTTCAGGAAACAGGAAGGCTGCAGAAGTACTTTGACAGATTAGAATTGGCAAGACAATGGCAAATTAAATACACTGTTGGAAAATGCATGGTCATGCACTCTAGTAGTAGAAATAAGTGTACAGACCATTTTCCAAATAGGGAGAAAATCCAAAAATCTGAGATACAAAGGGACTTGGGAGTCTTTGTGCCGACCATCCTAAAGGCAACTTGCAGGTAGAGTCGGAGGTGAGGAAGGCAAAAGCAATGTTATCATTCACATCAAGCAGTTAGAATACAAGAGCAGGGATGTGATGCTGAGACTTTATAAGGCACTGGTGAGGCCTCACCTTAAGTATTGTGAAGCGTTTTGGGCTCCTCATCTAAGAAAAGATGTGCTGGCATTGGGAAGGGTTCAGAAAAGTTTCACAAGGATGATTCTGGGAAAGAAACAGTTATCATACGAGGAACATTTGACAGCTCTGGGTCTGTACTCACTGGAATTTTGAAGGATGGGGGTGGGGGGGAATCTCATTTTGAATGTTGAAAGGCCTGGACTGAGTAGATGTGGAAAGGATGTTTCCTATGTTGGTGGAGTCTAGGACTAGAAGGCACAACCTCAGCATATAGGGGTGTCCATTTAAAACAGAAATGCAGAGAAATTCTTTAGCCAGAGTGTGCTGAATTAGTTCAATTTATAACCACAGACAACTGTGGAGGCCACGTCCTTGGGTGTACTTAAGGCAGAGCTTGATAGGCACATGATTGAACATGGTATCATAGGTTATTAGAAGTCCGAGGAGTGGGGCTGCATAGAGAAAAAAGGGTTAGCCATGATTGAATGGCAGAGCGGACTCAATGGGTCAAATAGCCTAATTCTGCTGCTTTGTCGTACGGTCTTACTCAGTAAATCCAAGAACCACAACAGAAAGAGCGCACCCAACAGGGTGGCCAAATAACCAATGTGCAAACGACAATAACTTGTGTAAATACAAGAGAGAAAATAATAATAACAGTCATAACTAAATAAATAGAGAACATGAGATGCAGAATCATTGAAAGTGAAGTGATAAACTGTGGAAAACAGTTCAGTGGTGAGTTAAGTGAAGTTAAATAGAGTTATCTGCACTGGTTCTGGTTTAAGGTGACACCAATGAATATCTTTTTCTGGCCTGTAACTTCCCTTTCGACTTGGAGGCAATTTGATGTGGCTGAACTGAGTTGAGGTCACTGAGAGTGAGGAAGACCCAAAGTACGGTTGATTTAAACTCGGGGCTGAAATTGAAAAGTCAGATACAGGCCAAATCGAAGTGACGGGGACCAGGACCCGGATCGTATCAAAGCGACTGAAACCAATGTTCCAATGACGATTTATACGCGGGGCCAGACTAAAAAGGTCAAGTTGTTCTGCCTGAGGCCAGGGACACGCCGGTTCAGCTCGCTGCTCCACTCTGCACTGAACTAAGCACCTGTGTACAGACTCTCTTTGAGCATTTCAATTCAAAATGCTACAGAATTTGCTTGTGTTTATTGATTGCAGGATTCATTGGGTGTTTGATGGTCTTATTTTATTAGTGGGTTCCTTTGGCTTTCTTTGTTTTGTGGCAGCTTGTGTGAAACAAACCTCAAAGCTGTAGAATGTATACGTACTGATAATAAATTTACTTTGAACTTTGATTCAGAAACCTGATGCTTGAGGGATAAAATAAGGACAAAAATTTAACAAATCTCAAAACTGATGCTCTTTTAATTACAGGCCAGGATGCAGTAGAGTGGAAAATGACAAATATTCTTCCCCCTTTTTTAAGAAATGCAATAGGGACAAGACAGGAAACTATACCCTGGTGACTCTTATGTTAGTGGGAGGGATATTATTGGAAAAGATATTTAAAGATAAGATCAGTTTGTATCTGAAAAAGCATAAACAATTTCAGAGCAGCCAAGGAGGGCTGATTTGTAGGCCTGCAGAGACACAGAAATTGGTGCAGTTATGGATCGTGAGGAAAGTTGCCAAAGGATTCAGCAGAACATAGACCAGCTGGAAATGTGTGCAGAGAAATGGGAGTTAAGTCGGTGTACTCTGGGAAGTCAAATGTCAGAGGATTTCTTTGGAATTCCTCTCCCTATTGGAGTATCTGGAATTACTGTTATGGCAGTGGCATGCTCCGCCTCAGGATGTGGGAGATCAGGGAGTCACTCAGTGTCCCCGATAACTTCACATGAGGGATGTGCACCGATGTGCAGCTCCTGACTGACCATGTGAAGGAAATGAAAATGGAGATGGACAGACCTAGAGTTTCCAGGATGCTGAGACCGGAGATTCAGTGAGTTGGTCACACCTGAGATCAGGCTGCAGATTATTGAGTGACCACAACTGGAACAGGGAAACCGTACCCTGGTGACTCTTACATTAGTGGTAGGAATATTACTGGAGTGGTAGGGATATATAGGATCAGATCAGACTTTATAAGGCATTGGTCCGATCACACTTGGAGTATTGTGAACAGTTTTGGGCCCCTTATCTAAAAAGCTACAAGCTCGCATAGGAGAGGGTCTAGAGGAGGTTCACAAAAATGATGCTGGCAATAAAAGTGTTCGTGAACAAGGATTGTTTGAGGGCATTGGGCCTGTACTCTCTAGAAGAACGAAGGAATCTCATTGACACCAATTAAGTATCGAAAGGTCAAGAATGGAGTGGGGAGGGGATTTCTGATAGTGGGGCAGGCTAGGACGACAGGGCACAGCCTCAGAATATTAGGACACACCATTACAACAAAGATAAGGAGCAGTTTCCTGAGTAAAGGGCAGTGAATCTGTGCTGCCTATGTCAGAATGTTGTTCATTGACTACAGCTCAGCGATTAACACCATCATTCCCACAGTCCTGATCAATAAGCTACGGAATCTGGTCCCTCTGCAATCGGATCCACGACTTCCTAAGTGGGAGACAACAATCTGTGCGGATTGGTGATCATCCTCATAGATTTTGTGGATTAATGCAGATGGGCTAACCCCTATCAACATCAAAAGATGTCAATAGATGATCAAGAGATTTGGGGTTGAGAGGGTAAACAGCTTTAAGTTCCTGAGCAGCAACATACCCAAGGATGTCACGTGGTCTTGTACGTACCTGCTGAGTGGTAAAAAAGTCACAACAGCGCCCCTCTCACCTCAGACGACTGAGGAAGTTTGCTATGGGCCCCCAAATCCTTTCTACAGGGGCACAACTGGGAGCATCATGCCTGGTATGAGAACTGAATCTCCCTTAATCGCAGGACTCTGCAGTGTGGTGCGGACAGACCAGTGCATCTGTAGTTGTGAACTTCCCATGATTCAGGACATTTACAAAGGTAGGTGTGAGCAAAGGGCCCGAGGGATCATTGTGGACCCAAGTCACCCCAAGCACAATCTATTCCAACAGCAACCATCCGGGAAAGGGTAACTCTGCATGTGTTACGTACTCGTGACACGTGACAGTGGTACCCTTGTTACGTGACTGGGGTTGAAGCTGTACTGGACTTGAGGTAATGGTCTTGTGATGGTGGAGTGCCGTCATTTTCCCGCCAGTAGAGGTCATGTGACAGGTTTTTTTTTACAGGGTATAAAAGCAGGACCCCTCCCTGTGAGGAGGGGCAGTTCGTGGCTGGATTTGCTATGTTGACTTCATGCCACTGCGTGATTTAATGTGATGACGCAGTTTAGTTGAAAGATGAAGTTTTATTTAATGCCTAAAGTTTAAAAGGTCATTGCCAGCAGTTTCTTTACATACTGCTAGTTAAGAATCAGTGGAGAGTGAAGATCGGAGTTCGGGAGATAGAAGATCGAGGAGAATCAATTTCAACGGTGAAACGGGTTCGACCTTGCTTGATCCTTGTTCAGAAGGAATTTGTTGACTCTTCTCGTCTTAATCTCTGCGAAATAGCAGAAAAGATTGAGAATAGTTCTGTAAAGGAAAGGTCAGTGCCTTTAAACCGTTTTGTATAGTAAATTCTTCGTGGGAAAAAGTTCGATTTGGGAACCGAAGCAACACGACGTGAAAGAGAATTCAAATCATCTTAAAAAGTCTCTCCCTTAAATGGACTGTGAGCATTTTGAACTTTTGGCAATACTACTTTAAAGAACTGTTTTTGCAACATCGCTTTAAGAACTGTTTAACCTGCTGCACAGCAGCTGATTTCTGGTTACGTTAGTGATTTGTTTATTTTTGGGGTTTTGTTTTCAGTGTTTAATAAACGTGTTAATTGTTGTAAAAACCCTTGCCTGACTCATATATTTATTATTGCCTGAATCCGTAACGCATGAAAGACAGGACCAACTTGCTTCTGGATAGCTCCTTCCACCACACCATCAGATTAATTAACACGCTCAATTGAGGATACCTCTGTTACATTGGCTGTTTTATTTTTTAATCAATTATTATATATTACTATGATTGCACATTGCATATTTAGATGGAGACATAACATAGCTTTTAACTCCTCATGTATGTGAAAGATGCAAGAAATGAAGTCAATTCAAATATCTCCTCTTCTTTGATAATCATCACTGGCCCTGGTGCACCTCAAGGCTGTGTGCTTAGCCAACTGCTCTACTCCTTCTATACCCATGACTATCTGACTAAATATAGCTCAAATGCAATCTATAAATATGCCTCATACAACCATTGTTGGTAGAATCTCAGGTAGAGATGATTGGACATACAGGACCAGCTAGTTGAGTGGTGTCGCAGCAACAACCTTGTGCTTAATGTCAGTAAGACAAAACAGCTGATTGAAGGAAGGGTACGGATGTGGCCAAATCATAGGGTACATTGAATGTGGAGGTTCTCGATTGTAGTGGGGATGGGATAAGAGTGTTTGAGAGGGTTAATATATCTGTCATGATCTCTTATTCCTGGCAGAATGGGGCAGCAGACAGGATGGGCCAAATGGCCTAATTCTGCTCCTGTGACTTATGGTCGGATGGTCTCGGAGCAGCTGCAGGACATTTGAAAGGGAAAGTTGAGCAGCCAGACATCATGGTGGATGGTGCATGTTGGTAATAACAATGTAGGGAGGAGGAGGGATGTGGTTCTCTGCAGTATATTTACATAAATAAGACAGAAACTATAAAATAGTAAGCTCTATATGACTCCCAGTGACACTTGTTAGTTCGGGGAAATATAGAATGATACCACTGATGAATGTCTGGTTGAGGAGCTGGTGCAGGGGACTGAGTGCCAGTTTCATGGATCAAAGGGACATCTTCTGGGGATGGGAAGGCAGAAACTGTTCACTCACTGGGGTCTTTTCTTCACCCTAAAATAGAATAGTTTTGATGTGACAGGGTGGACACGGAAAGTAAATCTGAAGGGTGAGCTGATGGATGTGGATAAAATTACGTGAGGCATACAAAGGTTAGAGAGACAGAGACTGTTTCCAGTGGTGTGGCTGTCTAAAGCTAAAGGGAATAGTTGTAAAGTGAGAGGGGGGTGGTTTAAAGGGGATCGGAAGGGTAAATATTTGACACAGAGAATAGCTGGTATCCCAAATGAGCTGCCAGAGGAGGTGGTGGAGGCAAAAACACACAAAGTCTCTGTTGATGAACACGTCCCAGCAACTGTGTTCATCCTGCCCTGGCTGACCCGCCCAGAATAGAGTCAGTGATTTATACAGAACTGAAACCGTCCCTTCGGTAAAACTCATCCACGCCGACCAAGTTGTCGACCTGAACTCGTCCCATCCGCCTGCATTAGGCCCGTGTCCCTCTCAACCTTTCCTATCCATGTAACTGTGCAAATATGGTTTAAATATTGTACCTGAGGCAGAGAGCCGGTGCGGTGAGGCGCTGACAGACACTCACTGTTCCGAGGGCAGGAAGAGGAGAGGCCGATTCCCACAGTGGAGCCGAAACCCAAAGTAGAGACCGACTCCACTTTACCACAACTCCTTGCCCACCATCCCGGACTTACCGCCCGCCACAGGCCGTTCCCAAGGAAACGACGTCGGTGATGGTGCGACTTTTATGACGTCAGCTCGTCACAGATGGGCAATATGCAACGCGGTTTCACGTGACGCGGAGTCAACAGCACGGGAGGCGGGGCGGAGAGACCTGTCAATCAGTGGAGACGCTGAAAAATTGCCAGCAATTTAACAGAGTTGGTACTGAAGGGGATTTCCGGGAACGGTGACCCCACCCACCCACGGGAATTGAGTGTGTTATAGAGAGTAATATTCATATTTTAATTTGACTCTACGGTCTTATAAATATTTAATATTTGTATTTTCTACATTTTTTGTGTGGATAATCTTTTATAATTTGGGGTAAAAAAATCGGTGTAACTAAATCACTGAACCGTTTATTAAAAAAGAACGTTACGGAAAAATATTGTCAAAGCCAAAATTTTAATCGAAACTAAATTAACAGTATCATAGAAAACCTACAGCACAATACAGGCCCTTCGGCCCACAAAGTTGTGCCGAACATGTTCCTACTTTAGAATTTACTAGGCTTACCCATAGTCCTCTATTTTTCGAAGCTCCATGTACCTTTCGAAAAGTCTCTTAAAAGACCCCATCGTATCCGCCTCCACCACCGTTGCCAGCAGTCCATTCCATGAATTTACCACGGATTAAAAAACTTATCACTGACATCCTCTCTGTACCTACTCTCCAGCACCTTAAACCTGTGTCCTCTTGCAGCAGCCATTTCAGCCCAGGGAAAAAGCCTCTGACTATCCACACGATCAATGCTTAACAACATCTTATACATCAGGTCACCTCTCATGCTCTGTCTCTCCAGGTAGAAAAGGCTGAGTTCACCCAACCTATTCTCATAAAGCACGCTCCCCAATCCAGGCAACATCCTTATCTATGGCGTGTACATCCTTCCTGTAGTGAGGCAGCCAGAACTGAGCACAGTATTCCGAGTGGGGTCTGACCAGGGTCCTATATAGCTGCAACATTACCTCTCGGCTCCTAAATTCAATTCCATGGTTGATGGCCAATACACCGTACACCTTCTTAACCACAGAGTCAACCCGTGTAGCAGCTTTGAGTGTCCTATGGACTCAGACCCCAAGATCCTTCTGATCCTCCACACTGCCAAGAGTCTTACCATTAATATTATATTCTGCCATCATAATTGATCTACCAAAATCAACCACTTCTCACTTATCTGGGTTGAACTCCATCAGCCACTTCTCAGCCCAGTTTTGCATCCTATCAATGTCCCACTGTAACCACTGACAGCCCTCCACACTGTCCACAACATCTCCAACATTTGTGTCATCAGCAGACTTACTAAACAATCCCTCCACTTCTTCATCAAGGTTATTTATAAAAATCACAAAGAGTATGTGTCCCAGAACAAATCCCCAATGCACAATACTGGTCATCAACCTCCATGCATAATATAACTTGACTTCAACCACTCTTCTGTGGGCAAGCCAGTTCTGGATCCACAAAGCCTCCTTACTTTCTCAATAAGCCTTGCTTATCAGAAGCCTTGCTGAAATCCATATATGCGATATCTACTGCTCTTCCTTCATCAATGTGTTTAGTCAGGCTCCTAAGGCACGACGTGCCTTTGACAAAGCCATGCTGACTATTCATAATCATATTATACCTATCCAAATGTTCATAAATCCTGCCTTTCTGGATCTTCTTCATCATCATACCAGCCATTGAGGTAAGACACACTCGTCTATAATTTCCTGGGCTATCTCTACTCCCTTTCTTGAATAAAGGAACAACATCTGCAACCCTCCATAATTCATCCTGTCCCCATTGATGATGCAAATATCATCGCCAGAGGCTTAGCAATCTCCTGCCTCACATCCCACAGTAGCCTGGGGTACTTCTCATTTGATCCCGAACACTTATCCAACTTGATGCTTTCCAAAAGCTCCTGTACATCCTCTCTTATAATATCTACATGCTCAAGCTTTTTAGTCAGCTGCAAGTCAGCACTACAATCACCAAGATCCTTTTCCATAGTGAACGCTGAAGTAAAATATTCATTAGGTACCTGTGGTATTTTCTCCGGTTCCATACACACTTCCCCAATGTCACACTTGATAGGTCCTATCCTTTCACGTCTTATCTTCTTGCTCTTCAGATACTTGTAGAATGCCTTGGGGTTTTCCTTAATCCTCCCTGCCAAGGCCTTCTCATCGCCCCTTCTGGCTCTCCTAATTTCCTTCATAAGCTCCTTCCTGTTATCCTTACAATCTTCTAGATCTCTAAAATTACCCAGCTTTCTGAAACTTTTGTAAGATTTTCTTTGCTCTTTGACTAGATTCATTACAGCCTTTGTACAGGACAGTTCCTGTACCCTACCATAACTTCCCTGTCTCATTGGAATGTACCTATGCAGAACTCCACATAAATATCACCTGAACACTTGCCACATTTCTTCCGTAGTTTTCCCTGAGAACATCTCTTTCCACTTTAAGCTTCCGATTTCCTGCCCAATAGCCACATATTTCCCTTACTGTAATTAAACGCTTTTCTAACATGTATGTTCCTATCTCGCTCCAATGATATTATAAAGGAGTTAGAATTATGATCACTATCTCAAAAATGCTCTCCCACTGAGAGATCTGACACCTGATGAGGGTCTTTTCCCAGCTGCTATCACAGTGTGCATATTTCACCATATCGTTCAAAGTTCAAAGTACAATTTATTCTCACAGTGCACACATGTCACCACATTCAACCCTGAAATTCATTTTCTGCAGGCATTATTTGCAAATCTATAGAACAGTAACTGGGAACTGTAAATATGAGGAACTATAAACTGTAAACAAACAGTGCAAATGCAGAAAAAGTAAATAGCAATAAATAATGAGAATGCAATAATAATATAACAGAGCCCCTAAATGAGTCCTGACACCTGTGCAGCTATCTCCTTTTCTTCAGGCCCCTGATATTTGAGGGGTGGTAACTGTACTTGAACCTCGTGGTGCGAGTCCTGAGGTACCTGTACCTTCTACCTGATGACAGTAGTGAGAAAAGAGCATTGCCTGGGTGGTGAGGATCTTTGATGATGGATCTGGCTTTTCTACAGCTATGTTTCATGTAGATGTGCTCAGTGGTTATGAATGTTTTACCCGTGATGTACCTGTGCTGAATCCACTACCTTTGGAACAATTTTCTACTCAAAGGCATTGATGATCAAATACCAGGCTGTAATGCAGCCAGTCAGCACACTTTCCACTACACATTTATAGCAGTTTAGCAAAGTTTTCGATGATATGCTGAATCTCTGAGAGCCCTGAGGAAGTAAAGGTGCAGTTGTGCTTTCTTCAGAATAATATTTATATGATGGGTCCAGGACAGATCCTCTGACAGTGACACACAGGAATTGAAAGTTATTGACTCTCTTCACCTCTGATTGTTCAATGATTACTGTCTCATGGATGTCTGGTTTCCCTCTCCTGAAGTCGACAATCTGTCCCTTGGTCTTACTGACACTGAGTGAGAGGTTGTTGTTATTATGCCACTCAGACAAGCTTGATCTTTGGAGTCTTGCTCTTTAATCTCTGTCTGTATGCAGGGAGGACGAGTACAGTCAAATGATCTGATTTAACAAAATGCGGTCTCGGGAGCAAACAATGGGCATTCCTTATCGTAGTGCAGTAGAGGTCTAGTGTGTTGGGACCTCTGGCACAGTAGGGTCCTACTTTCAGTTTCACTATTTTCAGGTATTTATAAGAAAATATATACAATGGAATTTATGAAAACTATAAACAGCAAAGACTGACAGACAACCAATGTGCAAAAGACAGACCATGCAAATAATTTTAAAAAATTACAGTGAAATTCAGTTGTAGAATACTTGGAAGTGAGTCTGCAGATAATGGAATCAGCTCAGTGAAGATACCTGTGTCATTTCAAAACCATGACTGCTGTAGGGTAATAACTCTTCCTGAAGCTGGTGGTGTGGGACCTAAAGATCCTGGACATCCTTCCCGATGGCAGCTGTGAGAAGAGAGCATGAGGTGGATGAAGGATGTTGTTGATGCTGGATGCAGTTTACTTGTAGAAGTGCATCTTGTAAATGTAATGAATGATGGGGAGCGTTTTGCCTGTGATGAATTGGGATGTATCCATTACATCTTGTAGACCTCTCCATTCCTGCTCATTGTGTTTCAATATCAGACCATGATGCAACCAGTCAGCTGTGCATCTATAGAAGTGTGTCAAAGTTTTATTTGGCATGTCAATTATAATTAAACTTCTGAGTAGAGTTGTAGTCATGCCTTTTTTATAATGGCAGTTACGGATGGTCCTGGGACAGATCCATCTCCAGTCCCTGATGATGACTCGCTCATAGACTTCCCGTTTCCTCCTCCTGTGGTCAGTGATCAATTCTTTGTTTTTGCTGATGTTGAGTGAGAGGTTGCTGATGTGGCACCATTCACCAGATTTTCCATTTCCCTCCTGATGGCAAATTTTTCACCACTTTAATTCATCCACCAACAGTGGTGTCATCTGCAAACTTAAATATGGCATTGGAGTTCTACTTTGCCAAAAATCACATTTATAAAGTGAGTAGAGTAGCGGCCATTTGCACAGCCGTGATGTGCAACAATGCTGATGGTGATTCTGGAGGAGACGTTGTTGAATTTGAATGCAAAGACCTTTACGTGGACGGAAAATAGAAATTACAACTGTGGGAGAAGCTTATATTAGAAAAAGCAGAATATGAGAATTAAAATTAGATACTATTTCTCAGAAGTATGAAAATAGAGGCCCCACTTGTCCATACTGACCAAAATCATCTGAGCTGGTTCCATCTATCTGCATTTGTCCCACATCCCTCTTACCCTTCACTATCCACATACCTGTCCGTGTGTCATTTTTCTTTGACAATGCAACTAACTTTTATTGGAAAATTAGGACAAATGCATGTCTAACAAGGGCAACAGAACGTGATGTTTAGTTCAGCTGGTGATGGGGCACAGACTGTTTGTGTGGCCACACTTGGGTTTATGACAGGTTGACGCACAAGGACACAGGTGGGCATAGCTCTTGCGACAGATCACCAGCTCTCAGACGCAGCATCAGATGCACAGTGGACTCTTTCTGGATATTGCAGTCAGAGAGGGTATGGCATCCTCTAGCTGCTTTCCAGCAAAGATCAAATGCTGCTGGTCAGGAGGAATCGCTTCCTTGTCCTGGACTTTGGCTTTCACATTTTCAATAGTGTGAAAATGGTTCAACCTCAAGGGTGATGGTTTTCCCTGCCAGAGTTTTCACAAAAATCTGCATCTTGCCAGCCCCACAGTCACAGCAACACTGAAGCCGTGTCATTTTACATTCTCTTATTGTACAAGCCTCAAGCAATTCCTCTGTCTGCTTGTTTCATGTCCCCACCACTTTCAGGGTGAAAATGCCAGTCCTTCATGTTTTTAATCCCTCCCATCTCACCTTAAACCACTGCCCTCCAGATCGGATTGCTCTTTACTAAAAATGTTTCCATTCACCCTATCAATAATCCTGATTAATTTATGTACCTCAAATTTAAAAAGCAACAGAAGGCTTTCAAGGGCATTGATCAGACTCCACCTGGAGTATTGTGAGCAACTTTGGGTACTTTATTGAAGGAAGGATGGGATTTCATTGGACAGTGTCCAGAGCAGATTTACGAGAATTATCACAGGAATGATAAAGTTAACATATGAGGAGATTTGATGGTTCTGGGCCTGTACTTGCTGGAGTTTAGAAGAATGAGGAACAATTGCATCATAACCTACTGAAATGCCAAGTGAACGTAAAGAGGACGTTTCCTATAGTGGCTTAGTCCAGCACCAGATGGCATAGACTCAGAGTAGAAGGACATCGCTTTAGAACAGAAATGGGAAGAAAGTTCTTCGGCTAGAGCATGGTGAATCTGTGGAATTCATTGCCAAATGTGAAGGAGGCCACACAGTGAGCATGGATGCACTTAATAACCTCAACAGGCTTGTAGGTGAAGCTTTGTTTCTTCTGGAATCATTCTGGGATCCCGAATGATGGTGTAGGCACAGGTATAGCATGTGTCCCAATTACAAGGTGAAGAGCCAGCAGTGAGATCAGTGGGGAGAAATGAATGGACACGGGAATCACGGAGAGTGAATCCCTGCTGAAATTGGAGAGTGGGATGGGGGGAAGGATGTGTTTCGTGCGAGGATCCCTTTAAGGATGGTGGACTTTATGATCCTATATGCTGGATACGGACTTTCATGAGGTGGTAAGTAAGGACGAGGGGACTCTAACCCTGACAGCAAGAAGATGGGGCAAGGAGGAATGTCTGCGGAATGGAGGGTATGTATGAGGGTGAGGGTAGAAGCAATGAGAGAGAGAGAGATGGAGACCCTGTTCTTTGAAGAGGGAGGACACAACTGATGTTCCAGAAAGGAAAACCTCATCCTGGGAAGAGATATGGCAGATACAAAGAAAAAAATGGCATCTTTACATGAGCCAGGGTGGGACAAGGAATAGACAAGGTAAGCTATGTGTCAGTTGTTTATAAAATATATCAATAGATTGTTTGTCTTCAGGGATAGAGATAGAGATAGAGATATTGTGAAATTGAAGAGACATGTCTGAAAGGTGCAAGTGGATTTAAGAGCAGGGTTGAAGCTGAAGGCAAAGTTGATGAAATTGATAAGCACAGCCTGGGTGCATGGAGCAGCAACAATATAGACTTCAGTGTGACTCAGAAAGAGTTGGAGTTCTATAAAAGTGAAGGCTTGGACCATGGACTGATGTGTGTAGACAACAAAAGGCAGGCATATATGGAGGTCATCGCTTTTTCTTCTTTGGCCCTTTCATCTTTTCCATGCATCACGTTCCAGTTTCTCACTTTCCCATCCCCCTTTCCCCTCACCTGGCTTCAACTATCACCTTCCAGCTTGTACTCCATCCCCTACCCCCAACTAGTTCATTATGGCTTTATCCCCCTTCATTCCGAGTTCTAGTGAAGGGTTTTGGTCAAGAACATCAACTGTGCATACCTCTTCACGGATGCTGCCTGACCAGGTAAGTTCCTCCAGCATCTGAAGATTATCGTGTGTATTTGATGACTGTGTACAGCATTTTCACCCTGTTATACGAAAGATGTTATAAAATTAGAAACTGTGAAGAAATTATCTGCTAGGATTTTGGCTAGACACAGCGAGTGGAGATCATAGGAAAGGTACTGTAGACAAAGATTTTATTCCCTGGAATGTAGTGGATTGAAAGGTCATCTGACTGAGGTATGTAGTAAGGTCAGGCAAGTGATAGACAGGATGAAAAACCATTGTATTTTCCCAGGTATGGGGTTTGAAATCAACAGCACGGAACATTAATAGAGGAAGCAAGACAGTTCAAATTGAATAAGGGGCAGTTTCTTCATAGAAAGATTTGTGCATATTTGGAATTTGGAATGAGCTGCTGAATCACAGAAGGGGGCACATGAGCAGCATTTAATGGTAATCTCACTCTCCCTCTGGGCAACACAGTCAGCACGGACTTTGGCCAAATGCCTTGTTTCCACAAGAGTATAAGACACAGGCACAGAATTAGGCCATTTGCTACATTGAGTCTGCACCTCAATGCCATCATGTCTGATTGATTATCCCTCTCAACCCCACTCTCCTGCCTTCTCCCTGGAATTTCTAACACCCTTACAAATTGAGAAACTATCAACCTCCTGCAGAAGATGGTGCCAGTGAACAAGACAATCAAAGACAGCATCCTTCTGACAGTTCACAAAACTAGCTCGTTTACTTCTTCTACTTTCAAATGTGGTTCTGCTACCACTGCAACTGGTGATTTATATTTTATGGTGTTTTCAGGCCAATTGAGCCTTGGTGTCTCTGAGAGAGTCCAGGGAGTTTTTGAGTGGAGTTTTCTGCAGACCAACAGACATCTGAAAGTGGCTGTGCAACTGTACAAAGCGCATGGAATGCTGGCCTTCATTAGTTGGACTATTCGGTACCAGAGTAAAGAAGTCATACTGCAGCTACATGAAGTTTGAAACAGGCAATATTTGTACAGTAGTATTGTGGGAAGTTCTGGTCATGCCTTTATAGCAACGATGGACACTCTGGAAAGGATGCAGACATTTCACGTGGATATTCCTTGGATTCAAGTACAGTAGCTCAAAGGAAAGTTTGAACAAACTTGTGACCGCATTAGGACCTCAGCAACTGAGGGGAGATCTGACAGGGTTTTGTTCTAATTTGGAAAGACATGGATAGGGTACATATTCAGAATCTTATTCCAATGGTAGAAATGTCAAATATCTAAGGATGTGTGGATATGCTTTTAAGGTTATAGGGGGAAATTTAAAGGCCATATAAAGAAGAGTTTCTTTTTTTAAATCACAGTGAGTGATAAGTGCTTTGAATGGATTTCCACAGGTAGTAATAAAAGCAGAGAGTCTGGTGGAATATAAGAGCTGTTCAGGTAGACATGCATATGAACAGAATTGAGGGATATGGATGATAAACAGGAGGGCATTTAGAATAAATTGGAATCATGATTCTCACAATATAGTGGGCCAAATGGCTTTTCCAGTACTTTTCTAAGCTCCTAGACAGGGAATTATAAATACCGGAATGGAACGTGAAATGTCATGACGAAGATTAAGAAAATTCAAAGATATTTTAAAAATACATTTAAAACAAAATAGTTGCTACAGAGAATGTAGGATCTCTCAAGGCAGAGGGGAAATGAGCCAGGACTGAAGCAGAGCACTTTCAGATAGACAGACCAGATACTCTAAACAAAAATCATGTGCTGCTCAGCCCTTCCACAGACATTGTGAGTGGCTCTGAAAAGAGCCTTTGGGTCACTGGGTTCAGTTACTGGCACCTGATAGTCTCTGGTACAGTGTGAGAGTGTGGGGTTCATTCTGTACCTGTCAGTCTCTGGTACAGTGTGAGATTTGGGGTTCACAATGCATCCTCCAATCTGTCTTGCAGTGTAACAGTGCAAAATTTCTTTGAGATACATTCTAGCAGTTGAATTTGTTGCTTAAATCTGTTTTTCATTTTCATCGATACCACAGTCATTGTCACTGGTTACATTGAACTAATCTTCAGGTACCTTGCAGCAGAGCATCCAGACCAACAAGACCGGATCATTCAATCAAATAGTATTCTGTGATAAATATGTAACTTTCCATGAGTCTCTGAGTGGGAGCGTTTGAAAGGTTTGTATTGTGTAGTGACACTCGGGCTGATGGAATTGATAATGATTTTGACTGTAGATATGTAACCAGTGTGTCCACAGTGATCAGTGACGGGGCCTCTGTCTGATCAGATTAAAATACACACGGGCTGATCAGATCACTGATGACACAGTTATGGGTAGTGAGGAAGGTTTTCAAATGGACAGGACTGGATGTCGACCATTTGGAAACATGGGTGGAAAAATTGGGGTTGGAGTTTAATCTAGACAAGTGTGAGGAGTTTTACAGGAAAGTACACAGTAACTGGCAGCATCTTTAGGAGCATTGATACATGAAGGGATCTTGACGTGTTCATCCATAACATCCTGCAAGTGGCATTGAAAGGAAGTAAACTGTTACACTTGACTTCATCAGTCAGGGTATTGAGTACAAACCATGGGCTGAGTTGTTACAGCTGTACAAACCCTGGTTGAGGCCACATTTCGAGTTGAGTGTGCAATTCTGTTTGCTACATCACAGGAAGAAAGTGGGGACTGGGGAAAGGGTGCAGAGGATTCCCCAGCATGTTGTCTGGATTAGTATAGGGAAAATTGGATAACATGGATTGTCTTTTTTGAAAATCTGATTTAGAGATTCTGAGCAAAATAAACTCTTTGAGCCACACTGCCTGGCAAACGCTGGCAACCCCGATTTGACCCTAACCTAACCACAGGGTATTTCATAATAGTGAATTCACCTACCTGGTGCATCTTTGGACTGCAGGAAGAATCAGGAGGACCTGAAGATTACTGATGCAATCCACAGGGATTAAAGGGACTCTTTAAAGAAGATGCAGGGGCTGAACCCTGAACTTCAATGCCCTGAGCTGTAACAGCATCGTGCAAATCGCTACATGGTCATGGCGGCCCAGAGTGCAATCTCCCCTGACATCAGTGTCAGCAGAGGTATCGTGGGCAGAAGGGGCTGTTCCTTATCCTGTTTGCAGCTACAAGTGGAGAGAACATGGTATTTTATTGATGGGGAACTGAATACAGTTGTCGGGAGGTTATGCATCCCTTATAGAAACATCGAAAGCCTACAGCACAATGCAGGCCCTTCCGCCCACAAAGCTGTGCCTAACATGCTGTTACCTTAGAAATTACCTAGGATTACCAATAGCCCTCTATATTTTTATGCTCCATGCACCTATTCAGGATTCTCTTAAAAAACCCTACCGTTTCCACCTCCACCACAGTCACCGGCAGCCCATTCCAAGCACTCATCAGTCAATGTATAAAAACTTACCCTGACATCTTCTCTGTACCTACTTCCAAGCAACTTAAAACCATGCTGTCATGTTAAAAATTTCAGCCCTGGGAAAAAGCCTCTGAATATCCACACGATCAATATCTCTCATTATCTTATACACCGTATAAAGAGTGGGGGAATCCATTTATACAGATTTGGTCTCATCAATCAAGGAAGTATCTCCATGTATTGGAATCAGTCCAGGGAATGTTTACTGGCCAATACTGGCAGTGGACTGGTTGTCTGATGAGGAGAGTCTGGGCTTGTGATTTCTGTTTTTTACTGGCTCCATGTACTTATAAACCATAAGACCATAAGATATAGGAGCAGAAGAATGCCATTCAGCCCATCGAGACTGCTCTGCCACTTTATCATGGGCTGATCCTTTTCTTCCGGTAATCTCCACTCCAGTGCCTTCTCCCCATACCCTTTGATTCCCTGGCTAATCAAGAACCTATGTATCTCTGTTTTAAAGTTATTCTGTCATCCACTTGACCTGAAACAAGAGCGTGTGGGCCATGGCAGTCAAAGCTGAAAATGGGCATGGCACCTGTTGATGATGATGATGATGATGATTCTGTCATACCGTCTGACAGAATAACTAATGCAGCCTAAATAGAGTTTTAACGGTAGCCATTCACGAGAAAAGCACAACAGAACATGGAAACACTTCCCCTTCTCTCCGTCTGTAAACTCTCAGCGAAAGCTACTTTACACACAAACACACACACACGCACGCACGCGCGCGCGCGCGCGCACACACACACACACACACACACACACACACACACACACACACACACACACACACACACACACACACACACACACACACACACACAGAGACAATAACAGCCCGAACCTTCGTTTCTCGCAAAACGTACTGACAATTTTACTTCCGTCCAGAGTCTTCATTTTCGGTTTTTTCTCATGTTGTTTTTAATCAGCACATGTAGCCTACACCCGACCATTGCTCAGACATATTGCTGACGTTAGCAATATTCTTTTGAACACCCTCAGTTAACCTACCGGGATGAAGATGTATATCACAATAAGATACGAAACTGCTCATAATCGTGAAATCCACAGCATCATCCATCTCAGTCCTTCTGCCCTCACCGGAGGACCCTCCTCATCCAAACACGTTCCTTCCGAAGCATTTTCCTTTCACTTCTTGCTAAAATCCATTCTATACGATCACTGAGCTTCCCATCTGAACTTCCCATCATCGGCTCCGCTCAGTCACATTACAGATGGTCAAACCGTCAGCACCCGTCAATGTCGCCGCAATAGTCTCCGGTTGACCACCCCCGCCCCGCCCCGCCCCGCCCCGCCCCGTGACTGGTCGCCTTCCAGAACCCAGTTCTGATTGCCGGGCCGAGGCGTCCCCCGGATCTCTCCGCTCCACCACCCCGATTTACCGTATCGGGCCCGGGTATTCCTTATTTCGGGCTGCTTTAAAGCCGACGCTGCTGATGGGCGAGAGAATGGGACTGCGCACGTCTTCAGCTGCACACTGTCTTTCAGATATCAAGGTGGGGCCTCACTACGCATGCGTTCAACTGTCACCACAGCGAAGCTCTGCCAGACCTTCCCCCAATTCACTGTATTAGATTCTGAGCGGTGGTTTTGGGGACTGCAGGAGGGGCCGGATGGCTTTTAACCCGGAATTAAATATATGTCCACATGGATTGTTCTCTGCAAAGTGTTTCAGGTGTCCATTTGCCTGTCTTCTCCACACAGTCACGCAGCCACACTGAAGGAGACGTGCGGGAGTTGATAACTCACAGCAATAGTCCCGGTTTAATGAGTTTGGAGTGAGAGATTCGCTCACTGAGTGTAACTCCGATCGGCGCTTCAATAACCACTCGCTGAAGGAATGTCTGGGGAAAGAGGTTGAACCCAACGTCCTATGTTCTTGGAAAACTTTCCCGTTCCAGACTCAATCCAGACTAGTTCCATAGTCTCAATGATCACCTTTACTTATTGTACACAAATAGTCCTGTACATCCAGTTAATATTTGAATCAGCTAATTGTCGCCCCACGGGGTCTCCCACGTGGCGGGCGGCGATACTAACCACGAAAATAAAGAGGAATATACAAGGTTATGGAACCTGTCACACGGATTTCAGTGTACCGGAGAGCTCACAGAGTCAGCCTAACGTTTGTTTGTTTATTGAGTGTAGAGCTGGCGTTTTTTTATTCACCCCCTTCTCGCAGTGTGACTGGAGGGGTCTCAGGATTCTTTAGCGATCCCGTCACTTACTGTGTTCAACGACTGGGCAAAGGAAGGGCGCCCATCAGCGCGTGGTTTGAAAGTATAATTATAATCAGGATTTGTTTATCCATTTGGTGATGCGCGAGGCAGGATCCCATTAGTATCTCTTCGAATCGGTTCTCACTCAGTCTGATTCCTGGAGTATGCTCGCTGTGGGATGTATAACTCCGGTCTGTTGGGGATGGCGACATTAATTTACTAGAAGAGGACCTGCAGAGAGTGAGGAACGATCCGACAGAAAACAACTTGGAGACTGATCAAGTCACAGGGAACTGGGAGATGCCTCACTACTCAAATCGTTTGCAACTTCGTTGAGCGATGGTGGTATAGTGGTGAGCATAGCTGCTTTTCAAGCAGTTTCCCCGGGTTCGATTCCCGGCCATCGCATGTTGTACATTTTTAGACTACATAACAAATAAACCTCTTACATAGACGCGGTCTACGCGCGACTCACGCTAATTCAAATGTAAATTGATCATTAATTATCATTCACTGTGTCGTGGATTAATCGGAGATGGAATTAATGTCCCTCAAGAGTTTCCCGTTAAATCCTGTTCTGACTCTAATCTAGATTCAACAAGAATGGACACTTCACAGGAAGGATCGGCAGGGTTTATAAAGCCTCTCCCGGATGTTGCCTTATTAAAGTATTTGAGTTTGTTTACCTTCATTGGAATGTCAGAGCCTGAGAAGAAACTTGACCGAATTATGAGGTTGGAAACTATGAGACACCGATAGAGCAGATAGTCAGAATTGGCTTCCCAGGTACAGTATTCTTGAGGGAATATATTTAAGGTCGGAGTGGGAGAGAGTTTAAAGAAGATGTGCGGCTCACGTTTTTATTTGGGCTGGGGTGGGTGCTTGGAACGGGCTGCCAGGTTCAAAGACGGAAGGGTGTATGATGTTCTTAGATCGGCACATTAATAGTGTAGAGCGACATGGATAGAGACACAAAGAGAAAACAGCAGATGGTGTAATTTCAAGCCGCAGATAAAACATTGGAGGAACTATGTAAAAAAAAGACAGTCGACGTTTCGGGCCAAGTCCCTTCATCCAGACTGCAAAAAAATAAACGATGAGGGATTAGTGTTAGACGGTGAGGAGAGGGGAGGAAGAAACACAGGGTGATAGCTGAAACCGGAGGTGTGGGGCGCTGGTGAATTAAAGACTTGAGATGCTGATTGGTGAAAGGGATACTGGGCTGGAGAACAGGGAATCTAATAGGAGAAGACTGAAGGTCATGGAAGAAAGAAATGGGGGAGGAACACCAGGGTGAGGTGCTGGGCAGGTAACAGATAAGTTCAGAGAGGGAAAAGAGAATGGGTCTTGGTGAAGGAGGCATTACCAGAAGTTCGAGAAATCGATGTTCATGCCACCAAGTTGGAGGTCACCCAGACGAAATATAATGTGTTGCTCCTCCACCCTGAGTGTGGCCTCATCGCGACAGTACAGGGGGTCATGGGCTGCCATGTTGGAATTGGAAAGGGAAGTGGAATTAAAGCAGGAGGCCACTGGGATATGTTGCTTTTACTGGTGTACGGAGTGTAGGTGCTCAGTAACGTGGTCTCCCAATCCGTGTCAGGTCTCACCGATATACAGGAGGCCACACCTGGAGCACTGGATACAGTAGATGACTGTAAAATACTCACAGGTGAAGTGTCACCTTACCTGGAAGGATTGCTTGGAGCCCTGAATGGTAATGAGGACGGATGTGTAGGGGGAGCTGTAGCACTTGTTTCACTTGCAAGGGTAAGAGCCAGGAGAGAGATCAGTGGGAGGGCCGAACGCACATCGGATTCACAAGAGAAAGTAGAGGGGGGAGGGAAAGATGTGTTTGGTGGTGGCATCCCGCCAGAGATGGCGGAAGTTACAGAGAATTGTGTGCTGGAGGCGGAGGAAGAGAGACCACTTTCTTTGGAAAACAACACGATATCACCTTGGCTGTTGAATGAAACACCTTATCCTGAGAGCAGATGCGGCGGAGAAGGAGGCGTTGAGAGAAGGAGCTGGCATTTTTACAAGTTACGGGGTGGGAAGAGGTATGGTCCAGGTAGCTGTGAGAGTCTGTCTGGCTATAATAGACATCAGCAGATTCACTGTCTTCAGAGATGAAGACAGAGAGATCGAGATAAGGGACGGATGTGTCAGATATGGGCCAGGTAAACTTTTGGGCAAGGTGGAAGTTGGAGGCAAAGTTAATGAAGTGGATGAGCTCCGCAGGAAACAGCAGCAATGCAGTCATTTATGTAGTGTAGGAAACGTTAGGGAGAGATACCAATGTAGGCTTGAAAGATAGACTGTTCCAAGTAGCCGACAAACAGACAGGTAGATCTCGGACCCATGCCAATGTCTGTGGCTACACGTTTCGTTTCTAAGAAATGGGAGGAGTCGAGGGAGAAATTATTGAGTGGAGAAAGTTCCGCCAGACAGCGCTGAATGGTAATAGAGGAGAGCTGGTTGAGTCTGGTATCCAGATGGTTGCCGAGTAGGATAAGATGGATACTTGAGTTCGCAATCTACCCTGTTATGTTGCTGTATATAATTACTTATCTTTGCTGTGCTTTCTCTATTGTTGTTAAATTTTATTCTGCATTTTGTTATTGTTTTATATCGGTCTCTCAAAGCACTGTGTAATGATTTGATCTCTATGAACAGTGTGAAAGAGGAACATTTCATACGTGACAAAAACAATTTTAATTCCCACTGAACGTGATGGGGCTGCAGCAGGGAACGCTGGTCTCCGGACAGCGGAGCGTTTCCATGCGGGCAAAAGCTGCTGGATCACTATCGTGATCACTAACGAGCCCCTAGGTGGGCTCGAACCACTAACCTTTCGGTTAATAGCCAAACGCGCTCACCGATTGCGCCACACAGACAAGTTAGGAAAGACTCCCATAAATGGTCCATTCCAGCGTTCGAAGATGCTGAATGGTAATCGATGTTGTGACCCGGCTTTTCATAATCTGCATGAATGGTTTACCCAGAGGCTGACGGACAATATAATACAGAGAACGCTGGAATCACATACTTGTCAGAATTAGAAGCGGAAATACCAATAGATTCCCAGTGCATTGATAAAACATTCGGCTACGATTGCACACTTCTCAAGAAAGGGCATTTTACGTCGGACGTAATCACTGTGTCCCGGGACGGATGAGGACAGCACCGATCCTGTGCTGTCCCCGTGAAAAACAGGACTGTTCCTGAACTAAAAGTTGAAACTGTCGGAAATACTCCGCAAGTTAGGCAGAGTCTGTGGAGGGGGAAACAGATTTCACGTTTCAGGTCGATGAACTTCCACAGCTCCGACCTCGTAGTTAGACGGAAGGAGTCTCACGGAGTCTCTGCAGGATGGCCTGAGCTGGGTGAAGACACCGATTCCACTCGCCCTCTCCTTTCTGACTCTTTCAACTGGAAACTTTAAACCGAGCGCAACGACAACCATTGTTTAACAATTAAAATATGGCAGAAGCGGATGAAGCAAATATTTCCGGAAACATTGTTTTCTGTCACCACCTGTTACGCCGAATGACACTGAGATAGAGTCGCTGAGGGGAGTTTTCACGAAGCTGAACACAAAGTCCATTCCTATCGGATGACTCTCCCTTCCCGGGATCACTGCAGATCGATTGTTCCACATTCCCAAAGAACCGATCGCTTCAACCCCAAACTCGGATATAACATGTTTAACCCTTCTCAATTTACTTTGAAAATTCGAGTTGCTATTACATTTAAAGAGACAGCAAAACCATTTACCTGCCGTGGAAATGATGCCCCGTCTTCCCCGTGAGAGACGGGGATACTAACTAGGAAACAAACAAGAAACCAATGCGACAGAGCGATTTGACATTGGGTTGTCGGAGCACAGGATACTTCAAAGGGTCACCTCGAAGTTTGTTCGTTGACTGTGGCGCCGGGACTCTTCACACATACACTTCTTCATGTGCGACGGGAAACGCCTCGGAATCGCTTCCAATTCAGCAGTTCCTTGTGTAAAGCTCCCATTCCGGCCAGAATTTGATTTTGGGGGAGGATCATTCATTAACAGGATTTAACTGATGCAGGGAAATATCTTCCACATTTTCCACTTTGTCCACACTGGAAAGTCTGGCTCTAGTTCTACTCCCTAAATATAGACAGGCACTGTCGTCCGCAGTATCAGTACTGAGGACTGAAAATGTATGGACAAGGGAGGTGCAGCGGCGCTTACAGGACCTCTTTGAATCTGTGAAAGGACTGTATTCAGAGATTCATCTTCGCGTCTCAATGGGAACGCCACAGTTGTCACTGACTTCATTAAAACATGTGTGGATGAGTGTCTGCCTACGAAACCATACTATATATACCAGAATCAAAAGCCTCGAATAAAGCAGAAATGCCCTTCTCCGACCATCGCACACATTTGATTTCATCACGTCCTGAATTTCTGCTTCCATTGTTCAACTGAAAGCCGGTGGATTCCCTTGTATCTATGCATAATGTGACAGGTCGTGCTGTTAAAACGCACTGATAAATGATGAATACAGTAGAAGATGGTTTCGATCTATCGACCTCGGGTTTATGGGCCCATCACGGTTCCACTGCGACACTGTGTCATTGGAATTGCTGTGCCATGAATGTTGTGCAATGTTTTTTCAATGTCCCCGTTGATACAGCAAGGACCCGTTCTTAACTCTCCCGGATGTTACAGGCTTATCACGTACTTCAATGACGGAAATAAAAGGTGAGCGTATTTATCAACATTCATCGGCCCATTTACAAAAATTCAGTGGAGATGCCGGGGATTGAACCCGGGACTTCATACATGCGAAGCATGCGCTCTCCCACTGAGCTACATCCCCACTGTAAAATGTATGGTGAAATCTTCCAGCTGATCCCATGAAACCATAAGATTTCGGAGCACACTTACTCTATGTGGCCCATCGAGTCTGCACTGCCATTTGGCCATGGCTGATCCATTTTCTTCTCCTCAGCTCCAGTCCCCAGCCTTCTGCCATAACCTTTGATGCCGTGTCCAACCAAGAACATATCAAGCTCTGCCTTAAATACCCCCAATGTCCTGGCCTCCCCAGATGCCTGTGGTGATACATTCTACATATTCTACATATTCTACATATTCACCGGCGTCTGCATCTCTGTTTTAAATGGACCTGCGACTGTGACCAATTATCTTTGACTTCTCCACCGTAGGGAATATCTTTTCTGACATCTACTCTGTCTAGGCCTTTGGACATTAGAATGGTTCAATGAGAGCCCAACTCATCCCTCCAAATTCCAGTGAGTACAGACCCAGAGCTATCAAAAGTTCCTTATTTCCTCAAACAACCCTTTCCTTTCCGAAGTCATCCTTATGAACCTCCTCTCTAATGCCAGCACATCTTTTCTGAGATGAAGAGCTCAAGACCGTTCACAGTACTTCCCCTTAAGGAAACCATTTTTATGTTGCCCAATCTTACCCTGTGACACCAAGTACTCCATCATCTCACCCTTAGTCCCAAATCTGAGTAGCAAATCACAAAGGCTGGACGTTGAACGACAGAAAACAGAAGCTGGAGTGGGCGACTCGGCCTTTCGAGTCCGCTCCGCCATGCATTTCAGTGGACAGGATTCGAACCTACACAGAGGCAACCCAATGGATTAACACTCGGCTTCGATTACTATCTTCTCCACATGCGACTGGGTCAGCAGAAATCCAGAGTCAGAGTTGATCCTGAACTAAAAGTGGAAATTGCTGGATATACTCAGCAGGTACGTCAGCATTTGTGAAGGAAGAAATAGTGTTCATATTTTACACAGTTACCTTTCATCCTGAACTCCATGCAAGCATTTTGGTGGAGGCAAACTCAATTATAGCGGCGCAGGGTCCTTCACATTGCAATCACATACCCCAAGATCCCCATGTGGGACTCAACAGCAGGGACAAAGGCGCCTGCCGTTTCCCTGCTGTCCTGGAGAAGATGGAGCCGGGCTTCCTTCCTGAGGCACTGGTCTACGTGTGCTGAGGGAACTCCCACTGGGCTCTCAAAGACGGTGCTCCAGGACACTGCTCTGGTGTCCTGGCACAGATGGATATAGAAGGTGTGCAGGGTAGCAGGGCCGGCGTCCGGACTTGTTTCATTCTTGACCACTCCTCTGATTCCTCCGACCGCCTGACTAGGCCGCTTCTGAGGGTGGTCACCAGATAACAATTTTGGCGTGGAATAGACTTATACCCAGTGGAAAGCGGGTGAGGTTGTGTGCTCTGTGCATTCAATAATCTTATAAAAGCCAGATATAAGCAATAAATAGTGGGCAATAGGAACTCGGAGAACAAGTTCAGAGTCCACAATAGTATCATTATCTAATTACCTATATATCAGCATCTCCTACTCTGGCATCCGTGTACCTGCTGGCCTTCAGAGTAGAACTGAGCAATACAACAGTATCGATGAACAAAACGCTACACCATTAAAACCACTAATGTCCTCAAATGTCTCCGCTTCCTTCTGGATATCAGACCCAACCAGCTCTCCTCTACCACCATTCACCTCCGTCTGGCGGAATGTCCTTACTCAATAATTTCTCCTTCGACTCCTTCTATTTCCCTCGAACAAAAGGTGTAGCCGGAGGCACTGGCATGGGTCCCAGATATGCCTGTCTGTCGGCTACGCAAGCCCACATTGGTACTTCTCCCAAACTTTTCCTACGCTACATAAACGACTGCATTGCTGCTGTTTCCTGCACCCATGCGCAGCTCCTCTACTTTATCAGCTTTGCCTTCAACTTCCACCCTGCTCTCAAATCCACATGTCTCTGCCTCTGAAGACAGCTCGTCTACTGACGTCTATTTTGAACACAGAGACTCTCACAGCTACAGCCTCTTCCCAGCCCGTTACTTGTAAAATGTCACAGCATCTGCTCTCAGGATGAGGCGTTTCGTTGAAGAACAAATTAGATCATCGTCATTTTTTTTTCAAAGTAAGGGCCTTTCCTTCCTCCACCATCAAAGCTGACCAAAACAGAATCTCTTCCATTTTGAGCACGACTGCCACCACCCCATCCTCGCGCCCTCCACCAGGGAAAGGGTCCGTCATGCCCTCACCTACCTCCCCCCTCTCAGCCTCCAGCACACAATTCGCTGTAATTTCTGCCATCTCCGGCGGGATCCCACCACCAAACACATCGGTCCCTCCCCCCTCTACTCTTTGCTTCCTACAGGGATCGCTCCCAACGTGAATCCCGTGTGCGTTTGTCCCTCACACCTTTCTCTCTCCTGGCCCTTATCCTTGCAATTGAAACAAGTGCTACAGCAGCCCCTACACCGCCTCCCTCACTAAGATATATGGTCGCCTGCAGTCCTTCTAGGTAAGTTGACACTTCTCCTGTGAATCCTTTGGGGTCATTTGATGTATCCAGTGCTCCCGGTGTGGCCTCCTGTATATCAGGAGACCTGGCACAGACTGGGAGACCATTTCGCCGAGCACATACACGATATCCAGTTGAGAAAGAGAGATCTTCCAATGGCCATCCATTTTAATTCCACTTCTCATTGCAATTCCGACAGCAGTCCATGGCCTCCTCTACTGTTGCGATGAAGCCACACAGAGAGCAACACATATTCCGTCCGTGTAGCCTCCAACCTGAGGGCATGAAGTGATTTCATGAACTTCCGGTAATAACCCCTCTTTCACCAATCCCCATTCCCCTTTCCCACTCTCACCTAATCTTCTGACCCGTCCATTACCTCCCTCTGGTCATCCGTCCCCCCCCCCCCACTTTTCTCTCTTCAATGGCCTTCAGTCCTCTCCTATCAGATTCCGCACTCTCCAGTGCACTATCTCTTTCAACAATCGACGTTCCAGGTCTTCACCCACTTCGCACCCCCGCCGGATTCACCTATCACCTTGTGTTTCTTCTCCCCACCCCCCATCCCCTCACCGTCTAATTCTGATTACTCATCATTTTTTCTCTCCAGTCCTGATGAAGTGACTCGGCCCGAAATGTCGACGATACTCATTTTCTCAGATGCTGCCTGGCCTGTTGAGTTCTTCTGGCGTTTTTTGTGTGTTGCTTGGATTTCTATCATCTTTAAATTTTCTCTTTGCGCCTCTATCGATGTCACTCCACACTAACATATTCATGTGCTGATCTAAAAACATCGTACATCGTACCGTCTCTGAACTTGGCAGCCTGATCCAAGCACCCACCCTACTCTGTCTAAAAACATAACCCGTACATCTTCTTTAAATTCACTCCTACTTTATCATTTAATTCATACCCGCTGGAATTTCACATCTCTACCTGGAAAAACAATTCTGACCATCTGCCCAATCTATGTCTCTCGTAATTTTCTACGTCATATTTCTGTCACCGCCTGTCTTCTCACGCTGCTTATGGAGATCTAATCATTACACAGTGCATTGAGAGAGAACAATATAAAACAATACGATAATACAGAATATATTTTCACAGCGACAGGGAAAGCACAGTGCAAATAAATAATTAAGTGAAGCATGATAACGGGGTAGATTGTGAGGTCAAGTGCCCATCTTATCGTACTCGGGTACTATACTATGCAATAGACAAAACAACAAAGCTGAAGCTATCCATGAGCCTATAGTACGTGCTGTCATATACTTTTAGAAGGATAGAGGAAGGGAAATGAGACAATACCCGGGGCACATGATATTGTTTTGTCTGGAGTGTGTAAGATCCACTTCTCTTTGATCATAAGTTTACGTTTCCTCGAGCGGCATTCTTCGAACTAACGGTGTAATGTCGTTGCTTTGATTTGATATTGGGTCACTGTTCATTCAGTTGGAGTCTAATTGGTTTCATCCCGCATGGGAAATGGGAAGAAAACTGAACAAGGACGATCAGCTATAATAGCCTTGAATGGTGGATCAGGCTAAAAGCGCCGAATGGTTGTCGCCATCTGCTATTCTTTGTGTTCCAGTATCTACGTTTTGTGCTCAAGACGTGCTATACTGGGAGAATTGGACTCCTGAAAGGTGGAGTTCAATGGAGATGTCGCTCAGTGGTATGGTGTCCCTGGTTCAATCCGCCGCATCTCCAGGTCGATATGGTGAACTTGAATTTTAAGCAGTGACGGGGAAAGTTTCTGTAGGGGTGGGATAATATTCTATCCAGCCACAGAGTTCCAGGAGAGATATATCCGACACGGATAACTCCCCTTCGATATTTCCCCGGCTAATTGCCAGACGCGCTGCTCTTGATGACACAAGACATTCACAGCTCCTCCAAAGAGAGAATAAGAGCACCATGATTCTGGGAGTGAGTATAATGGGCGGCCTAATCTGGTCACTCAAAACCACCACTTCAGTCAAAGAAAGCACTATAGCGTCACCACTTCCTGCGCAGACTGAGGCCAGCCAGGCTTCCTCAGCCTCTATTCTAACTATATTTGTTTTACAGGAGCGGCACTGAAAGTGTTCTAACCACTTGCTTTTCCATCTATTTCGCGATTTCCAAGGCATCTGACGGCAAGACCCTACAAAGCATTGCGAGGACTGCTAACAGGCAGAAACTCAGTTTCACAGCAAGACCCAGTGAGTTGAGGACTTCTCAACACGACGGAATTCTGACCTTCATTCGATCATATTGGGAGGTGAACGAGACTCGGGATTGGACAAAATAAATCCCGGAGTGTGAGTGTTCTCTCCGCTGTACTCCAGACTGTGGCCACTCCTAGTAACATCGAAGGCTGTCCAAAAGTACACACGCAAACTACCGGATGAAACCAACGGGTAAGGCGGATTTTTTGTAGGGTCTCCTCCTGGAATATCGACTGCATCAGACTCTTCATAGATGCTGCCTGCCCTGATGATTTCCTCCAGCATTTTGTGTGTTGTCTTCTCGATTTCCAGCATTTACAGAATCTCCTGTGTTATCGAAATAACACCCGAAAACAAAGAGAAGGAAGATAAAGAGACAAAGAAGGTCCTCTTACCCATCGAACAAGTAAAATCGGGCTTCCGCTGGAATTCCGATGTCCTCCCAACCCCACCTCAACACTCTGCAATTCCGTGTCTTTCAGGCCCCATCACCAGTTCTTGTGTCCTCGGAGACTCCATCTTCCTCTCCCTCTTTCCTGAACACCCCAAACCTCCCTTCCCTTCAGGCACTACCAACCAGCTTCACCCCTCCAATCCCAGCTCTCATCCATACCGGGTCTTCACCATTCACTCCGACCTTCCCCTCTCTGAGGCAGAATATTCTCTTTCCAGTAAGAGCCTCACCTTTGTACCCCTGCGGCCACACCTTAGTGACTTCCCCGCCGGCCATGACGGTCAGCTCTTGTTCCGTTGTCCCCGCGTGCAGGCCTATTTCTTCCCTAAGGACTCTTCACCCAACATCGATAACCTCTTCTCTCGTCCTCAACCTGTACACCCCTTTTTGGTCTTCTGCCTGCTCTGGATCTTTTGATTCCCAACTACTCAAAGGACATCAAACGTCTCGACTTCACCAGTCCTCTCTCCAAATCCTGCTCACCGCTTCCAAACGTTCTGCTCTCCACTTTCTCCGCACTAATCCTCAACTCATCGTCAAACACGCAGATAAGTGGATGCTTGCAGTAGTAGTGGCGGACTGACTCTACCTTGCTACCAGCGACAGCTGCAGGCACCTCCTTTTACTTAGCCCTCGAACAATACCACACTAAGGAGCACCAGACCATTTACACACATCGTCACTGATCTTATTAACTCGGTGGCTCTCCCATCGACTGACACGAACCACAGAGTCCCCTTACCCCGCACCTCCCGTTTCTAGCGCAAGATTCACAAACTTGTCTGTCCAGGTAGGTCCATTGTTTCTGTTTGTTTCGGCCCCAGTGACCTTAGCGTTGTATACGTGACTCAGTTTTATCCGCACTGGTACAGTCCCTTCCTACATACAACAGTGAAACTTCACACGCATGTGATCTTTTAAATGCTTTCAAGTCCCATGGTCCCGATCATAATATATTCAATTTGGATATCCAGTCCCTATCTACCTCTACTGCTCACCAGGAAGGCCTCAAAGCTCCCGCTTCCATCTGGACACAAACAGCTCCCCTTCACTATCATTCATCTCCGTCTGACAGAACGTCCTCACTCTTAATAAGTTTTCTTTCGGCTCCTCTCACTTCCTTCAATCAAAAGCGGTAGCCAAGGAGACTCGCATGAGTCCCAGATATGCATGTCTGTCTGTGTGCTATGGGGAACAGTTTATGTTCCAAGCGTACATTGGTAACGTTCCCTAACTTTTCCTACGCTACATCAACGACTGCATTGCTGCTGTTTCCTGCACCCAAGCAGAGTTCATCTACTTCACCAGCTTTTCCTGCAACTTCCACTCTGACCTCAAATTTACCTGGTCCATTTTCGACATCTCCTCCCCTTTATCGATCTCCCAGTCTCTATCTCTGAAATCAGCTTATCAACGAAAATATATTATCAACGCAGAGACTCTCACAGCTACCTGGATTATACCTCTTCCTACCCTGTTATTTGTAAAACTGCGATTCCCTTCACTCAGTTCCTGCATCTCCGTCGCATCGGCTCTCAGGACGAAGCACTTCATTCGAGAACGAAGGAGATATCGTCTTTTTGTCGAAGAAAGGAGCTTCCCTTCCTCCCACCATCAACGCTGACTTCAACCAAATCTCTTCCATTTTGCGCAGATCTATGCTCACCCCATTCTCCCGACATTCCAGCAGGGATAGGGTTCGTCTTGTCCTCAAGCACCTCCCCACCATACTTCGTGTCCAGCACACAACTCTCTGGAACTTCCGCCATCTCCAGAGGCATCCCAGCACCTAACACATCCTGCACTCTACTCTCCACTTTCTGCTCCCCACCTGAATCTCTTGTCCGTTCGTCTCTCCCACTGATCTCCCTCCTGGCACTCATCCTTGCAAGTGAAACAGGTGCTACCTACTCCCTCACTACCATTCAGGGTCAAAAACAGTCCTTCCAGGTGAGGCCACTGTTCACCTGTGAGTCCATTGGAATCATCTACTGTAACCGGTGTTCTTGGTATGGCCTACTGTATATTGGTGCAACCTGACGCAGATTGCAAACTCGCTTCGCAGAGCACCTACACTGCGTACATCAGAAAAAAAACAACATATCCCAATGGCCACCCATTTTAAATCCACTTCCTGTTCCAATTCCGACAGGTCAGTCCATGGCCTCCTGTACTCTCGAGATGAGGCCACGCTCAGGTCGGAGGATCAACAGATTACATTTCGTCTGTGTAGCCTCCCACCTGTAGGCTTGAATTCGATTTCTCCAAGCTTCCAGTAATGCCTTTTCCTTCACCAGTGCCCATTCCCTTTACCCTCTCTCACCTTATCTCTTTACCTACCCATCACCTCAGTCACGGGACACCACGCCCCTTTTTTTCTCTTCCATGGACTTCTGTCCTCTCCTATCAGATTTCCCGTTCTCCAATCCATTATATCTTTCACAAATCAACGTTCAATATTTTTACTTCACCACCTCGCCGCCGGTATCATCTATCACATTGTGTATCATCCTCCTCTCCCCCCACCCTCTAACTCTGATCCGCCATCGATTATTTTCTCCAGTCCTGATGAAGGTTTTGGCCCGGAATGGCGTCTGTACTCTTTTCCATAGATGCTGCCTGGCCTGCTGAATTACTCCAGCATTTTCTGTGTTGCTTGGATTTCCATTATCTGCGGTTTTCTCTTTGTGCCTCTATCCATATCGCTTCACTATTGCATATTCATGTGCCGATCTAAACATATCAGATATCCTTCCGTCTCGATGTCCCAGTTGTCAACAACTCAGAGGATCTGTCCGGGGACCAACATATTGATGCAGTCACGAAGAAAACATATGAGTGTTTCTGCGACGGTGTGAGTTTGAAGATATTTGATATGTCATCAAAAACTTTAAAAATCCCAGAGATATTCGAAGAACCACATTCTAACTGTTTGCTTTACATTTTGGTGCAGAGCCTCCACTACTCAAGAGCGAAAGAAGCTGCTGTGAATTGTTGATTCTGCCGGCTTCATCGCGGAGACAAACCCACTCCTTCGAGGATACCTTCAAGAGCAGGCGCCTCACAGAAGCGGCACCCCTCTCTAAGTGCTCTTACCACAAAGAACACGCTCTTTACCCGTTGCCACCATTAGTATGAAGGTGCTGGAGGTGGAAGAAAAACATGTAACTATTGAGCATACTGCCTCGTCACAAATGGTATGCCATGAGTCCAGATAACTACACAAAAATGATACAGAATATGACCAGCTCCTCCGCTATCCGCCAACGCATTGATGGGGTGGACCTGCTGTAGGTGTTGTTGATAATATCCATCAGTGTGTTGCGATCTGAAAATAAGCCGTCAAGTACAAAGATTTGCAGCCTTGTTTATATCCGGAATGGCCACTACATCAGAGCGCGCCTCGATCTTACAGGATTTCATTCCAGCTGTGAAGCCTGATGGTCTCTATTTGGATTATTTATTTAGCTATTATGAATGTTTGTATGTGGCAAGTGTGATTGAAGATGACAGAATCCTTCAGACATCAATTTCTGACGTTTGTATCGGGAGAATGTGTGAATACCGGGAAATAATGGAATGCGCAGGAAATGGAGTGGCTGTGAATTACATGATGGAAATCTGTAATGCAGCAGTGAAGCAAGAATCTGAAACTTCATAACAGAAGCAGGAATAACATCGGCAGTGTTTAAAATAAAATAACAGGTGGTATCGAAATGGCGCTAGGAATATTTATAAATGCTCATAATAAGAAGCCAAGGAAAACACAACAAAACAAAATAGATGCAGAATACGAAAACAAAATCAAAACACTATGGAAACACATAAACGATGAATAACGAAACGAGAACGAGACGGATTCAAAAGGGATCTCAGCCAGTAAAGAAATATGTTGAAAATTTATAGTAAAGGTAAAAAAAAACCGAACAAAGCGATTTATATTGGCGTTGAAATTATAAGCAGGAAATGTGTAGTGAGGTTTGCGTGCATGACAAGAACACCAAATAGGTGTTTTCTATGAATGATTAGAGGTCGAAGTTATGGTGCTAGAGTGATGTTGCAGAAACAATGGACGGGTAAGGTGTGTGGCCATGAAGAATGTCAATAATTCACCTCTCAAATTTTTTGTGTGAAAATTGTGTTGGTGAGGATATACGGATGTGGATAGTAGATGGATTTATCATTATTTACTAATTATTCCGTGATGCAATGATACTATCAGTGGAAAAGGGGTATTGCAGAAACGCCAACTGCAGTTGGCAAAACGCACTGGCTAGATCAAACTTGGTTTGGGGAAAGTTCTTAGAAATATTAAGTGGAGGCAAAGCATCGCTGCCTCGTGAAAAAGTCTGAGTTGATGAAGGATAAGGGTTTTGGAAAGGATATTTGAGTAACTTGGTTGAAGTTTAACTGAAGGTGGAAGAGAGAAGGTCATTGAAAAGAAAAAGGCGAATGTCGTCTTAGGAGATTTTTGGAAATGTTACATCAAAGTTGCAGAGCAAAGACAATTTTACAAATTAAAGCCGAACCAATGAAATTCGTTGTGAAAACACGGGGAGTATATTTCCAGAACAACTGTTCCTCATTTTAGATTTTTTAATTTCTATATTGTACAGAAATACGCTTTCCTGCCTCTTTCCCCCACCTCCACTCCGCCATTATCTATCCACTCGGAGAGCCCAGAATGAACGTTCCCTCCGAATTACACAGTTTCTCTGTCCAGCTCAAATATTCGGATGGACTCGAAGCTCCACGGGGCAACGCCAGTCAACGTAACCACAAGTCTATGACTACAGGTATATTCAGGGATGGACATCCAGAAAATATTCTCCACTGGATGCACTAAATGCGTCTCCATACTTACGGGAATAGCACCAATTCCCTGGTCATGACTGATACAAGACTATAAACAGAAAGGATGAAAAGAGCCGATGTTTTAAATCAATTACCCATTCACCTGATCTTTTGATGGACAGTTTTGGGCTGTCAGGAACGGGGCTCCAGGATTTCGATCCGGTGTCCAAGGAGTGATAACGATGCGGGAATTTGCAAGGTCTCCACTGGAAGGTTGGAATGGTTTCACACTTCGCGTCCTTCCTGATCCATATGGCGAGTTTTCTGCGTGGATTCAGAGACCGGTCACCAAGCAACCGCATTGATGTAGCCTGGAGTTACACCCAGCACAGAGCGGGCGAGGACAGCGGGTTGCATTCTGCAGTAGCCCGGTGTCGGTAGGGGGATCATCAAAGGAAATGAAAAGTCCTGGTGGTCACATTGGGACGGGCATGATTATTCCGCTAAGCGTGCGGTCGATGTTCACTTGGGATGTTCTTTTCTCTCTTTCAGAGATATTGGCTTAGCAATTTTCGATTTCCTTGGAGCAGTGATGGCTGGAATGTAGTGGGCATATTTTACGTACAGAACGTGAGGATTATAGATTCATAGTTAATAGAAAGCGTTTAAAATTATTTTTATAACGGGGTTTAAAACGTGGAAGGGAAGAGATGCAAGGGTGGGAACCAAAGAGTTGATTATTGACTGCAGGATGAAAAACTGGAGATCTATTAGCTTGTCTTCATCAGGACATCGGGGAGGAAGAGGGCCGGTAACTTTAAATTTTTTGGCGTTATCATATCAGAGGATCTGTTCTGCGACCAGTACATAAGTACCATCATAAAGACTAAACGACAATATCCCTCCTTTGTTCGAAGTGTCAGAAGTAAGAACTCTCTCTCTTTTTATCTATCTATCTATCTATCTATCTATCTATCTATCTATCTATCTATCTATCTATCTATCTATCTATCTATCTATCTATCTATCTATCTATCTATCTATCTATCTATCTATCTATCTATCTATCTATCTATCTATCTATCTATCTATCTATCTATCTGTCTATCTGTCTATCTACCTATCTACCCACCTACCTACCTATTTTTTATTGATATAAGTATTAAATTCTGAGTGGAGAGTGGCTCTCCCTGCTACTGCAGCTCTGTGTTCACTGGAAATAAAATTGGTTTATTTTTTATCACCCCTACCGAGAGAGTGAAAGAAAAACATTTCGTTCATATTATTTATGGAGATCAAATCATTATACTGTAACTTGAGATCAAACAAGATAAAGCAATAACAGAATGCAGAATAAAGTGTAACGGGGCAGAGGAATACAAGGTACAGGCGAATGATCAGGTGTAGTATCATAACGAGGTAGATTGGGAGGTCAAGTTGCTATCTTAGCGTATTAGGGAACCACTCAATGGGTACCACAGCTTGGCAGAAACTATCTTTGAGCCTGTGGTACATGCGTTCAGGAGTTTGTACAGACTGGTGAGTTGAAGAGGGGTTGCGTGATATATTCTTGTCAGGTGCTTTTCCGCGGAGCGACGTCACTTGAACATACGCATATATCGGGTCTAATGTGGTTCTGATTTAATTTTGGCCTTCGATAATTCAGTTGGGGTCTAATTAGTTTAATCTCACATAGCTTATTATGGGTTTCGGAAGAGACGTGAACATGACGATCAACTATAGTCGCACCGAATGGCGGAGCATGCTGGAAGGACCATTTGGTTGTTTCCATCTGCTGTTCCCCGTGTTTCAGTGTCTGCTTTGTGCTCGTCATGATATATAGGAAGGGTTGGACTTCTGGAACTTATCGAATGCAGTGGGGAGGTAGCTCAGTGTTAGAGCGCATGTATGAGGTCCCGAGTTCAATCCTCGGCATCTTTACGTTGATTGCTTTTGAATTTTTAACTATGAGGGGTTTAGGGAATTTTCCTGCAAGGGATCAGTCACTAAACAGCGAAAATCTTCTGGGGATCTCCTATCCACTGCCACCAAACTCATAGTTCCCACACCCCGCTCTTTCCATTTCTACCTCCTATCCAAGATCCACAAACCTGCCTTTCCAGGTTGGCTCAGCTTGCTCCTGCCCCACCGAACTCATTTCTGTATACCTGGACACTGTTTTATCCCCCCTTGTTCAATCCCTTCCCACCTATGTTCGTGACACTTCTCCCGCTTCGAATATTTTTCAATGATTTTAAATTCCGTGGACCACACCGCCTTATTTTCACCATGGACGTCCAGTCCCTATATACGTCCATCCCCCACCAGGAAGGGCTGAATGCTCTCCGTTTTTTTTTAGGATTCCAGACCTGACCAGTTCCCCTCCAGCATCACTCTCCTCCGTCTAACGGAATTAGTCCTTACTCTCAATATTTTCTGCTTTGGCTGCTCCCACGTTCTCCAAACCAAAGATGTAGCCACGGGCACCCGTAGGTGTCCCAGCTATGCCTGCCTTTTTTGTTGGCTTTTTGGAACAGTCCGTGTTCCGAGCCTATACTGATACCAGACACCACTTTTCATCGCTACATCGACGACTACATTGGCGCTGCCTCCTGCACGCATGCTGAGCTCGTTGAATTCATTAACGTTGCCTCGAACTTTCACTCTGCCCTCAAATTTACCTGGGCAATTTCCGACACCTTCCTTCACTTTCTTGAACTTTCTGTCTTCATCTCTGGAGACTGCCTTTCTCCAGATAGCTACTATAAGCCTACAGACTCTCACAGCTACCTGGACTATTCCTCTTCCCACCCTGCCTCTTGCAAAAATGCTATCCCCTTCACACAATTCCTCCGTCTCCACCGCATCTGCTCTCAGGATGAGGCTTTTCATTCCAGGACGTAAGAATTGACTTCCGTTTTTTAAAGAAAGGGGCTAACCTTCTTCCACCATCAACTCTGCGCTCAAACGCATCTCTCCCATTTCCCGCACATCTGCCCTCACCCCATCCACCCACCACCCCACTCGGGATAGGGTTCCCCTTGTTCGTCACCTACCACCTCACTAGCCTCCGTGTCCAACGTATAATTCTCCGTAACTTCCGCCACTTCCAACGGGATCCCAATAGCAAGCACATCTCTCCCTCCCGCTCCCAACCTCCTTTCTGCTTTTCGCAGCTAAGTGACTCCCATGTCCATGTATCTCTCCCCCACCCCCCCATCCGTTCCCACCGATCTCTCTACTGGCACTTATCCTTGTAAGCGGAATAAGTGCGACATCTGCCCTTACACTTCCTCCCTCACTACCATTCAGGGCCCCAGGCAGTCCTTCCAGGTGAGGCGACACCTCACCTGTGATTCGGCTGGTGTGGTATACTGCGTCTGGTGCTCCCAGTGTGGCCTTTTATATATTGGAGAAACCCAAAACAGACTGGGAGATCGCTTCGCTGGGCACCTACGCTCTGTCCGCCAAGGAAAGCTGGATGTCTATCCATGGCCTCCTCTACTGTCGCTATGAAGCCATATTCAGGTTGGAGGAACAACAGCTTATATTCCGTCTGGGTAGTCTCCAGCCTGATGGCATGAACTTCAGTCAATGCCCCTCCTCCGATTCTAACCCCATCCCTGATTTATTTATTCTTACCCTCTCCTTTTTTTTCTCTCTGCCCATCACTCTTTGCCTGTTCTCCATCTCCCTCTGGTGCTCCCCTCCCTCTTTCTTTCACCCTAGGCCTCCCGTCCCATGATACTTTTACTTCTCCAGCTCTGTATCCCTTTTGCCAATCACCTTTCCAGCTCTTACCTTCATCTCACCCCCTCCAGTCTTCTCCTATCATTTTTGGAATTTCCCCTCCCCCTCCTACTTTCAAATCTCTTACTATACTTTCTTTCAGTTAGACCTGACAAGGGTTCTAGGCCCGAGCGGACGACATTGCTGCTTCTTATAGATGCTGCCTGGCCTGCTGTGTTCTACCATCATTTTGTCTGTGTTGCCGCGTTCTTTATACTAGTGTTTTAAATGTTCTACCTCTAATCATAATGCGTTGTTTTGCCTAGCGACAGTGTGGAATATGGTAATATTACTGTGCACTAAATACAGTTCCTCTAATTAAACATTTCGGGCTATGTCTGGATGCAGACCTGACTTAGACAACAACTATAAAGTTTTGGAGGATAAATGTAAGAACTTATTAACTTATGTGTTATTTGGCTGGATATAAGTATGGTGTCCTACTGGAATACGGTTGTATGATTTATTGGGGAGGCAACGTTTCATGGCTTGGATCAGTGCACGAGGAATCTGTAGAGGAGCGTTCCGGACACTGTTAGAGGTGTGTTGGCCGTTGAACCAGTAGAGATATTTCGAGCCGCTGAGTGAGACTTCTGGACGTCGTTTGTAGGGCAGGGGCGTCCAATTTGACAAGTTCTGTTTTATTCGATTGTTCAGAATATACTAGCAGAGTTGATAAATATTTTGTCCTGATAATGAGAAAATACGTGCGGGAGTATGGTCTTGGGAATTTGCAGACAGTTACGTCTATGGCCTTGTCATGTGCTCCCCCAGGAAATGTTCCAGATGTAGGATTGGGTTTGAGAGTACTGGAGGATGGACAGGAGCTTGTGGGTGCTGACAGAGTGTCTAGTCATTTATGCCAGCAGTATTTTCCATTTTTGTCAATCTTTGCAAATGGTTCCAAGGACACATTTAGTAACTGAGTGGGCTCCTGGATATTTATCACCTTGATTAACACTGAGGTGCGGAAAATGCTGACCAATGGGTTGACCGTACCTCAGAATTTATGACCATTATTATTCGTCTTCAATGGGTTGAACCCGTTAATCCGAACAGAGTAGTGATCTGCTCAATCTCTGCCTTGGTGCTGCAGGGATTGGAATTGAAGTGTTCAAAGAGACCTGAACTGTGGATGGAGGTGTATTATAACCTATATGGTTTGGAGAGTGTGGGAATGGTTGTACAGTTTTGTTGGGCACCTGCACATGTGGTTATATCGAGTAATGAATGGGAATATGTTACAGCAAAATAGACACTTACCAAGTCTGAGGTAGATATTAGTTAATATATGAACGTATGAAGGCAAATCTTGCATATGGTAAATGGCAGAAATTATGGGATAGGATTGCGTCAGGGACTGGTTAGTACAGATTGTTTCTATCACTTCAGGTGACCAAGGGACGGTGGAACATGTGATCATGATGTGCCCCAGATATTCCTTGGAAAATGACAAAGCTGTTTAGGCAATTACTGGATAGATTTGTGGTTCCTAGTTTGCAGGGTATTCTGTCACCTCAGGCAACAATGGTTAAGCCGTGTGGGACTCTGGTGAACTTTTTAATTAAAATAGATTTGGAAGGCTGTAACTAATTCCTGTCCTGACTCCTTTGACACTCCGTTAGGGAAATTCGTGGCAATGCACCTTCCCGATAGTTGCAAGTTGTCATTAGCACAACACATGAAGACGAAAGGCAGGTTTGGGCGCGGGGTGTCGTGGTTTTTAGTGCCTCGCAAACGACCAGAAGATGCAGAAGTTTCTTCAATGTCAGAAACACACTGAGTCTCAGCAATTTGCAGAACGGTAAACTTTATTTTTCGAGTCTGCAGAGTCGGACCCAACCAGCTCCTGCTAGATTGAGTGCCGAATTACACTTTGCACAGTTTTTTATACCCTACTTGTTTACAATTTTGTGAGTTGCACCCATGTGAGGTGCAGACATTCTTCCTTAATCTCATTACAAAATTACAAATGTGACTACCCTTTGGCCCACTTATCAGCCTCAGCGCATTAACACCGTTATTGTTCAACCGTTAAGCATGTCTTCCCGTTACCTGTATCGCTTCTTTAATCAGCAAGCTATTGTTTCATCCTGATTTTGCAAATTGGTTTATACGTTGCCCTGCAAGTTGCTTTGCACGTTCTTTCTGTGTCAGCACATTCTAAATGGACTCCTTAAGAATCATTTCTCTCAATCCACCCTTTTTCTTTTTAGAATGTGCTATCAGTTGGGCTTTTGCCACGGGTTTACATAGGCTTCTTCCTCTAGCTCTATTTCCCTTTGTAGGAGTACCTGAACAGGATCAGCCGGGGCCCCTGGTTGCATGACTTGTCTTGCCACCCGAGCTACTAGCTCCCGCAAGCAGGGGATCAGACATGGTAGCAGAAGGAGGACCATCAATCCCCCTCCTATAACCCCTAAAGCGGTTCGCCACCAGCCTCCTTTCAACCATCCGTCCAGCCAGTCCCAATACCCCAGCGGCTTCCAGGTCTGTACCGGCACGTGGGCCAGTTTCCTTATTTTATCTGATATTTTTTGAACCACCTTTCCGTTGTCATCTATCTTTAAGCAGCAGTTGGTTAGATTAAACTTTCCACATACTCCTCCTTTTTGTTGTAGTCATAACATTTCTCGTTTACATGCGAGTGTGATACAAAGGACCCTGGAAAAACCGTCATGCCCACCCTTACCATCGTCCTGCACTTATCACATCCCCCTTCAGTGCTTCTCAACAATAGCAGTATATACATTACAGTCCCAAAGTTCATTCTGTCCGTCTTTTGAGCTTTAGCACCATCGGGTCTTCTCCCTGGACGCGTCCATTCTGCACCTTCTTCGGGCTTTACGGGTCCCTTGATTCTCGCGGCGTGGGTTCACCCTTTTTCTTTTGTCCTTACTACGGCTTCGGTGGTCAGTAGCACCTGGAATGGGCCTTCCCACTGCGGCTGTAACTTCTCTGGCTTCCAAGTCTTAATCAGGACCCAGTCACCGGGCTGAGTTCGGTGGAGTGCGAAGTCCAGAGGTGGGGTTTGTGCGAGTAACCCCTTCCTGCGCAATTCTGCAAAAGAACGAGACAGTGCCTGTAAATAGTCCCTTACAAAGACATCTCCCCCTTGCAGGGAAGGATAGCCCTCCACCTTGTTCCAATATGGAAGGCCAAACAACATTTCATAAGGGGATACTCCTATATCTTTTCGAGGAGCCGTGCGGATTCTTAGTAGGGCCAGGGGTAGACACTTGGTCCAGGGTAGCTTGGTTTCCATCATTAGTTTTGTCAATTGCGTCTTCAAAGTACTGTTCATCCTCTCAACTCTTCCTGAGCTCTGAGAGTGCCAGGGGGTGTGCAGCTTCCACTGGATTCCTAAGGCGTCACAGATTAGCTGGTGTGTTTTTGAGGCAAAGTGTGTTCCCCTATCTGAATCAATAGACCCCATTATTCCATATCTCGGGACTATATTTTCTAATAGGATCCGTGCCACTGTAGGGGCGTCCGCTTTAGTGGTTGGGAATGCTTCCACCCACCGAGTGAAGTGATCCACAATTACTAACAGGTACTTCCATCTCTGAACTTGTGGTAGTTCCGTAAAGTCTATTTGGATCCGATGGGACGGTCGGTCGGCTAGTGTTTGTCCCCCCTTATGGGTGGCACGCATCATTTTCTTGTTTACCTTTTGGCAGGTGTAACAGCCCCACACCTCCTGTTGAGCTAGTGTGAATATCCCTTTACAAACATAGTCCCTTAGCATAGTGTCGCACATAGCTTGCACTCCCCAATGGCTTTGTTGGTGTAGTTGTTGCAGTATATGACGAGTTACTTCCTTATTCAGTACTTGCCGTCCGTCGGGGGTCTTCCACTCGCCTTCTGATGTTTGTCGGGCTCCCCTGTTGATTCCATGTATAAGAACTGTGCCGGGTTACAACTATTGTTCCTTTCAAAGTTTACATCATCCCCGACTATCAGAATGGTTTCGTATTTCAGTATGCGAGAGTCCGTCAACCACCGCTGAGCTTTTTGGGCTAAGAGAGTGCTAACGGAGTGCGGGGTATACACCGTCATTCTTCCCCCAAAGGTTAATTTCCGTGCTTCCCCTACTAGTACGGCTGCTGCCGCTACGGCTTGTGTGCACGTCGGCCATCCCCGGGATACTGGGTCTAACATTTTTGATAAAAAGTCCACAGGTTGCCGCTTTCCTCCTTTTTCTTGGATTAGTACTCCTAACGCAGTTCCTTCATTGTTTGTTGCATACAGCTGAAAGGGCTTTTCCAGTGCTGGCAGTGTTAATACCGGGGCCCGAATTAGTTGCCCTTTTATTTTCCTGAACTTCTGTTCTTCTTCTTCGGTCCAGCTGATTATTCCCCGGTCTTCCTTTGCCAATTTGTCGTACATAAACTTCACCAGGGAGGTATAATTCTCTATCCAAATCCGGCAATAGCCCACTAAGCCCAGAAATTGTCTTATTTCCTTCTTTGTCCTGGGAAGCGGTATTTTAGTTATTCCCGCTATTCTTTCTGGGGTTATTTGGCGGTGCCCTTTACTGACTCTGTGTCCGAGATATGTTATTTCCTTCTCGACAAATTGCAGTTTCTTCTTGGACACCCGCAATCCTTTTTCTCCTAGGTAATTCAGGAGTCTTATAGTATCGTCTCGCACTACCTCCTCTGCTGGTCCCGATAGTAGTAGGTCATCGACATACTGTAATAGTTGGTTCTTTTCGGTACAATGGAATCCAGCCAATACTTGCTCCAGTACCTGTTCGAATAGGTTTGGGGACTCCGTGAACCCTTGGGGCAAGACGGTCCACCGGAGTTGCTTCTTCCGCCCAGTGAATGGATTTTCCCATTCAAATGCGAACATATCTCGGCTACCTTCCTCCAACGGGCAACTCCAAAAGGCATCTTTTAGATCTATCACACTGAACCATTCATGTTCAGGAGGTATTTTGCTCATTAATGTATAGGGGTTAGGCTCTACCGGGTATCGTGTTTGGACTACCGCATTTAAGCCTCTCAGATCTTGAACCATTCGATACGTGCCGTCGGGCTTTCGGACCGGTAGGATGGGGGTATTAAAGGGTGACATACATTCTTCCAGGAGTCCATCTGATACTAATGTCTCAATTACAGGTTGTAATCCCCTCCTCCCTTCCATGGCAATGGGATATTGCCGTCTTCTCTCTTCTGCTTGTTTGTCCCACTGTGGGTCGTTTACTGGAAATTTCCGGTCCCCCGGTAACTCATTCGGCTGTTCCCTTCCCCAAATTGATATTGCAGCTTGTCGTATCATTTGCCTCTCTTGTGCAGAAAATAGCGTTCCCATAATCGCATCCATTTCTTCCCAAGTGTAAACATTAGGTCCTAAGAATTGATCCAACTGTTCTGCCAGTCCCATTGGATCTTCTAATAAAGTTTTCATATCTTTCTTAAATCCTCGTACTTCGGTACTTGTCAGAGGGACGTTTACAAATCCTGTTCCTGCCCGTTCTCCTCCCATTGGAACCTCTCGAAGGGGACACAGCTGTACCTCTTCCTTTTTTAATTCGTCTTTCTTTTTCTTATCTGCTCCTGTCACACTCCTTGTTTCGATCCTTGCTTTTGCTTTTTCCCTAACATCCCTCTCTTCCCTCTCCGGGTCTATTTCTTCTGTTTTTTCACTTTCTTCACGTTCTCCCTCTGCTCCCGCAAGGGGCGCAGAAGGCTGGACATAGGGAGGGGGTAAATGATCGAGTGGGTCCCACTTCCGCTCCCCTTTAATGCCCAATTTAAAACTCTTTGTTGTTACTCCTGGCCAGGGAGCCCAACAAAAAGCATAAGCAATTTCTTCCGGTTTTACATTTGGTTTTGAATTAACGTAAATGTTTAAGGCTTGTCGTACCCAATCCTCCTCAGACCCAAGCCGCGGCCACCAGACCGCGGGTTTTTCTATCGGCTGTTTCGACCAAATTAAACAGTACTGTATCATTTTTTTTTCTTTTGTTTCCCTTTTAGTCTTCCACATCCCCAATTCTCAAACATTCTACCGAGGGGGCTATCAGGAGGAACCCCCGGGTATGGTCCCGGTCTTCTCCGTCTCCTCTTTCTTTTCAGAGCCACCCCCTCCCATCTTAATTCCGCTCTTACTTAATCCCGCACCCTTCTACTGCAACAGTAGGCACTTTACCCGGTGCGTCCCAAGGACTTTTATCAGGAGGACCCCCGGGTAGCGATCCCGGTCTTCTCCGTCCTTACTTATTCCCGCACCCGTCTACTATAATAGTAGGCACTTACCCGGTGCGTCCTGGGGACTTCCAGTACCAGGTACTGTCCCCTTCTCCCCGTTTACCGCTCTGCGCTGTCCGGATATCACTCGCTCAAGCCGCGTTGGAGCGACGAGCAAGGAGTCAGGGACCGCCAAACTCGGCGGGGTGCACCGTCTCCGATGTCCTTCCTCGTGTCCACCGCGGCCGGAGTGTGGATCCCGGACGAGCCCCCACGTTGTCAGAAACACACTGAGTCTCAGCAATTTGCAGAACGGTAAACTTTATTTTTCGAGTCTGCAGAGTCGGACCCAACCAGCTCCTGCTAGATTGAGTGCCGAATTACACTTTGCACAGTTTTTTATACCCTACTTGTTTACAATTTTGTGAGTTGCACCCATGTGAGGTGCAGACATTCTTCCTTAATCTCATTACAAAATTACAAATGTGACTACCCTTTGGCCCACTTATCAGCCTCAGCGCATTAACACCGTTATTGTTCAACCGTTAAGCATGTCTTCCCGTTACCTGTATCGCTTCTTTAATCAGCAAGCTATTGTTTCATCCTGATTTTGCAAATTGGTTTATACGTTGCCCTGCAAGTTGCTTTGCACGTTCTTTCTGTGTCAGCACATTCTAAATGGACTCCTTAAGAATCATTTCTCTCATTCAAGAAGGGTTAAACTTTAATTTGCAAATCAAAGCTGAGACAGTCATTGAGTTAGTCGCTGATTGCCCACAGATCTTTGGACACAGCATTTTTTATAGCAATCTCCTGGTCCAGTTGCTATAGTTGCGTATCACACGTACCACACGTACCTCTTGTCACTATTGTTTCTAACCATTGACTTAATCATGTTCTAATCTACATCACTTAGCTACCTCTCATTAACACACCATTGTCTTCTACATTCTTATGATTTCATTTTCCTACTAAATTGGGTACATGCAGAGCAAATAGCAAACTCAGATTACATAATTTATTTCTCTCAGCTTCCTCTAACACACCCTTGTCTTTTACATTCTTAGGATACATGCAAAGCAAATAGCAAGCTCAGAAATGAGCAAAATTTATACTACATTGTTCTTAGGATACATGCTTAGCAAATAGCAAACTCAGAACTGAGCATAGCAAGCTGACTACATAGTTTTGGATACACAGCAAATATTGCAACTTTTATACTCCAATAGGGGCAGAGAAGCTCCATGGAAGGGTGAACATTTTGGATCCACTGGTGGAGTTGAAGCGGGGCGGTATTGATTTGACTGAACAGGGGTCGGTCTGTATTTGCTGTGGTTTTGTAGAATGACAAATGTTGTAATAGGCTTCTTCGGTAGTTTGCAACTGATTGTGCAGGGTTGAAGAAGGCGGAAATATAAGCTGTACTTTTCCTTCTGTTATTGCATGTTTATGTGGGTCTGCGGGTGGAATCTGGCGGACATGACAGCTCCACAACTCTCGGCATCACACTCTGCTCATCCTGCCTGCTGCCCCGGTCAGAACTTATAGCAATAGACAATAGACAATAGCTGCAGAAGTAGACCATTCGGCCCCTCGAGTCTGCACCGCCATTCCGAGATCATGGCTGATCATTCACTATCAATACCCAGTCCCTGCCTTGTACTCATATCACTTGATTCCCCTACCCATCAGATATCTCTCTAGCTCCTTCTTGAAAGCATCCAGAGAATTGGCTTCCACCGTCTTCCGAGGCAGTGCATTCCACACCTCCACAACTCTCTGGGAGAAGAAGTTCTTCCTCAAATCTGTTTTAAATAACTGTCCTCTTATTCTCAATCCATGCCCTCTGGTACTGGACTCTCCCAACATCTGGAACATATTTCCTGCCTCAATCCTATCAAATCCTTTAATTATCTTAAACGTTTCAATCAGATCCCCTCTCAATCTCCTCAATTCCAGTGTGTACAAGCCCAATCTCCCCAATCTCTCTGCGTAAGACAGGCCTGCCATCCCAGGAATCAAACTAGTGAATCTACGCTGCACTTCTTCAATTACCAGAATGTCCTTCCTCAAACCTGGAGACCAAAACTGTACACAATATTCCAGGTGTGGTCTCACCAGGGCACTGTACAAATGCAAAAGGACATCCTTGCTCTTGTACACAATTCCCCTTGTAATAAAGGACAACATTCCATTTGCCCTCTTCACTGCCTGTTGCACTTGCTCATTCACCTTCATTGACTGGTGAACTAGGACTCCAAGGTCTCTTTGCATTTCTCCCTTACCTAACTCGACACCGTTCAGACAATACTGTGCCCTGTTGTTCCAGCTTCCAAAGTGGATAACTTCACATTTTTTCACATTGAATGACATCTGCCAAGTATCTGCCCACTCACCCAGCCTATCCAAGTCTCCCTGTATTCTCCTAACGTCCTCTTCGCATGTCACACTGCAACCCAGTTTAGTATCGTCAGCAAACTTGCTGATATAGTTTTCACTGCCCTCATCTAAATCGTTGACATTAATCGTAAAGAGCTGTGGTCCCAATACAGAGCCTTGTGGTACCCCACTATTCACCTCCAGCCAGTCCAAGAAACACCCATTCCCTGCTACCCTTTGCTTTATATCTGCCAACCAGTTTTCTATCCATGTTGAAACCCTGCCCCCAATGCCATGAGCTCTGATTTTACTCACCAATCTCCTATGTGGCACCTTATCGAATGCCTTTTGAAAATCTAGGTACACAACATCCACTGGCTTACCCTCGTCTAACGTCCCTGTTACACCCTCAAAAAACTCTGAGAACGTTAATGCAGCAGGATGTATCCAAAGATTCGCTGACCGCAATGTGCACCGCTCTTAAATTCATGCAGCTGAACATGATGGCCCTCCGCTTGCTCTCTGCTTGTCCTCCACTGGTGCTTCTAGTAATTATAGTCCAGGGACCAAATACATCGAGCCCCAGCTTCTCTCGGAGTTTCCTGCAGGTTACACATCAGTGAAGTACTCAATTGATCATTGTTTTGCGTCCCAAGATCCACAGTCCCGCTGCCCATTTTGCTCCTTCTGTCAGGTGACAGCCCTGATGCCTTACCTCTTCATGGTGATGGCGTGTAAGCAGTAAAGATACATAGCTGTCTTTGGGCAGGATTACTGGGCTCTTTTCTGCAGCAGAAAGGTGAGAGTGTATTAACCATCCTCCAAAGCAAATGAGATCGTTCCTCAGGATCGGGCTGAGTTTCCTCAAAGGGCTGTCCCCTGTTATTGGTTTATTAGCTTGGAGGGCCGAAAACTCCCTTGCAAAAGATGCTCTTTGAGTTGCTTTCAGGATGACGTCCTTTGCCTGGGCCAATTCGTCCGCAGTGCGAGGTAAGTTACATTTGTGCCATCCCTTGCATTTACTATTTCGGGATGAGTGTTTGTGTGATCTGGCCATGTGAATGAGGAACGCAAGTCCTCTCACTAAAGAATTCAAAGTGGAGAACCGCTGAAAGCGTTCGGTGATACGTATTGATTCTTCGAGGTAGGTGACTCCTGTTTGTATTTGCGGCCGAATTTCCGAGTCTCTTTCGGGTTCGATCAGCTCAAATGTCTCGCTCATTGGAGTGTTTTTTTCTGTTGGTGGCTGATACAGGAAAGGGGGTCCGGTGAACCAGGAAGTCTGCGCCAGACGGGATGCAGGTAAGGATCTCGATGCCTGGTCTGCAAGGTTGTCCTCTGTATGTACATAATGCCATTGTTTGGGCTTTCATGACAGGCGGATACGTTGAACTCTATTATGAACGTACACATATAAACGTTTTGATTCATTATAAATATAACCAAGCACTACTTTGCTATCACTGAAGAACTTGGTGTTATCCAGCTCTAGGTCTAGCTCGTCCTGGCTAAGATCCGCCATTTCCACAGCCAGGACAGCTGCGCACAGCTCAAGCCTTGGAATTGTCGGCTCGGACCGAGGAGCGAGCTTCGCCTTACCATTTACAAATCCTACCTCAGCTTGACCATCCTTCCCAACTACTTTCAAGGGAGCCACCTTGAGTCTGCTAAATTAGCAGATGAGTTTGCCTTAACCCACAAGGTTAAGTTTACGCCGAGTAAGATCGTCCAAAAGACTGGCATGTATAGTCAGGGTAAAACAGAAATCAAATCCGGGACTAAGGACAGAGGTAAGGATGAAGCGAAGCAATAAAAGGAGAAACATTCTGGTCCTACTTGTCTCTAGTGTAGGAAACATGGTCATGTCATCGCTCGCTGTTTCCTCTTAAAGAAGAAGAAAGAAAAAGAGGTCGTCCCAGATGCCTGGACCACATACTTCTGATTAGGGGCGGAGATGTCTGACCGAGTTAGGAAAGACTTCGATCCTTTTATGCCAAAGGGGTTAATTGCAGTAAAGGAAGGGTTAACCCCGGAACAGTGACAATTCTTCGAGTTACTGGGTCTTCTCAATCACCTATATTAGACAGTGTTCTGAGGTTTAGTGATGAGACTGCCACTAGTGAGGTAAACCTTATTCGAGGTATTGGAGGGAGCGTATTTTCCGTACCTCTGGACAAGGTAATTTTGAAGTCGTAGATTCGGGACCCGTTACAACAGGACCCATTACCATAGGATCCGTCAGGTATGAGCAAGCTTGATCTGCGTAACGCCTAACATCTTGTCCCCATACGCGAAAGGGACGAGTGGAAGACGGCCTTTAACAACAACTCAGGCCATTACAGGTATCTGGTCATGCTAATCAGTCTCACCAGTGCCCTGGTGTCTTCCAAGCCCTGGTAAATGACGTTCTCAGGGACATGTTGCACCAATTTGTTTTAGTGTATCTCGACGACATTTGGACTTTCTCTAAGTCCTTTGTTGAATCCACAGAGCTCTCCAGCGCCTTCTGGAGAACCAGCTCTTTGTGAAGGCTGAGAAATGTGAGTTTCAATACAATGCCGTCTCGTTCCTGGCGGTTCCATTCAGATGTACCAAGTGAAGGTCAAAGCGGTCGAATAGCCCCAACCCTCGACTCGTCGGGCATCGCAACGCTTTTTGCGCTTTGCTAACTTCTATCGCTGTTTCATGAGAAATTACATTACACTGGCTGCACCACTTACTGTTCTTAACTCATCAGCTGTCAGATTCTCCTGTCCAATGCTGCTGAAAAAACATTCTCTGACCTGAAGGATCTTTCACCTCTGCTCCCATCCTGATTCAACCCGACACCGACCACTAGTTCTTTGTGGAGGTGGATACGTCTGACATTGGTGTGGAAGCTGTTGTCTTTCAGAGCTCGCTTGGATGAGAAGGTACACCACTGCACCGCCTTCTCTCACCGCCTCACTCCCACGTAGCGGAAATAGGATGTCGGAAACAAGGAGCTTTGGGACACTTTGGCTGGAGGGAACAATAGTGCCATTTTTAGCCTGGACTGATCACAAGAGTCTGGAATTTATCCGTACGGCCAAGCGTCTCAACTCCCGTCAAAATCGCTGGTCTCTGTTTATCTCAAGATTCAATGTTGCTCTGTCCTTTAGCCCCGGTTCCAAGAACGTAAAGCCTGATGCCCTCCCTGGAAGATTTCCTTCCTCTGAGACCCCTGAGGTACCCAATGACATCCTCCCTGATAACTGTCTCGTGGGAGCAGCGCAATGGGGCATTGTGCAAGCTGCGCAACAGAGCGACGCAGGCCCTAGTCAAAGCCCCACGGACCGTATTTATGTTCCCGGCTCTGGCCGCACACAGGTTTTGCAGTGAGGCCATTATTCCCGGTTATCCTGTCACCTTGGAACCAAGCGAACTCAGGCCTTCAACTGTCGCTGGTAATGGAGACCCTCCATAGGAAATGACATCCGCAACTTCGTCTTAGCCTGCGCGGTCTGTGCTCAAGACAGTGACTTTAACCGATCACCCACTGGTCTGTTACAACTCTTTTCTATCCCCAAGAGACCCTGGTCCCACATTGCCCTTGATTTTATCACCGGTTTTCCTCCATCAGACGCAACACCAGCATTATCACAGTAGTTAATCATTTCTCAAAGTATGTACACTTCATTATGTTATCAAAGCTCTCCTTTACCAAAGAAACAGCCAAATTACTAGCACTTTAAATTACATGGTTTGACTGTAGATGTTGTGTCAGACAGGGGCTCTCAATTCACATCTACCTTCTGGAGGGCATTCTGTAATCTACTGGGTGCCTCCGAGTCTGGCTACAGACCAATGGCCTGCCCGAGCGGGCCAACCAACAGCCAGAGACAGTATTGCAGTGTTTGGTCTCCCAGAACACTTTGCGTGGAGTCAGCAGCCACCCTGGGCAGAGTACGCCATAAACTCCTATCCGTCCTCATCCACTGGTTTGTCCCCCTTCAAGTCAGCCTTGGCTATCAGCCTCCACTGTTTCCTGCCCAGAAGGAGGAGGATGGCGTTCCAACTGCTGAGACATTCAAGGTCCGTGGTCAGCGGACGTGGAGGTGTAGTCGCTGTGCCGTTCTCCGTGCCTCTGCTAGGATCAAGCGTCAATCTGACCGCCATCACTCCAAGGCCCCACGTTACCGCCAGCCACAGACAGTTGTGAAGCCAAATGTTCATGTATATTTAAGGCTGTCATCCCGAGACCTTCCTTTCAAGGTGTGTTCCCGCAAGCTTGCCCCCCCTCAACGGCTCCTTTACAATTGCTAAATCAATCAGCCTTGCTGCTGTCCGTCTCAAGCTCCCCTCCACTCTCCTCCGTATTCATCCCACTTTCCATAAGTCCCGCATCAATCCTTTCATGAGCCACCCCCTGTGTCCTGTCCCCAAATCCCTTCCCTCCCCCACGGTTCATGAATCGGTCAACGGCCTTCATGGTGCGTCAACTGCTGGACGTTGGTCTCCCGGGCCATGGCCTCCAGTAGGTTGTGGACTGGGAAGGCGACAGTCCTGAGGAGAAATACTGGGTTCCCGCCCGTACCATCCTGGATTCCTCCCTTATCAAGGACTTATATCGCCAGCACCCAGCTCTACCTGCAGTGAGGGGGCGGGGTTGTTCTGACAGTGCTTCCAGTTGAACTCTCTCTTTTTGTGTGTTTTCCCCCTCGCTTTCAGTCTGTGGTTTTATGTTGCCATGTGCTCCTCTCCCCACTCCTGCTCCGCTCTGGTCCCTGTATTACTGAATACTCCGTCTCTAATCTGTTTCTCATTATTACCTGTATTGCTGCCACCTGTGTCACATTGTGATCCACCTATCAACTGCCTCTCAGTTTATTGCTCAGTTTATTTCAGTCCTGTGTTTTTACCTGTTTGTTGCCAGATCGTGCCAGTGAATTTCCACGAACCTTTCCAGCATTTGTATCTGCATTCAGACCGTCTGGATATCGACTCTGATTTTTACCGATTCTGGATTTTTGGATTTTTCTGGATGTTTTGATCTCTGCCTGAACTTTAACACCGCCTTTCACTGCACCTGGAATTTGTTACTGAATTAATATCACTGTGTGCCAGTACTGGGGCAGCGATTGGGTCCCTGCTCCAGAGCCCTGACACAGACAGTTTCGGAGGACCGGAAAATAAATAGCGGATGGAAATCAGAAACTGGAAGTTTTTCTTCATGCTGTTCGGCGGAATAATTGAAAGGGTTGACTATTGTCTAAATAGTGAGAAAATACACAGACACTGATCGCAAAGGGACTTTGCACATTTGTGGATGATTCCTTAAAGGATAATTTGCGGCTGACTCTGTGGTGAAGAGGGCGATTGCGATGTTCACCTTCATTTCAGGGCGACTATTGTAGCAATAAAAAAAAAGAAAGGATGTAATGCTGAGATTTTTGAATGCACTCGTGAGTCCTTACTTCGAGTATTGGGAGCAGCTCAGGGTGCCTTATCTTGGAAACGATGTGCTGAAACTGGAGAAAATGCAACGGACTTATGGGAAAAAAACGCAATAAAAGGGTTGGTAATAATAAAAAAATATGTCTGATGATTCGGGTGCGGAATTCTCTGGAATTCAGCAGAATGAGGGGTGATCTAACTGAAACCTCTGAAATATTGAAAGACTTTGATAGAGTTAATGCGAAGAGGATGTTTCCTATGGTTGTAGAGTCTGTGATAGGGATTAGCATCCAAATAATTCTACTAGGATTATATTGAAGTTACCGTCCGATGCTAATATTCAGAGGTAATGAAATTAAAGAAAAGCACAACAAAACAGAGGCAAAAATGAAAAAAAATTCAGATTATACAATGAATTGTTATTATATATTATTTATGTTTATACAGTGAGGAGATTTTGTCAACAATGTGCTTACTAAATGAATTAGATTAAGTCATGTTCAAATGCTTAGATACCTTGTAATTAGCCACGATAATGACATTATTTATGTTATACCAGACAATAAACTTCCCGTGAAGACAATAATAACTTAATTCAAGTTGATTATGCACGCTAATCGATTGTACAGTGAGATAGCAACATAACGGTCGCTTGCAGCAAATTTTATTTTGCTATGATCTAATTGGGAGGATTTATTCGCCATTCTTCCCCGTTTGTACAAACAGGTACTTCATTCCATTTTTCACATCCTCCCTAAATTTTCGCTGTGTCAGCCCATAGATACACTTGTTTGTGCAGGTGCTCAGAAAAGACAACATAAACCCGCATTTATGTTTGCTGAAATATCTGCCTGTGTAGTAATAGTTTTCGACTTGCTACGTTATAGAATGTACGACATAGAGCATCCAAAGTAATATGAAATTGGCTGAAAGAGCGAACAACAGAGCCATGGACTTTCTCCGGTTTGCCAGCTCTGGATCATTACGATTTTCGCTGCTTTTCCGAAGTACCTGGCGAACTCTATTTGTCGTTATAATCCATTTGACGGTTGAAGCATTAAAGAACAGAATTAAACTAATTGGTAATAACGGCATTGTGATGCTGTCAAACACCTCGTAGGCTTTCCACAGGGGTGACGTGAAGTATTCAGTTGCGAGGACACAGCGCCATCGATCCACTGCGAAGTAACAAGGAACTCCTTGGCACAACAGGCTGTAATCACTGCTGCTACCACCATAGTCGTTGTTCTCTCGGTGCAATATCAGTTGCGCAGATTCTGACAGCAGATGGCGACACATCGATCGAAAGTGAAAGCAACCGTTAACCAAACGGAACAGTCCCTGGGTGCGACACTCAGGACAAGTAGCACAGAACACGCTGGAGTTACAAGCAAGAACTTTGAAAACATATAGATATAATTTATCCTCTCTAATCTAATAACAACGATGTTCAGATATGTTCCCGCATTGGCCACAAGGTAAAGAGTGATGCATTTCGGCAGGCCACATTTCCCACGGGACAGGATGACAATCGTCTTTAAATTAACTGAAATAAGTTATATAAAAGCAATTACTATCACTTACCGCAGAATGATTAGTGCGAATTTATTTGTATAGTGTGAGGAATATTTACTTGAACCATTCTCTGGAGTCGTGATACAGGCCATTTGCGCTGACCGCGACGCGATGCGTATGGCCTGTTCTGGCTGATTCTACGTTATAACGGGCAATTTGGATCTCGACAGTTTCTCCTGCAGAAGTTAACCATCAGGTGGAAAGCCGGAGGCTGACTGCAGAGCGCCCCCAGGCGCTTTTGTTTAGTAGAGAACTAATGAGTGAGCACTTCTGTAAATCGCCACTGATAGTGCAGGCAGTAAGTTAGATTTTCAGACGTTATTACGAACTTACCCTTCTTTACGAACATTTATTTAAATGCCTTATAATGAATAATCACATGGACAAAAAGATAATGAATGCATTTCACTGGAATTCAGCAGATATTTAGAGACGGCGGTGAGGCCTTCTGAAATGGGCCACTCAGCCTGATTCTACGCAATGATGCACAATTTAGATCTCGCTAGTTTCAGATCCTGAAGTCAATGAAAGAAAGTTGGACGCTTACAGCACAGCGTTCTCAGGCACTTCCATAGAGTAGTAAACAATGGGCCGTATACCCAAAACCGCAAGCAAAGTTATCGGGACTGTGTCTGATATGAAGGCGTCTTGTGGAGCACGGCTATATGAAGTAATTACCATTCTTTAAAAGATTTTTTGCAATTAGCTTCTATTTAAAATGAAATTATTAAATTATTACATCGTCAAAAAGGTCATGAATGCATTTCATAAACAGTCATAACGAAAAACAAATAGCCGGACATTTAATTCCGCATAATCAATAAATAGCTGGTGAGATAGTTCCTCATCTCCGTCCAGTGCATACAGCTGCAGCTGCTTGAAGTCCGTCTTAGGGACCTGGAGCAGCAAATGGATGAGCCTCGGCTGGTACAAGAGAGAAAGGAGATAATTGACTGTAGTTAGTAAGATGTAGTCACACATAAGTCGCAGGAAGCAAGTCGCCGGGTGAATCTCAGTAGAATTGGAGATGTTAATATATAGTAAGCGCTGAGCACCCATTTGGCCATTCCACTCTATATTAAGTGACCGTTTTGAAAATGTTGTGGTGCAAGACATCCCAGGAGAATCCCACGGTGACGAGGCACTGATCATTGGTCCGGTGTTGCAGAAGGGAAAGAGGGAGAGGTAGTGTTCGTGGACCCAATATCAGTGAAACAGACAGGAGAAACGGTGGACATGAATGGGAAACCTGAATGGTATGTTGCCTGCCAGCTTCCCGATCATTGACAACCGGGATCGTGTCCACGGCATTTTGGAGGGGGTGGTGGATCAGCCTGATGCTTTGGTACGAATTGGTACCAAAGACATTGGAAATGCAATCAGAGCTCCTGAGCAGAGAATTGCGAACGGCAGGCAGAACGCTGAGAAGCAGGACCACCAGTGCAGTAATTACTCCATTGCTACCTGGGTCATGCGCTAGTGAGCGTAGAAACAGTGTGATATTGGAGATAAATGCGTGCTGTGAACTGGTGCAGGGACAGTTTCATGGATTACTGGGATCTTTTCTGCTGGAGGAAAGATCGGTACAAAAGGGATGGGTACTACTGAACCCGAGGAGGACAAATATTCTTGCAGGCGGGTCTGCTAGAACAGATGGGTATGGCTTAAACCAATTTGACAAGTGGTGGGGGGTGGGGGGCTCCGTACTGAGGGGACTCAGGATAGGTGGATTGTATCGAAAGCAAAGATAGCTTGTGGTCAAACTGTCAGACATCGCAGGCCGATAATAGGAACAAACTGTAGCCAGCTGGGTTAGTATTTTTGATTCAAAATCCTTGAGGGTTGAGTTGAGAAACTTCAAGGGTAAAAAGTCCCTGATGTCAATTAAGTACATGCCTCCATAAAAGTAGCTGGGATGTGTTCCGTACACTACAATGGGAAATAGGCAACTTGTCGAAACTGGAATATTATAATAGGCACAGGTGTATCCATGTATGTATCGAGCCCACAGAACACACTCTCTGATCCTCTGACGAAGGAATCCCCTATCAACACTACAAGCCTCCTCAACCCTCTGCCCTTCTGAGCCACAGCAGCAAACTGAGAGACACCGTCACTGTGGCTTACAGTAACATGTAAAGTTGCATCATTACTTTTGAGAGGAATGGCAAAATGTGTACACTGTATTGACGGTGCATTTCGCCTCCTGCCTCCTTATCCGGACAGATCCCTTTCTCCTGCTTCTTCTTCGGTTGTCCATCGGAAACCGATGACGACGTTCACAACTTTAGCGGTGAGGTCTTTGAAGAGTATACAGTCCTATCCTGGACCCACAAGGTCTATTGCAGGTAGGACGTGTATATGTGGTAGTGGTGGTAGTGATAACAACCCTAGCTGTATTTCTCTTGCTCTCTTCTGCTGCTTTCTGGTTGTTCTTTCCATCTGCAGATAACAAACCCCATCCCTACACATCTGCCGCCATGTGTTACGGTCAGCAGCTACATCCTTCGGGTCCTCAGGTATGATCTTGCACTTCTATTGGTGACAACCTCCCTGTAGCTCATGTTTATCGCTTACCCATTCTCTCAAATGACTCAAAAATCATCGAGAGGAATAGGACACACATTATACCCCTCGCTTCAGCAGACAGTTGAGCTGCAAAGGACAAATTATTGGAAAAACGGCCACAGCCACTGGTTTGCGGACAAAGCTATACTTGTTCAGAGAAAGAGGCAAATAATTGACAGACGGATTACTCTTAAAGCATATTTCATTTGGATAACTGCGTTTTCTCCGCAATTGGCAAGGACTCACGAGAAAGCCTGTTGATTAATTGAATATCAAATGGCAAATACCAACGTAACATCCGTATTGTTAGTTTTCCATGCGCCACGAATGTTTGCCAAATTTTTATGCAATTTAATTACAATTATAAAACGACGGGAAACGATTTCATCATTGATTTATATTACTTAATAACACTGCACAGCTTATAAATTACTTTGCACCTGATAGTGAGAGCCCAGGCATCGCATCGAGACGATAAACTTTTAATTCCCTCAGTCTGTGATGACACCAGAGGAGGAATCAATTTTATGTTGAGAGAAAAGGATGGGGCTGATAATACTTTGGGATTCAAACAATATCTGACATATATCTATATTCTCCGTCCCTAAGTAAAGGTTCACGGTACGATGATCGAAATTGTGCCGGCCTGCGTGAGTTCAGAAAGAGATATCACAGCACAGGGAGGAAGCCGTGGTGACCGGGACAGTTGGGTTATTGCTGCCATTGTCACATTGCTACGTGAAACAGATTCTTTACAATCCGTTCTGATAAAATCGGCTTGAAAGGTCTCGACGTGAAACGACCAGTATTTATTCCTCTAGATCGATGATGAGTGCCCTATTGAGTTGAGTACCGCCGGCAGGGATATGTTCCAGCAGGGAGACCATAGAGCGTAAACGAATGTTTAAAGGAATCACTGAGAGAGTGGTCCTCACAGAGACGCTGAGTTGTGAGGGGGTTACGGAGGTAAAGATGAGATCGGTGGTAAAATATACCTTTGAAAGAGAGCGGACGTTATAGAGAATGAAATGCTGGATTAGATTCGTGGAGATGGATGTAAGCACAAGGGGAACTCTATCCCTGTTAGAGATGTGGGAAGATGTGTTGAGGACCGAGTACCGTAAATTTTAGAGGATGCTAATGAGAGCAGTATCAATGGTAGAGGAAATGTAACCCCATTCTTTGATGAAGAATCCGGATGGAGGTTGGATCAACCACTCAGGGAAGAAGACCTGCTAGTGAATGTTCTTCTCACGACCAGACAAGGGAGAGAGAATGGGTCGGTCAAATTAGGCCACTGCTTGACTCAGGGTGTAGACGAATCTTAAATGATACACAGAACTGGATGACACTTGTGGAAGAAATGAAAGGCAAGTTTAGTTTCTAAATGGAGGGAAAATACAAAAAGAAGGTCGAAAATGGATATACAAATCCATGTACACGATTCTCTAAAGGTTAGTTTGCAACTTGAGTCTATAACCAGGAAGGCAAATACGAAGTTAGCATTCATGTCAAGGGGGACAGAATTTAAAAAAGCAACGATGCAATGTTCGTACGTGATAAAGGACTGATGAGGCCTCAACTTGGAGTATTGTGAGCTATTGTTGGCATTGAATGGCTTAGCTGATGAATAGAGTTTGATTGTTCTGGGGCAATACAGAACTGCAATTCAGAGAATGAGGGATGTCGTCATTGAAACCTATCGACGGTGAATGCGCAGAGCATGTTTCCGCAGATAAAAGGATGTGACAAAACACATTGATTAAGGAAGAGCAGTAGATGTAGTGTATATGGATTTCAACAAGGCATTTGATAAGCAAACCCATGTAAGGCTTATTAAGAAAGTAAGGAGGCATGAGATCCAGGGGGCCATTGCTTTGCGGATCCAGAACTGGCTTACCCACAGAAGGCAAACAACGGTTTTAGACGGGTCATATTCTGCATGGAAGTCAGTTTCTAGTGGTGTGCTTCAGGGATCTGTTCTGGGGCCCTTACTCTTCGTGAGTTTTATAATTGATGAGGAAGTAAAGGGATATGTTAGTAAGTATGCTGATTACACAAAGTTTGGAGATGTAGTGGATAGTGTGGAGGGGGGTCAGAGGTTACAACGGGACACTGATTGGATGCAAAACTGGGCTGAGAAGTGGCAGTAGGAGTGCAACCCAGTTAAGTGTTGAGTGGTTCGTTTTGGTAGGTCAAATATGATGGCAGAATTATAGTATTAATGGTATGATCTCTTGGCAGTGTGGAGAATCAGAGGGATCTTGGGGTCCGAGTCCATAGGACGCTCAAAGCAGCTGCGCAGGTTGATTCTGTGGTGAAGAAAGTGTACGGTGTATTGGCCTTCATCAACCGTGGAATTGAATTTAGGAGCCGAGAGGTAATGCTGCAGGTATATAGGACCCTGATCCGACCCTGGACAGTAATTATCTGGACAGTACCTGAGGAGGAAGGTAAAACTGCGCAGGCTCGGGGGACGTCAGCGGCGAGCGCAGGGTTCAAAAAGAGGCCCACTTTTAGGAGTGGGCAGTGTCGGTGCGGGCAGCGGAGTGGGAGCAAGGAGTGCTCGAGGTTGACAGACGACTGGAGATCGGAGGATCGGAGGATCAGCCGTTGTAGGTAGGCCGAGACCGTCGGACCTACCTGGACAGAACCTGTGGAGGAAAGTAAAACTGCGCAGGCGCGGGTGACGGCAGCGGCGAGCGCGGGGTTTAAAATGAGGCTCACCTTTAGGAGCGGTCAGTGTCTGTGCGAACATCGGAGTGCGTGGGAACAGAGTGCTGGGCTTTGGCTCAGCGGGCTTCGGCGCAAGGGGACTTTGGTGAGAGGAAATCTGTGAGCCTGAGTACGTCCTTGCAGAGGTAAAAAAAGGTAAGGTCAGGAGGGACTTTTTTCATTTATTCTGACTAATCTGGGATCATGTACTGGAGGAGACAGTTAGAGCAGTGGTGTGCTCCGTATGCAGCATGTGGAAGGTCAGGGTCAATACAGTTGTCCCTGAGACCACAGCTGCAAAAGGTGCATCCAGCTGCAGCTCCTATCAGACCGAGTTAGGGAATTGGAGCAGTAACTGGATGAACTAAGGATCATTCGGGAGGCCGAGGCAGAGATAGATAAGAGTTATCGGGAGGTAGACACACCGAAAAGGCAGGAGGTAGGCAAATGGGTGACAGTCAAGAGAGGCAGGGGGAGCAGACAGAGAGAGCAGAGCACCCCTGTGACCGTTCCCGTCAACAATAAGTACACCGTGTTGCTGGGGATAACCTACCAGGAACAAGTTGCAGTGGTCCTGTCTCTGGCACTGAGGTTGGACCCTCTACTAGGAAGGGGAGGAGGGAAGAGAAGAGAGCGGTAGTGATAGGGGATTTTATAGTTAGGTGGGCGGATAGGAGATTTTGTGGGGAAGATCGGGAGTCTCGGATGGTATGTTGCCTCCCTGGTGCCGGTGTCCGGGACATCTCAGATCGGGTGCAGGTTATTCTCGAGAGGGAGGGCAAGATCCCAAATGTTGTGGTCCATGTAGGGATCAGCTTCGTGGGTAGGATGAGTGAGGGGGTCCTGCGTAGTGAATTCAGGGAGTTAGGTGCAAAGCTGAAGAGCAGGACCTCCAGGCTAACAATGCCAGGATTGCTACTTGTGCCACGTGCGAGTCAGGCAAAGAACAGAAGGATTATACAGATTAATACGTGTCTGAGAAGATGGTGCAGGAGGGAGGGCTTCAGGTTTTTGGATAATTGGGCTTTGTTCCAAGGAAGGTGGGATCAGTTCCGACGGGACGGTTTACACCTGAACTGGAGCAGTACTAACATTCTTGCAGGAAAGTTTGCTAGTGCTTCTCGTGGGGTTTAAACTAAATTTGCAGGGGGCAGGGATCCAGAATGCGAGAGAGGATAGCGAGATGAAGAATAAAGGACAGGTGGGGATTACATGGTTCTGGAATATTAAGTGTGCAGTCGAGAAAGGTGAGGCTGAACAAGTGATAAGGAGGAAACATGTACAGAGGGATGGTCTGACGGAACATGGAGTTAAATGTGCAGAAAGAATGAGTAAATTTAGGAAGGACAACAAAATTCAAACTGCGTATAGCCCGATAGGAGTTCGGGGAGCTGGGTTAAGCACAATAGGCAGCGATTTTAACAGAGAGAGGAGAAATGGGCTAAAAATTCTATATCTGAATGCACAAAGTGTCAGAAATAAGGTGGATGAGTTTGAAGCTCAGGTGCGAATGGGTAACTATGATGTTGTTGGGATAACGCAGACATGGCTGCAAGGAGATTAGACCTGGGAAATGAATGTACAGGGGTATACGTGCTATCGTAGGGACTGAAATGTGGGCAGAGGGGGTGAGGTGGCCCTGTTAGTGAGGAATGAGATTCAATCCTTTGCAAAGGGGAACATAGGATCAGGAGAAGTAGAGTCTGTGTGGATAGAACTGAGGAACAGTAAGGGCAAAAAGACCCTAATGGGTGTTGTCTACACGCCACTAAACAGTAGCATGGGTATTGGGTGCAAGTTGAATAGGGAGTTAACATTGGCATGTGGCAAAAGTAATGTCGCAGTAGTTATGGGGGATTTCAACTTGCAAGTGAACTGGGAGAATCAGATTGGTGCTGGACCCCGGTATAGGGAGTTTGTAGAGTGTCTACGGGATGCATTCTTGGAACAGCTTGGACGAGAGCCGACCAGGGACAAGGCTATTCTGGATTTAATGTTGTGTAATGAACAGGATTTAATAAGCGAACTTGAAGTAAAGGAGCCATTAGGAGGTAGTGACCATAATATGGTAAGTTTTTATCTGCAATTTGAGAAGGATAAGGTCAGATCGGAGGTGTCAGTTTTGCAGTTGAAGAAAGGAAACTATGGAGCCATGAGGGAGGAGTTGACCAAAGTTAAATGGACGGATATCCTAGCAGAAAAGGCAGTGGGATAGCAATGGCAGGTATTCTTGGGAATAATGCACAAGGTGCACAATCAGTTCATCCCCCGGAGAAGGAAGGATTCAAAGGGGGGAAAGGAGCACAATGGTTGACAAAGGAAGTCCGAGATTGCATAGCATTAAAAAAAAGGAAGTATGACAGAGCTAAGGTGAGTGGGCGGACAGATGATTGGGAATTTTTTAAGGAACAACAGAACTTAACTAAAAAGGCAATAGGGGGAGAAAAAAAAGAGATACGAACGCAAGCTAGCCAGGAATATAAAGGAAGATAGCAAAAGCTTTTTTAGGTATGTGAAGAGAAAGAAGATAGTTAAGAACAATGTTGGGCCCTTGAAGAATGAATTGGGTGTGTTACGTATTCAGGCAGCAATAAATATATGAGTTCGGCAAGGGATTTTATAACAAACAACACTTTTATTAAACACTGAAAACAAACCCGCCAAAAGTAAACAAACACTAACGTAACCGGAAATCAGCTGCTGTGCAAAAACAGTTCTTTTAAGTAGGATTGCCAGAAGTTCAAATGCTCACGGTTCATTTAAGGGAGAGACTTTTTAAGACGACTTAAACTCTCTTTCACGTCGTTTTGCTTAGATCCCCGGCGTCGAACTTTTCCCACTAAGAATTTACGAAACGAAACGGTTTAAAGGCAATGACCTTTCCTTTATCACACTCTCCTCAATCTTCTGCTATCCCGCAGAGATTAACAACGAGAACAGTCAACGAATTTCTTTCGAATAAGGATTAAACAATGTCGAACCTGTTTCACGGTCGAAATAGATTCTCCTCGATCTTTAACTCCCGAACTCCGATCTTCGCTCTCCACTGATTTCTCCACTAGCAGTATTGTAAAGAAACTGCTGGCAATGACCTTTTAAACTTTAGGCATTCAATAAAACGTCATCTTTCAACTGAACTGCGTCATCACATTAAATCACGCAGTTGCATGAAGTCAACTTGGCAAATCCAGCCACGAACTGCCCCTCCTCACAGGGTGAGGTCTTCCTTTTATGACCTGTAAAAAATAACTGTCACATGATCTTTACTGGCGGGAAAATGACGTCACTCCACCATCACAAGACCATTACCTCAAGTCCAGTACAGCTTCAACCCCAGTCACGTGACAAGGGTACCACTGTCATGTGTCACGAGTACGTAACAGGTGAAATTGTTATGAGAAACAGAGAAATGGCAGAAGAATTTAAGAAGTACTTTAGATCTGTCTTCACTAGGGAAGACGCAAGCAATCTCCCAGATGTATGGATGGACCAAGGACATAGGGTAAAAGAGGAAATGAATCAGATTGACATTAGGAAGGAAACGGTGATGAGTAGACCGATGGGACTGAAGGCTGACAAATCCCCAGGCCCAGATGGTCTGCATCCTACGGTACTAAAGGAGGTGGCCCTGGAAATTGCAGATGCATTTGTATTCATTTTACAATGTTCCTTAGATTCAGGATCAGTTCCTGTGGATAGGAGAATGGCTAACGTTATCCCACTTTTTAAGAAAGGAGGGAGGAAGAAAACAGAGAACTATCGTCCTGTCAGCCTAACATCAGAAGTGGGGAAGATGCTAGAGTCCATTATTAAAGATGAAATAGTGGCATATCTAGATAGCAGTGATAGGATTTGGCCGAGCCAACATGAAAGTACCAAGGGAAAATCATGCTTGACTAATCTATTGGAGTTTTTCAAGGATGTAACCAGGAAGTTAGACAAGGGAGATCCAGTTGATGTATTGTACCTCGATTTTCAGAAGGCATTTGATAAGGTCCCACAAAGGAGATTGGTGGGTAAAATCTGAGTTCATGGCATTGGGGGGAAGATATTGACATGGATAGAAAACTGGTTGGCAGATAGAAAGCAAAGGGTAACGGTGAATGGGTGTTTCTCGCAATGGCAGGTGGTGACTAGTGGGGTGCCACAGGGCTCGGAATTGTGACAACAGCTGTTTACGATTTACGTCAACGATTTAGATGATGGCATTGAGAATAACATCAGCAAGTTTGCTGATGATACTAAGCTGGGTGGCAATGTGACATCTGATGAGGATGTTCGGAGAATTCAGGGTGACTTGGATAGGCTGGGTGAGTGGACAGATACTTGGCAGATGACGTTTAATGTGAATAAGTGTGAGGTTATCCACTTTGGGAGTAAGAACAGGAAGGCAGATTATTCTCTGAACGGTGCAGAGTTAGATAAGGGAGAAATGCAAAGAGATCTAGGAGTGCTTGTTCATCAGTCACTGAAGGTTAATGAGCAAGTGCAGCAGGCAGTGAAGAAGGCTGATGGAATGTTGGCTTTTATTGCAAAGGGAATTGAGTACAAGAGCAAGGAAATTCTTTTGCATTTGTACAGGGACTTGTTGAGACCACACCTGGAGTATTATGTACAGTTTTGGTCTCCAGTGTTAAGGAAGGACATCCTGGCTGTAGAGGAAGTGCAGCGTAGATTCAATAGACAATAGACAATAGATAATAGGTGCCGAATAAGACCATTCAGCCCCTCGAGTCTGCACCGCCATTCTGAGATCATGGCTGATCATTCACTATCAATACCCAGTCCCTGCCCTGTCCCCATATCCCTTGATTCTCCTATCCATCAGATATCTATCCAGCTCCTTCTTGAAAGCATCCAGAGAATTGGCCTCCACCGTCTTCCGAGGCAGTGCATTCCACACCTCCACAACTCTCTGGGAGAAGAAGCTCTTCCTCAACTCTGTTTTAAATAACTGACCTCTTATTCTCAATCCATGCCCTCTGGTACTGGACTCTCCCATCTGGAACATATTTCCTGCCTCAATCCTATCAAATCCTTTAATTATTTTAAACGTTTCAATCAGATCCCCTCCCAGTCTCCTCAATTCCAGCGTGTACAAGTCCAATCTCTCCAATCTCTCTGCTTAAGACAGCCCTGCCATCCCAGGAATCAACCTAGTGAATCTACGCTGCACTTCCTCAATTGCCAGAATGTCCTTCCTTAAACCTGGAGACCAAAACTGTACACAATATTCCAGGTGTGGTCACACCAGGGCCCTGTACAAATGCAAAAGAACATCCTTGCTCTTGTATTCAATTCCCCTTGTAACAAAGGCCAACATTCCATTTGCCCTCTTCACTGCCTGTTGCACTTGCTCATTCACCTTCATTGACTGGTGAACTAGGACTCCTAGGTCTCTTTGCATTTCTCCCTTACCTAACTCGACACCGTTCAGACAATACTATGCCCTCTTGTTCCAGCTTCCAAAGTGGATAGCTTCACATTTATTCACATTGAATGACATCTGCCAAGTATCTGCCCACTCAACCAGCCTACCCAAGTCTCCCTGTATTCTCCTAATGTCCTCTTCGCATGTCACACTGACACCCAGTTCAGTATCGTCAGCAAACTTGCTGATATGGTTTTCAATGCCCTCATCTAAATCATTGACATAAATCGTAAAGAGCTGTGGTCCCAATAGAGAGCCCTGTGGTACCCCACTAGTCACCAACCAGCCAGTCTGAGAAACACCCATTCACTGCTACCCTTTGCTTTCTATCTGCCAACCAGTTTTCTATCCATGTTGAAACCCTGCCCCCAATGCCATGAGCTCTGATTTTACTCACCAATCTCCTATGTGGCACCTTATTGAATGCCTTTTGAAAATCTAGGTACACAACATCTACTGGCTTACCCTCGTCTAATAAGGTTAATTCCTGGGATGTCCGGACTGTCTTACGCAGAGATGTTGGAGAGACTGGGCTTGTACACGCTGGAACTAAGGAGATTGAGAGGGGATCTGATTGCCACATATAAGATTATTAAGGGATTGGCCATGTTCGAGGCAGGAAATAAGTTCCAGATGCTGGGAGAGTCCAGTACCAGAGGGCATGGTTTGAGAATAATTTAGGACAGATTTATGGAAAAACTACTTCTTCCTGAGAGTTGTGGGGGTCTGGAATGCACTGCCTCGGAAGGTAGTGGAGGCCAATTCTCTGGATGCTTTCAAGAAGGGGCTAGATAGGTATCGTATGGATAGGGGAATCAACGGATATGTGGACAAGGCAGGAACCGGCTATTGATAGCAGATGATCAGCGATGATATCAGAATGGCGGTGCAGACTCGAAGGGCCGAATGGTCTACTTCTGCACCTATTGTCTATTGTCTATTGACCCCACTTGGAGTACAGTATTCATTTCTGGTCGTCTCTCTACAGGAAGTTTGTGGACGCCATAGAAAGGGTGCAGGGGAGATTTACAGTGATGCTGCCTGAATTGGAAAGAATGCCTCATGAGAATAGTTTGAGTTAACTCGGCCTTTTCTACTAGGAGGGGCAGAGGATGAGAGATGACCTGAGTGCGTTGTATAAGATGATGAGAGGCATTGATCATGTGGCTCGTCAACGTCTTTTTTGTCCCAGGGCTGAAATGGTTGCAACAAGGTACAGTTTTAAGGTGCTGTGGAGTAGGTACAAAGGAGATGTCAAGGATGGACTGGCGGCACCTGTAGTGGTGCTGGATACGATAGGTACTTTTTAAGAAACTTTTGGATAGTTACATGGGGCTGAGAAAAATAGAGGGCTGTCAGTAAGACTGGTAATTTCTAACGGAGGGACATTTTCGGCACAACTTCGTGGGCCGAAGGGCCTGTATTCAGCTGTATGCTTTCTATGTTTCTAAATGTCTAAGAACAGAAGACACAGCTTCAGAATAAAACGGCGTCCTTTTAAAACCCAGATGATGAGGTATATATATATTGCCAGTGTAGCGAATCTGTGGAATTCTTTGCCACATCGAGATGTGGGGGCCAGGGCTTTATATATATTTGAGGCAGAGTTCGATATATTCTTAAAATGTTAAATCATTAATGATACTTGTGTAGGCAGGAGATTGGAGCAGAGAAAGAAATCTGGATCAGCCATTGAGAAATAACGGAGCAGACTCAAATGGGCGAAAAGGCCAAATTCTTCTCTTATTTCTTCTGGTCTTATAGATAAGTTTAAATGACCAAATTTCTGTCTGTAATTACAAAACCATAATCTCAGACGTGTAGCCCGCATTAATTTACATCAAAGGCGTCAGCCTTACCGAAGTGCAATAACTAAAGCCCAGCTGATCAGGTCACATTTGTGACTGGTAAGTATGAAGGAACACTTGCTACTTTGCAATTCCCAACTGTTCTGCCACCAATATGTTACTGTGAGGTTTAGAGCATATAACTTATTCTGCAATAATGATATTAACGTTAGTTCCGATGCTGTCATTCAAGAATAATATACTGAAGAAAATACCTTAAACAGCGGCAAAAGGGTAATATTTAGATTGTACAAGGACGTGTTTTTGTATGTTATTTATCTTTAAAAAACTATCTGGAGATATTGTCAACAGCGTATTAACTGATCGATTCAGAGTAATTCCAATTCTTATGCTTAGTTACCTTGCAATCAAACAGACTGGAATGAAATTTCATGATGTCCGTGTCTTAAAGAAAATAATAAATTAATCCCTGTTTCTTAATCCACGCTGACCGTTAGTACAGTGGTTACGAAACAGCGTTCGGTTGAAGCTCAAATTAATAACTCATAAAAATAATGAAGCTGAAGTTACAAGAAGGATTAATTCTGTTTGAATTTTATTTGAAAATCTTCTGCATTGCTACAAATAGGTACTTCCCTCCATTTTTCAACTCCTCCCTGAATTTTTTCTGTGTCAATCCATAGATACACGTGTTGGTACAAGTACTGAGAGAAGACAACATAGACCCACATACCTGTAAGATATAGCTTGGTTCGCTAAAATACCTGTCTGAGAAGGAATAGTTTACGTCTTGCCAGATCAAAGAATGTACGACATAGGGCATCCATAATAATATAAAATTGGCTGAAACTGCGAACAACAAAATCATTGATTTTCTCCTGACTGCTAGCTCTGGATCATTACCATTTTCACCGCTTTTCCGAAGTATTCGACGAACTCTATTTGTTGCTACAATCTGTTTAACGGTTGAAATATTAAAGAGCAGAATTAAACAAATTGGTAATAACGGTGTTGTAATACTGTCAAATATCTCGTAGGCTTTCCACAAGGGTGACGTGAAATAATCAGCTCTGGCAATACAACGCCATCGATCGACCGCAAAGTAAAACGGAATGGCCTTGGCGCAACACGCTGCACTCACTGTTGCCACCACCACAGTCGCTGTTCTCTCGGTGCAATATCGGTTCCGCAGCTTCTGACAGCAGATGGCGACGCAGCGATCGAAAGTAAAAGCAACTGTCAACCAAACGGAGCAGTCCCAGGTTGCGTGACACAGAACAAGTAGCACAGAACACACCGGAGTTACGAGCAAGAAATTAGCCAACAAATAGATATAATTTATCCTCTCTAACATAACGACAAAGATGACCACCATCAGATCGGCTGCCGCCATGGCCACCAGGTAGAACGTAATGCATTTGGATAGACCACATTTTCCGCGGGACAGGATCACAATCGCTGTTAAATTAACTGAAAAGTTAAAAAAAAAAAGTATCAATTACTATCAGTTACCACAGAATGATTAGTATGACTTTATTTGCGTAGTCTACATAATAGTTCACTGGGCCTTTGTATTGAGTATGAGTGCGCTGGGATGCGGATGGCCCAATCCAGCTGTTTCTAGGTTATCATGCACAATTTAGATAAACGATCATTCATAATTTTCACACCCAGAAGTTACCAATCAGGTGGAAACCAGGTGGCTGACGGCAGAGTGCTCTCAGACGTCTGGTTTGAGCAGCAAACAAAAGGCAGCAAACTAACCAGTAAAGCAAGGTTGTAAAGAACTTTCCCGAATAGGATGGCGTCATGCGGAGACCGGCACAGATCGTGGAGAGATAGGCTTTAATTTCAGCCTTTATGACGTCATGATAGGTCTTTATAATATATTATTTAATTTGTTTAATTTGTTTAAAAAACAAAAGTATTTGAAAATGCATCGATAAAAGTCATGAGTGTATTTGGTTGGAAATCGGGTGATATTTGGAGACCGCCTGGGAAGCTTTCTGACCTCATGTGACGTGAATCGGCTCTCAGGTCTAAGTGGCCACAGGCAGACATCCCATCAAAGTTAAAGTCAGGCATTACACTCTCTCTAGAAGAACGGAGATACCAACGAGGCGACCTGAATGTTCGGTGCCGCATGAAGAAAGAAACGCCAAAATTGCGAGCGGGTACCGCATGAGAGGTTAGGAGTAAGTTTTGCAAGACAACGTAAGAAGTGAAACGTTCGTGAGAAATCAACATATTCAACATGCTTATCGAGGGACCATTATGAATTTTTAAAAAATGCCCGTAGATTAAATACCACGCATTCAATAAGTAGTTGTTCAGATAGTTGTTTCTCTTTTCAAATGTAAAAGGAAGCACATAATGAACCGACCGAAAATTGCAATAGACGATATGACAACAGACCATAAGAGCTAGGAACAGATTTGCGGTATTCGGTACATGTCTTCTCCGCCATTCTATCATGGTTGGTTCCGGATCCTACTCAACCCGATACAGCTGCCTTCTCGTCTTATTCTTTCATGCCCTGGCCGACCACGAAACGATCAGCTTTCGCTTTAAATATACGTATGTACGCACAGGCTTGACCTCCATTGCAGTCTGTGGCAGAGCATTCCACATATTTACTACTTTCTGTCTAAAATAAAATCCTCCTTGCTTTTGTTCTAAACTGTCGCCGCTAAATGTTGAGGCTATTCCCTCTAGCTCTAGATACTGCCATCATAGGAATATGCTCTCCAACCCAGCGTATCTTGTCCTTTCAACATTTGATGTGTTTCAGTAAGATCCCTCGCATTGTCCTTGAAATAAATGCCAACATTTCATTTTCCTTCTTTACCACAGACTCAACCTGTAAATTAACTTTCTGAGGGTCTTGCACAAGGACTCAGAAAGGCATCTGCACCTCTGACGTTTGAATATTCTCCCCATTTAGATCATAGTCGGCACTATTGTTCTAAACAAAATGCATTATCATACATTTCCCAACCCTGTATTCCTCCTGCCCCTTTTTGGCTCTTTCTTCCAAATTGTCTAGGTCTTGTTGCAGTTGCATTGCCTCCCAAGCACTGCATGCCTTTCTACCTATTACGATCAACAATATATTTTCCAACAAAGTTATCCGTTCGGTTTGCATCATCATTGACAAAGCAATGTGAAAAGTAGTGTAAGCAATATTGACCCCTGAGCAACACCACTAGTTACTGGTAGCCAACCACAAAACGTTCTTTTTATGCCAACTCGCTGTCTCCTGGCTTTCAGCCATTCCACTATATATAACTATATGTAACTTTCTGTTACGCCACAAGAATGTATCTTGTTAAACAGCCTTATGTTTGGCGCCCCATCAAAAGCGTTCTGAAAATCCAGGGCAATGACATGCACAGCTTCTCCTTTGCCTACTGGGCTTGGTACTTTTTCGAAGATTTCTAATAGATTTTCAGACAGAGTTCCCTCCAGAAAACCATGCTGACTTTAAATTATTTTATATGCAGTCTACAAGTATCTCGAAAACTCATCCTTAATAATGGATTCCAACACTTTCCCAACAACTGCAATAATACCTTTAATAATGTCTTTAATTTTCCCTTCCTCCATTTTTAAAGAACTGAGAGACATTTGTAATCTTCTAGTCCGCTGGGACCATGCCAGAATCAAGTGATTCTTTAACAATCGTTCCCAATGCATCGGTTATCTCTCATTAACACATTTCTGGTCTCTGGGATGTAGTCCATCTGCCCCAAGCGATTCATCAACCCTACGAACTTTCAGTCTGCTATGAGACATAGAAGACGAAATTGACCAATGGCCCATCGAGACTCCTGCGTCACTACACCATGGCTGATCTCTCTCAGCACCATTCTCTTGCCTTCCCCCGAATTCCTTCGTGCCCCAATACATCAAGGTTCTATCAACGCTGCCTTAAATATAGTTCAGGACCTGTCCATCAGAGCCACCTTTGGCAAAAAAATCCACAGATTCACTACTCTGTAGTTACCCTCATTTCCGTTCTAAAAGTATACCCCTGTATTCTCAGGCTTAGGTTATAGTCTTAGGTTCTTTCACCAGAGGCAGCATCCTCTCCAAATTCAATTTATCAAATTGCCACCTCTTATTCTTCTGAATTCAAGTGAATACTGGCCCAGAGTATTAAAACGCCTTTTTAATATCTTTTAATTCTGGAATAATTGCCTTAACCTCCTCTGAACCCTGTCCAATTTCTGTACATCCTTTCTAAGATCAAAGTTCAATATAGCGCACAATAGTCCAAGTGAAGCAACTGAAGCTTCACTAGTGCTTTATTACAGTCTCAGGATAACATCCTTGCCTTTATATTATAATCGTCTTGAAATGACTTCTAACATCGCAATGCCTTCCTCTCACCACAGACTCAATCGGCAAATTACGCTTCAAGGAATCCTGCACAATGACTCTCAGTATATATGAGTCATCTGTGTCCTCCTTTAAACTACCTGCCCTACTCCAACCTATCTTCGTGTCCTAAGTAGTCTTTGCACCAAAGCCATCATTTCCGCCGCACAATATATTTACAGAACGTAAACTGAATCGTTCCCAACACAGAGCCCTGTGAAACAGCATGAGTCTCCGGCATTCAAAGAGAATTGTGTCCCTTTCAGCCATACTTTGCTTACTGCCAATCAGCGCGTGCGTTGTCCAAGCTGGTAGCTTGGTAAGCAGCGTCATTTATTGAACCTTGTAACCTGTAAGCTCTCTAATCAATTCCTGTTCATTGCACAACACTCAGTAAAATAGCTGATCCCCTTGAGGTCTCAAGCAGGAGTGTTTTTTAAAGCCAAATCAATAGGTTTGAATAGGTGCATTTAATATCAGAGAAATGTTTGCAATATATATTCTGAAATTATTTCTTCATCTCGTCGGTATTTCAGATATTCTCCATCTTTCAGTTTTACATTAGGCTGATTTTCCAATCCATCCGCAGATTGATATCCCCCATGACTCTTATAATATTGATTTTTCGGCATGTATTTTCTATCTCTCGTGGTAATTTGTAGATCGTTTCCTTACAGAACCGTGAGGAAATTCACAAATGCAGGATATCCAAGCAACTGACGCACAATGCTGGACAATCTGAACAGGTCACAGCATTTTTCTCCCACCACTTTTTTTTTTTATCCACGGGTTTATGTCCTCTCCTGTCTGTTCTCCAGCCAGTTATCTTTTTTCACCAATGGATTTCTCAGCTCTTTACAACATCCCTTCTCCTCTCCAAGTTACACCTACCACCTTGAGTTTCTTCCTCCCTTCACACCACCTTCTTACACTGACTCCTGATAATTTTTTTTCGGTCCTCATGAGGGAACTTGGCCCGAAAAGTTGATCGTACACTTTTCCATAGACGATAATGTTAGTCCTGCATTGTGCGTCTGTGTTGCTTGACAACATCCATACTACTGTTTGCAGGTCTGCATAGAGCTACCGACACAGTCTTTTTACTCATGCTACTCCTTTGCTTCATTCATCCGAATATATGCCCCCTCTTTCTGTTGGTTTGATTACAATTTTTCCCATCAGATCAACGCCACTCGTTCTGCCTTCCTGCATGTCCTTTCGATACAACTTGAATCGTTGGGGTTTAAGAACCTAGCCAAAATCTTCTTTCAGCCATGATTCAGAGATGAATGCAACTTCATACATGCCAATCTGTACCTGTACTACAAGTTTACTGACTGCATGCCGTATAAAGAGCTTTCAAATATAGCACAATCATTCCCGTGTTCGCCCGTTCCGATTTTGTACATATATAAGTTGCAATTCATCCTTTTGACTGAAGCTTTGCTCTATCTTCAGCCTCTCCTGGCGAGGAGCCACATTACACAATGCCTCTGCTCGGTAACAAACAAACTGAGTAAAATCAGCACTTTTACTCTGGTTCCCATCGCCCTGCCAAAATAGGTTAAAACCACCCGAACGGCTCGAGCCAAACTGGTGGTGGGATACAGGAACCCTTCCGTTTAAGGTGTACAGAGTGCCCCTGCACCAGTTCCTCAGCCACGCCGTCACCTGCCAAACCTCCAATTCTTACGCTCACTTGTACATTACGCATGTAGCAATTCAGACATGAAACTAGTTGGGAAGTCTTGTTCGTTAACTTCTACCTAGCTCTCTAAGATCTCTCTTCAGTTCTTCCTCTCTTTGTCTACCTAAGCCATTGATGCCAATATGTACCAAGATTTCTGGTTGGTTAATCATGTCCTTGAGAATGCTATAGGACAAATTTGAAATATCCTTTACCCTAGCACCATGGAAGCAACATATATTCATGGTGTATCTATCACGCCACTGAGCCTCATCCCTGTTCCTCTGACTAACGGATCTCCTGACAACAATGTAGTCATCCTCAGCACTCAGCTCTTCTGGGCCACAGCACCAGACGCATTGCCAAAAAGCATTCCAGCTACCTAAAGTTGTGTTATTACTATTGAGGGGAACGTCCACAAGGTGAATCTGCACTTGCCCTGCATTTTCCCTCCTCCCGTCAATAACCTACTCATTTTGGCATATGAGTTGTAAATCACCGAAAGGAATACGACACACATTATAACCTCACTTCAGCAGACAGTCCCCCTGGAAAGGACAAACTAATGGCGTAATTGCCACAGCCGCTGGTTTGAGTACAAACTCATTCTTGTTTGGAGAAGCACAGGTAAATAACTGACAGACAGACGACTCTTAAAAACAGTATTTCATATGCATGATTTCGTTTTCTCCGCTATCGGGGAGAACCCAGAAGAGGGAGTCATGTTTGTCGATTGAACTTCGGATGGTAGATACAAGAGTAACTCAATGGAAATATTCATTATCCAGGTCGCTCGACAGATTGACCACAAATTTAGGTAATTTATTTACAAATAGGTGACGTCGTGGAAGGATATTAACATTTATTTATTTTACTGAATAACACACTACAGAATTGTTTCGACATTAAACAAAAACTATGCGGGTTGCATGGAGACGATATATTTTTATTTCACTCAGTTTCTAAGGACATGCAGATGAATGGCCTATCTTATGTGGTAACAGCCGACGATAAATTTGAATTTAACCAATACCTGCGAGAAATCTTCTCGTCGCTACAGTAAACATTTACGGTATTACGGAATTGTGCGCGGCTGCCCGAGATATCACGACACAGAACGGACGCAGCAGTGACATGGCCTGGTGAGTCGTTCCTGTCACTGTCAGGATGTTACCTGAAGCAGTTACTTTACAACCCGTCCTGATGATATCCTTGTGAAGGGTTTCGACTCGAGAGTGGAATATTTATTCCTCTACATAGATGTTGCCTGACCTGTTGAATTCCGGCAGCATTGTGTGTGTGGTCTTTTCCTGACTGCGTGGTTTGTAAGCATATTTCAGTACTTTTAGCATACAGTCGTAGTGACAATGGTACAACGTGGTGATTTATGTTGCGTAATAATACATTAATATATACAAAAATATATAAAATCTCTAACATATACCGATATAAAACTAAATGATTCAGTTAACTGAAATTAAAATCTAAGTTAACGTCGGAGGTTTCTTGTCTTTGCTCAAGAGCAGAACAAAATGCACTGGAAAGCATATATATCTTGAGCATCGAGATAAAGTTAATCTACGATGCTCCGAGCGTAATAGAAATAAATAACATTACCTGGAACACAGAGTACTGCAAGCACCGGGTAGAAAATTCTGACAACGTTATAAATTGCGGAATATCCCATTTGCTACCTGAAGCAGCGATCAGTTGTATGCCCTGCGCCTGCATGCACTGATTCAAGCAGTTCTTATACACGCATTATACCACGGTTAAATCAGTTTTTACTCCCATTGGGCACATTAGACATAGCCCACTGAACAAACAGGTAGCGTCATCTATTTTTACTCATTGCGTCATTGTCTATTATATTTAGCTATCAATTTTCAAAGAAAAGACGATTGACTTCATGGATATCTCATGATTTCAAAAAGTCCAACAAATCTGTTTATCTTCAGAAATGCTCCACAACAGCAACCATTTGTGACAATGATTACCTCAGGTTCATCACCAGCAGACCGAACAAGTTACTCCACATGTCTATTCTAATGAGATAACGCTCACTCCGTGCCATGCAGACGGGATGTTGAAGGAATTGTGCGGTATGTTTGACTTCATCACAAACGCGTTGTAGGAGTTGGAATGTCGTGTCATAGCTGAGCAAATTATTAATTGGTTCTCCTCTGGATCACCGTGTGTAGTTCTGGTCACCACACCTCAGGAAGGATGTAATTGAGATGGACGTGTTACAATACAGTTTCACGTGGTATGTGCCTGGACTGAAGCATCAATTACAGAGCTTCAGTTACAAGGGAAGGTTGGATGCTGCGGATACAATCTTCCCCGGCCGTTAGCAGGATGAGGAGAGGCCTGATAATTTTCCATAAAACATGAGAGACACAGATAGGTTAGACTATCATCATCTTACTTCCGGGTTACACATTTCCAATATTCCGAGTCACAACGGAGAGAGGGAGAGGGAGAGAGGGAGAGAGAGAGAGGGAGAGAGAGAGAGAGAGAGAGAGAGAGAGAGAGAGAGAGAGAGAGAGAGAGAGAGAGAGAGAGAGAGAGAGAGAGAGAGAGAGAGAGAGAGAGAGAGAGAGAGAGAGAGAGAGAGAGAGAGAGGAGAGAGAGAGAGAGGGAGGGAGAGAAAGATCTTGGTGTAGTCACCTATGACAAAGAGGTCGAAAGGTAGCGGCCAGACTAGACTGAGCATACACGCTAGACCGGATAATTTTGAAAATACAGGTTTTGCATAAAAACGATAGGCGTCCACACCAAGCGTTTTTGAAAATACCTCCATCCACATTAAAACGGGTATTTGGCCGAATCTCCTCTAGTGAGCATGCGCTGGCATTCCAGCTCTTAGCTTCATCCTATCCCTTCCGGTCTTCTCCTATCATTTCGTATTTCCCCCTACCCCCACTACTTTCAAATCTCTTAGTATCTTTCCCTTCAGTTAGTCCAGACGAAGGGTCCCGGCCCGGAACGTCGACAGTGCTTCTCCTTATAGATGTTGCCTGGCCTGCTGTGTTCCACCAGCATTTTGTGTGTGTTGCATCAGTATTATCTTGTATTTCCAAACAATGTTACATTAGACTGTTACACACCTATTTGTCAGTGAAGTACTTGTATAAATAGGTAACCCACATTCATGCAAGCAAGGACAGAAAACAGGGAAAAGTTATGGGTCAAAGTATTTGGTGTGTACTTTTCTAACTCTTCTGGCTTCAGTCTCGTTGCAGTCTGTTATGTTGCGTTCAATAAAACAATGAAGTGCCGCGCTGCCGCCACCATCTATTCCGGCACGTCATGACAACGTTTTTAGAAATCTCCGGTTACCCCGTACTGTACTGTACTGGCGTTTTCCAATTTGCACACTCAGGAGGGCGTTTTAGAGCTCCTTTTTCGGGGGAGGAAATCGCCGTTTCAGTGTGGACGGAGGGTCAAAGCGAAGAGAAAAATCTTCGGTTACGTATTTATCCCGTTTAGTATGGACGTAAACTAAGAGTGGTCCAGAGGCCCCCAAGTATGGAGGTAATCTCAGAGCTACCAAACATGACTGGTTAAAAACAAATTACCGAAACTGCGAAGAAGAATCCTTCTGTGTCTGTGTCCGACCAAGTACAGACTGATGGAAGACTTTAGTTGCTGCTCAAAACGCTATCGTGGTACGGGCAGTTAGAGATGCCTGTGATGCGGCTGTATAAGAGGTCTTTCAAATTCCAAGGAGAGACAATGAACGAGTATGTAGCCAGTGCTTAGACAGATATAAAAACAACAGCGTAACTGCAGTGGTGATTTCCATTTTCCCTGGGAATCCATTAATGCCCGACGCATGTCTTCCGAACATATCCCTTTGACCTTAAGCAGAAAGACTCTGATATAATACTTTCTATGCGGAAGAGAATGACAGTTGTTCACTGTTCATCCTATGGGCTGCAAAGTCTTATAATCTGGTATCAGGCGTATCCTCAGCCTCGCCTGCTCCAGAGAAATCAAGTCATGTTACTTTAGTGTAATTAAGTACATGTACCGAATGTTGAAAGGACTAGAAAGGGCGGATGTGGAGAATGTGTTTCCTATGGTGTGTGCGACATTTTGAATCGAGGTAAGGGGATTTTTTTTCCCTTTAGCCATGATTAGCGAATCTGTGGAATGCTCCGCCACAGAAAGAGGTGGAGGTTAAGTCCGTGGATATATTCAAAGATGACGTAAACAGTTTCCAGATCGGTCAGGGCATCAAATGGTATGGCGAGAAGGCAGGTGCATCGGGTTGATTTGAATCTAGGTTCAGCCATGATGGAATGGCAGTTCGGACTCGATGGGCTGAATGAGTTAATTCGGCTCCAATCTCTAATGGTCTTATAATAAACCAGTTAAACAAAGGAGAACATACCTTTTGATCTGGCAGCATCCTGCCAAACTACTATTGCACCCGCTCCAAAGGCTCCACCTCTGCTATGTTTGGGCGACCACAATCGATTGGTATACTTCAGAAGCAATCTACCCAGAGATTTACCGGAATTTACAAGTCCTGCAGCAGGACCTTCTGATTCTTCTGCTAATTTCTTGGCTCCTACAGCCACAAAAACCTGGGCAGCCACTTTCACGAAGCTGCAGCGTTGGTCTATAAGATTCCTCTATACGCTGAACTGTTCATCGTCATAGGATTAGCAATGAAGTGTCCCGTATGCTTTGTTCTCTAGAGATGCAATGACCAACATTTCTACCGGTCAAACCGCATCTGCTGATTCTCTGTCCACACCACCAAAGGAAATATATCCTGCTCTATCTGTTGCAAACTAGCCACAATGTTAGCAATGATCCGCAAACCGAGAATAACACCCACACAGACTTCAAGAGAAAATTGCAGATGCTGATATCGAACGCAAAACACACAAAATGCTGGGGTAGCTCAGCAGGCCAGGCTACATCTATCAAATTTAAATTGAATTTACTTTATTACTTACATACTTCTATACATGAGGAGTAAAAATCATTACGTTCCGTCTCCGTCTAAATGTGCAATGTGCAATTTATAGTAATTTGTAATAAATATGTATGTAGAACAGGACGGACAAAATAACGGGGAAACACAATTGTATCCGCGTGAATTAATCAGTAATGGCCTGTTGGAAGAAGCTGTCCTGGAGCCTTTTGGTCCTGGTACCTGTGCTAAGATGACAGCAGCTGGAGAAATTTGTGTTTGGACTTACTCGGGTCCCCAGTGATCCTTCGTGGAACCGAACATTTCACGTTTACACACCTGTATTTGTAAATGTCTTGGTTAGTGGAAAGTTCACATCTACAGATGCGCTGGACTGTGGTCGCCATTCTGCAGAGTCCTGCGATTGCGAGAAGAAATGTTCCCACATCAGGCAGTGATGCAAACAATAAGCATGCTCTTAATTGTACCCCTGCAGAAAGTTCTGAGGATCTGGGGGCCTTACCAAACTCCGTCTGCCATCTGAGGTGAAAAAGGCGCTGATGTGCTTTTTTTTCAAATCAAAGTCGGAGTGTATAGACCATGTGAGATGCTCGGCGATTTGAATACCTAGGGACTTGAAGCTCTTCAACTTCTCAACCGCAGATCAATGGATGTCAGTAAGGATTAATCCGTCTCCATTCTTTCAGTTGTTCACAATTAGCTCTTTGTTTTTCGACATTGAGGGAGAGGTTGTTTGCTTGACACATCTGTGTCAGTGTGATGACATCCCACAACTTGCTCTGTAGGCTGCCCCTTTATTATTTGAGATTAAGCCAATCAATGTAGTATCGTCAGCAAACTTATTCAACAGATTGCAGCTGTAGGTGGTGAAACAGTCCTGAATATACAGTAAGTAACGGAGGAGGTTAGAACACAGCCCTGAGTGGCAATTGTGTTGACAGTCAGAGGGGCGGAGCTGAGGAGAACAGTAATGGCCCCTGCAGGTTATCTGATAGGAACCCCAACTGCGCAAGGCAGAGGTCTCCGGGCTTACTGTTGAACCTGGAGGGATGGTGTTGAATGCTGAACAATACTCCAAGAACAGCATTTCTTCATGCATCCTTCTACTCCAGATGTGTAAGGACGTTGTTTAGAGCTGTGGTTATTGCGTCATCTGTCAATTGGTTGTGTCGGTAGCCGAATTGTAGGGGTTTAATTGTGGGTGGTAGCATGTTGCAAACGTAGACCTTGAGCGGCCTCTCAAAGCATTTGTTTCTTATTGATGTGAGTGCAAATGGTAAAATAGTCCGGTCTAGGTCCCTCGTCAGGACAAAATTACACACATCCATGTCTCCATGCAAGTCACAGATGTCCGGAGAAAATAAGTCCAATCAAATAGTTTTCTCTGAATTCAGTGGAAAAGCCATTCCTGAAACTGCGATCGAATTGTGTGCCTTTGTTAGTGATGTATCATTCAAATTCACCCAGTAAGTCCATCAGCGTTATGACTTTAGCTGACATGTCTTTACTCAGTGTCTCTGTCGCTCCTTCACTTACACCACTTCAGCACGTCCCAGTCGACCAGCAGCACACCTGTGGCAGGGACGGACGGAAAGCTAATTGAAAAAAAAACACTCTTTTGTTCCAACCTACTTTATTTTTGAACAAGTACGGGCTTGTTTTGGATCTGTTCCATTATTGGTTTGTAAAGCTCCTGAGCAAGACTTTTTCCCTTTGGTATTTTCTCTCATCCATTCCAACAGTTTTTTTAAGTTCTTACGCATTTCTGCCCCCACAGGCCGCTGTTGCTGCTGCACCATTCAATAAGCTGAGAGTTGTTCTCTACCTTAGCCCCACGTTCCCGCACTAGTCTCGAATACATAAACACCAATAAAACAAATTGTTACCAGGGACACGTGAATTCAGCCACTGTACCACAAAAATGCACTCCAAAAATAATAAGGACCGTTAAATATATTCTGATTAAATATTACAGACTTTGCCTCTCAGCTCATGCAAAATTACCTAAACATCATCAAGACAATGACTTTTGGTGACAGAATCCACAAACGGGGGGAGTATCCACTATCCAATCATTTTGTCGTGACGCTTCCAGTTCTGTTGGTCTCCAACAGATCGCAACCTATTATACTTCGTTATGGTACCTTCGCACAGCCAATAGCAAGTACCTATAGCAAGTCCAGTCAGTGTGAGTAACACATTCCATTGCAGCATTATCCTTCCTGAGGTTGGCAGGCCAGACCTGCACACTATATTCTTACCCTTATTCTTATTCTCACACAATATTATGTCTTACCGACCAAATCCCAGCGAAACATTATTGCCCCCGTATTCCACAATCCGGCACTCCAAAACTAAATACAGTTTGCTCATTTTATTGCTTGCCGTCTCTGCATATTAATTCGCAGGGACTTGTTTACATGTACATCCAAGATCTTCTGAAAATTTTAGTCCGTCCTCATGTAAAATATGTTCTTCTTTTCTATTTTTCTTCTTGGAACGGATGATATCAATACGTTCTCTTCCATCTGTCACGTCCTCTCCCATTGAATTACGCTGTCAAAATCCACCAAATATATTCTACAACTTTCTCACCACTGACACTGCCGTCCAGTTCTGTAAAACCAGCGGGTTTGGAGTCACTGAGTAATGCAGCAGAGAATCAGGCTTTTCAGACTTTCTCGTTCTGACAACAGAAACCAAGCTGAACTTTATTTTCGTTAGTCTTTCTCACGAGTTCATGCTCAACATCTCTCCTTGGAATTGTGCAGATGTCTTTTAGATGTCGTAACCATGCATGCCTCCTCAGTCAGCAACTTCCATATGGGCAGCAAACTCTGAATAAAACTTTCCTTTTGACTATTTACCTTGCAGTTTAAAGTCAAGAGCTTCCTTTTAGGAATGCACTAACCCGGAAAAGCTATTGACGACTCAGTCTATATCTGTCCAGAATTTAGAAACCTCTCTACGTTCGCTTATATTTCAGAGAATAAATGAACTCAGCTCATTTAGGCTCTCTTTGTCACCCACGCTCTGTCGACCTGGTAATCCTCGAAACTCGTTTGCCGAAATTCTTTCTAGCGGTCAGGGCATGCGGATCCGTATCCACTTCAGACGGTAGTTCAGCAAACATCGTTCAGTCCCATATGGTTTCCTTCAGGGGAAATCTCGCCAGACATAACCCGTTAGAATTCTTTGAGGAAATATAGAAAAGGACAGTCATTGTGTGTTGTTTAATTAGTCTCCTTGGTTATCGAACGTCTTTGAAAAACTGCCGCAAATGAAGCTACTGAGCAAGATGGCAAGAGAAATACCAGCATGGACAGAAGATCAGAAGATTGGCAGGAGGTAAATTTAGAGGAGGAAGTGGCAATTATTGGTTGGATGCCGGCAACGAGTTCTCTCCATTGTGTTCATTTAAAGACGCGCTACATTTTACTTTGTATGTAATGGATCGAGATGACGGAATTACTGGCCTGTGGACTAAACAAAGATGGCCGATACAGATAAAGAAGCAGGAGCCTACAGACGTACTTGAACAGATTGGGAGAATAGGCGTATTAATTGCAGATAGAAAGCAGTGGAGGGCAGGTAATGTGATGGACATTCGGGAAAATGAGGAATTTATAGATAGTAGTTTCAGGAAGTTAGCTACGTCAAGGAGCAGGGTATAGTTAAGTGGGTTACCGCCAAACGAGGAAACGGTGAAGGGCAGGCAGAGCAGGATTCCCCTGTGGCCATTCCCCTCAATAAGAAGTATGCCGATTTGGATACTGTTCGGGGGGGGGGGCTGTTGACTTACCTCGGACAAGCTGCGGCAGTGCAGAAGGGCGGGTGCAAGAAGAGGAGAGGGTAGAGATAGTGGTCTCGATAGTTAGAGGTGCAGACAGAAGGTTCTGTGGTCGTGACAGAGACTCCCAGGTCGTTTGTTAAGTCCCGGGTGGCAGGGGCAGGGATATCTTTGATCGCGTGCACAGCGTTATGAAGTGGGAGGGTGAGCAGCCAGATATCATGGTACAAATCGGTTTCAATGACGTAGGAAGAAAGAATGAGGTGGTCCTGAAGAATGAGTACAGAAAGCTTGGTATGAAGTTAAAAAGCAGGACATCGAGAGTGGTAATCTTAGGATTGCTACGTGCCACGTGCCAGTGAGGGTAGGTGTAGGATGCTTTGGAGTGTGAACATGTGGCTGAGCAACTTGTGTAGGAGGCAAGGCTTCAGATGTTTGGATCATTGGGACCTCTTCTGGGTAGGCTGGACCTGTACAAGAGAGACGGGTTACACGTGAACTACAGGGGAATCAATATCCTTGCAGGAATGTCTGCTAGTGTTGTTGGGGTCGGTTTAATCTAGGTTTGCAGGGGCATGGGAACCAAAGTGCCAGAGGAAATAGTGGAGCGGAGGTGAAAATAAATGATGTTAAATGTTCATGCAACGTCAGAAATAGAAGGGTTATGTGTGGTGGTAATAATCATTTGAGGTGTGTCTATTTCACTGCGAGGAGTATTGTGGGGGTGGCAGACGAGCTGAGGGCATGGATTGACGTATGGAATTATGACATTAAAGCCATTAGTGAAATTTGGCCTCAGGAGGGTCAGAACTGTTAGTTTAATGTGCCAGGGTCCTGATGTTTCAGACGTGAAGGAGGCTGAGTGATGAAGGGTGGGTGAGGGGCGCGTGTCGCCATTGGTTGTCAGGGAAAATGTTGCAGCAGTGCTCAGGTAGGAGAGATTAGTGGGCTTGTCTACCGAGGACATATGGGTGGAGCCGAGAAACAGGAAGGGTATGACCACATTAATGGGGTTGAATTATGCACCATGCAATAGTCAGCGAGAAGTGGAGGAGCAAATCTGCAGAGAGATAGCAGACAACTGCAGGCAACAGAAGGTTGTCGTAGTAGAAAATTTTAATTTTCCACATGTTGATCGTGACTCCCATACTGTTAAAGGTCTAGAACCATAGAACCATAGAACATTGCAGTACTGAAACAGTGCTTTATGCCCTTCCTGGCTGTGCCGAACAGTTTTTCTACCATGTCCTAATGACCTGCAACTAGACCAAATCCCTCCATACCGCCTTCATCCATGTTCCTGTCTAAGTTTTTCTCAAATGTTAAAAGTGAGTCTGCAGTCAACACTTCAACTGGCTGTTCCTTCCACACTCTCACTAATCTCGGACTAAACAAGCACCCTCTAATGTTCCTTTAAAATTTTCCCTTAACCGTGTCCTCTGGAGTTTTTCTTCCCTAGCCACAGTGAAAATGCCTGCTTGCGTTCACTCTATCTATACCCATCATAATTTTATATCCCTTTTAGGGAATTATGTATCTGTATTCTCAGATCCCTCGTTCTACTGCACTCCTCTGTGTCCTACTATTTTCCTTGTATGTTCTACCTTGGTTTGTCCTTCCAAAGTGTAATACCTCACACTTGTCTGCATTAAACTCCATCTGCTATTTGTCAGCCAATTTTACCAGCTCGTCCAAATCCCACTTCAAGCTGTATAAAAAAAACCTCACCGTCCACTACACATCAAATCTTTGTAAAAGCAGTCAAATTTCTGATCCCATTTACCAATTATCATCCAGATCATTGATATAGATGACAAATTACAATGAACACAGCACTGATCCTTGTGGCACACCACTAGTCACAGGCCTCCACTCAGAGAAGAAATCCTCCACTATCACTCTCTGGCTTCTCCCATTGTCCCAATGTCTAATCCAATTTACAATGTCACAATGTATACCTGGCGACTGAATCTTCCTAACTAACCTCCCATATGGGACCTTGACAAAAGCCTTACTGAAGACTAGGTAGACAACATCCACTGCCTTCCCTTCATCCAACTTCCTGGTAATCTCCGCGAAAAAACACTAATAGATTGGTTAAACATGAGCTACCACGCACAAAGTCATGTTGACTCTCCAAAATAAGTCCCTGTCTATCTAAATACTTGTAGATCCTATCTCTTTGTAGTCCTTCCAATACTTTGCCTACTACTGACGGCAAATTTGCCGGTTTAAAATTTCCCAGATTACTTTTAGAACCTTTTTTAAACAACGGAACAACATGAGCTATTCTCCAATCCTCCGGCACCTCACACATGGATACCGACATTTTAATTATATCTTCCAGGGCCCCCTGCAATTTCAACTCTAGTCTTCTTCAAGTCTGAGGGAATACACTGTCGGGCCCTGGGGATTTATCTACTCTGATTTGCCTCTTGATAGCAAACACCTCCTCCTCTTCAATCTGTATAGGTCCCGTGGCCTCACTACTTGTTTGCCTTATTTCCATTGACTCCATGCCAGTTTCCTTAGAAAGTACAGACACAAAATACGTATTTAAGATCTTCCCAATTTCTTTTGGTTCCATACATAGGCGACTACTCTGATCTTCAAGAGGATAAATTTTATCCCTTACTGTCCTTTTGCTCTTAATATACCTGCAGAAGATCTGAGGGTTATCCTTCTCCTTCACTGCCAAAGCAACCTCATGTCTTCTTTAAGCCTTCCTGATTTCTTTCTTAAGTACTTTTCTGCACTTGTTATACTCCTCAAACATTTTATTTACACTTTGTTGCATAACCTGTCATACATTTCTCTGTTCTTCTATATCAGAGTTCCAATATCCCTCGAAAACCATGGTGCCTTATTCTTTTTCACTTTGCCTTTAGTTCTGACGGGAACATACAAAGTCTACACTCTCAAAATTTCTCCTTTGAAGGCCTCCCTCTTACCAATCACATCCTTGCCAGAGAACAACCTATTCCAATCCAAGCTTTTTCGATCCTTTCTCATTTCTTCAAATTTGGCTTTTTTCCACTTTACCTTTACCAGATCTACCTTTATCCATGCCCAAGTTGAAACTAGTGGCGTTATGATCAGTATATCCATAGTGTTCCCCTACACATACTTCCGTCACTTGTCTTAACTCGTTTTCAAATAGGAGATCTAATATCTAATATTGCATCCTCTCCAGTTGATATCTCTATTTATTTGTTTTGAAAACTTTACTGAACACATTGTACAATCTCTAACCCGTCTAGACCTTTAACAGTATGGGAGTCCAAATCAATATGTGGAAAATTAAAATATTCTATTATAACAGCTTTAAGAAGTCGTCTGCTATCTCTCTGTAGATTTGCTCATCGAATTTTCGCTGCCTATTGCGTGGCCTATACTACAACCCGATTAATATGGTCGTACCTTTCCTGTTTCTCAGCTCCACCCCTATGGCCTCGGTAAAGAAGCCCGTTAAACTATTCTGCTTGAGCACTGCTGTAACATTTTCCCTGACTAGCAATCCCAACACCCCCGCCCCATCTTTCATCAAACCCTCCTGTAGCCTAGTTTCACTAATGTTATAATGCTATAATGTTATACTTCCATGTGTCAAACCACCTCCGCAGCTCGTCTGCCATCTCCACAATACCCCTCGCAGTGAAATGGACATACCTCAAAAGATTATTGTCACCACACACAGCCCTTCTATTTCTGAATTTGCACGAAACTTTATCATCATTTATTTTCACTCTATCTCCACTATCTGATCTGGCACCCTGCAAACCTAGTTTAAACCGTTCCCAATAGCAAACTTCCCTGCAAGGATATAATTCCCCTATAGTTCATGTGTTACCCGTCTTTCTTGTACAAGCCCCTAAAGAGGTCCCAATGATCGAAACATCTGAAACCATTCCTCCACACCAGTTCCTCAGCCTCGTGTTCATCCTCCAGAGCATCCTACACTTACCCTCACTGGCACGTGGAACAGATAGCAATCCTGAGATTACTACCTTCGAAGTCCTGCTTTTTGACTTCCTACCAAGCTCATTATACTCATTCTTCAGGACCTCCTCACTCTTTCTTCCTACGTCATTGGTACCGATGTGTACCATGATACCTGTCTGCTCACCTTCCCACTTCAGAATGCTGTGCACGCGATCAGAGATACCCCTAATCCTGCCACCCGGGAGGCAACAAACCATCCGGGTGTCTCTGTCACGACCGCAGAACCTCCTGTCTGTAACGTTAGCTATCGAGTCCCCTCTCACTATCTATTTCCTCTTCTTCCTCCCGCCCTTCTGCACTGCAGAACCAGACTCAGTGACAGAGATCCGTCTGCCGCGGCTTGTCCCATGTAAGACATACCCCCCAACAGTATCCAAATCGGTATACTTCTTGTTGAGGGGAATGGCCACAGGGCACCCTGATCTGCCTGCCCTTTCACCTTCCCTTGCCTGACGGTAACCCAATTACCTGTGCCCTACTCCTTTGGTGTAGCTAAATCCCCTGAACTACTGTCTATAAACTCCTCATTATCCCGAAAGATCCGTAGGTTATCCAGCTGCTGCTCCGGTTCCCTAACGCGGTTTGTTTAGGGCTGCAGCTAGATACACTTCTTGCACGTGTCGCTTTCAGGGACACCGGAGGTTTCCCTGATTTCCCACATCCTGCAAGAGGAGCATTCCAACATAGTGCCTGACATTCTCTCTAAACTTACTATTTAAAAAGAAGACATCGAATGAGGAAAAAATAAACAACAACAACTGACCAGAACCGACCGTCGCCTCTGCCTGATCACGCTGATGCCTGCTGAGCCAAAGTCTTCCCGTTCTGACTCAGTTCACCCCGACGATGGCCGCTACGACGATGGACGCTTAGCTATTCGGAACTTCTTTTACAGTGCGCTAGCTGACGGCTGTCTTCAGCTCCTCCGCTCCCAATTGGTTGGCCGTTTAAAAAAACTGAAAAATCCAGCCTAGAAAGTGCACAGCACAATACACGGCGTTCGGTCCACAAAGCTGAGCCGAACACGTCCCTACTTTAGATCTACCTAGTCTTTACCCATTGCCCTCTATTTTTCTAAGCTGCATGTAGCCATCCAAGTGCCTCCTAAAAGAACATATCGTTTCCGCCTCCACTACTGCTGCTGGCAGCCCATTCCACGCACTCACGACTCTGTGCATAAACAAAATACCCCTGACATCTCCTCTGTATCTACTTCCAAGCACCTTACAACCATGCCCTCTCGTTGAGCCATTTCAGCCCTGGGGAAAAGCCTCTGACTAGCCTCATGATCTGGTACACTTCTGTCTAGTCACCTATCATCCACCGTCGCTCCAAGGAGAAAAGGCTGACTTCACTCAACCATTTCTCAAAATGCATGCTGCCCAATCCAGGCAACATCCTTGTAAATCTCATCTACACCCTTTCTATGGGCTCCACGTCCTTCTTATAGTGAGGCTAACTGAATTGAGCACAGTCCTCCAAGTGGGCTCTGACCAGGTTCCTATATAGCTGCAGTATTAGCTCTCGGCTCTTAAACTCAACCCCACGATTGATGAAGTCAATGCACCGTACGCTTTCTTAACAACAGAGTCAACCTGCGCAGCAGACATGAGTGCCCAATGGGCTCTCCGCGATAGGCTTAACAAATGTACCCGTCAAGGTATTGTTCCCACTTTGATTCAAGTGCAAGTCAGACCGGGCCAGAAGAGGTCCCAATGATCCAGAAATCTGAATTCCTACCCTCTGCTTCAATGTCTCAGCATTTATCTTCCACCTCATTCTATTCCTACACTCACTGTCAAGTGGCACAGGCAATAATCCCGAGGTTACTAACTTTCGGTTCCAATCACCAATTACGCTAGTACTGTGAAGGGGACTGGCCTGTAGTAACTCAGTCTGCGCCCTCTTCTCCGTAAACTCCCGATCATTTATTTTCCGGAGCTCCAGCATCGCACCTGCAGACAGAGAGGGTAGGGAATGATAGGCAGTGTCTCTGCGGTTCCCATCCACGCTGCTTTGATCAGTCCATGACATGTTTATCAGGAACAGGCGAATTATCAGTTTGTAAAGATGCTGAACAATATTTCCTTCCACTGATGTATCACTCTCCTACACTGTTCCTGCCTCTGTACCTTAAGATCTTACTCAGACTGTCGAGCCTGCTCCACTGATTCAATATCATTCAGGTTTGATACACATCCCAATGTCCAGTTAACTGATCGCTCCAACACCAAATTCTTGAACACGCTTTTACATTTTTTATTTTTTCAGAAGTTCGCTTGAAGTATGCAGTAAAATTGCAAACTCCCCGTCGGGGAATTGAACCCCCACCTCCTACGTGACAAGCGGGGATACTAACCACTATACTAACAAGAAATAATCACTGAGCTTTCATTCATCATACTCATGCCAGAGTACAGGAGGTTGAACAGAGCTACCTTGCTGTTTATTGATGCTAATACTGGCACATTTCACACGTTTCATTCACACTGCGTGAATGAAGTTATCTCAGGATTCTCCAGCCATTCAGTCACCTATTTACGTTCAAAGACAGGGCGAAGAAGGGGCTCCCATTCGGGCCTAAATCTGTGTTGTTGGAAGTAACAACGTTAATCACGTTTATTTTCCAGCTTTTCTCATATGAGAGGCACGGAACAATTTGTAACTGTTCCAAATTTGCAGGGACTACGCTCAGTTCAGTCGGATTCCGGGTGAATCACTGGGTGATGTTTATTTCCGTTCTGTTGTAGAATGGCGACATGAATTGCAGATGACAGGAACTGCAACAGAGTGAGGAATGTCCGGCAGAAAGCAGCTCGGGGACTAATGATCCAGCCGCAATCATGCACCACTGGGCATGGTTCATAACAGAGTCTCCTGCAAAATGATGGGACGATGGTGGTATAATGATGAACGTAGCTGCTTTCCATTAAATTAGCAAAGCAGAGAAAATGTGCACATACTGGAAATCGAAGTAACTTACACAAAAATGATGGCAGAAATCAACAGGCTAGGCGGCATCTCTAGAAAAGAGGGCAGCCGACTTTTCTAGCAAAGGTCCTTCTTTAGGACCGGAACAAAGACATGAGAAATCAGAGTAAGAAGGTGACGGATTTAAGGGTAGGAATAAGTACAAGGTGATAGATGAAAGCGGAGAGAGAGTGGGGTGAAATAACGAGATGAGAAGTTGACTGATGAAAGAGAATAAACACCAATGGTCCGAACAGCGGACATCAGCTGAGCTGCAGCCAATATTAACAGAAAGACTTTCCTCCTGTAGGGTATTTTGAAAGAATGGCTCTATTCCGGCCCAACCCCGTGTGGTTGGAAATAAAATCTGCGATCACATTTATTTTCCTATTTTTGTAATGTGACAGGTTGTAATTTTGCAGGGACCCCTCCCACTTCAGTCGGATTGCTGTTGAATCTCTGGGCGATGTGTATCTCAGGTCTGTCAGAGAATGGCGAGGCCAACTACACATAACAGGAACTGCAGCAGAGTGAGGGATATCCGTCAGAAATCAGCTCGGAAAATGATAATAGCTGTCTTTCAGAGAATTGATAAAAATGGACATTTTTATTCAAATAAAAAGTTTTATTCAGTCTTCAAATGCTGACAATCAAAGCAATACTCAAAAATGCTGCAGGAACTCAGTTGGCCAGGCGGCATCTATGGAAAAGTGTACAGTCGACGTTTCGAGCCCAGATCCTTCATCAGAACAGGAACAAAGAGATGAGAAATCAGACTAAGAATGTGGGAGGGGAAGGAGGGAGGGGAAAGGCGGAAGAAGTACAAGGTAGGTGGTGATAGGAGAAACCGTAGAGGGGATGGGGTGAAGTAAGGAGCTGGGAAGTTGATTATTGAATTGGACACTGAGCTGGAGACTTGGGAAAATGACAGGAGATGATAAAAAACCATGCAAGAAAGGGAAGAGTTAAAATCACCTTATGGAGTTGATAGGCAGGTAAGCGATAACTGAGAGGTGGAATTCAGAATGCGGAATGGTGGAGAGGAGGGCGGGGACAATAACTAGTAGATCGAGAAATCAATGATCATGCCGAAAGATTGGAGGCGACCCAGAAGAGCTATTTCTCAAAATGAGAGGACAGATTGGTAGAATTCCTCAAAATGAGTGTGGCCTCACCGCATTAGTCGAGGTGGCCATGGACTGACATGTCGAAATGGGAATAGGAAGCAGAACGGAAATGGGCTCCCACCGGGACTGGTCTCTTGTATGTCGATGAGACTGACGTGGATAGCGTGACCGCTTCGTGGAGCACCTACCAGAAAAATCCTGATCTCCTGTTGGCAGCGAATTTCCATGTTTCCGATATCCTGCCTCATCCTGTTATTATCTCTGTGCTGTCTGTGCTCCGACACATTCGGAGATCTCGTTCCTGACGTGATGACAATTAAAGCGTTTTGCTTTCTGTACCCACTTTATTCGCCCTGCTGTCTCGCATTCTGTTAACCTTCCGCTGTCGCTTCCCCCCCGTTTTCATTCTTTGCTTCATTGGGACAAGCATCAATGGGTCGGACAACGGACATCCGATAAGCTGCACCTGATATGACCCGAAAGACACTACTTCCTCCTGTGGCGTACTTTATAGCTTACGATGTTTTCACTCTCAGCTTGGCAGGTGAAATTATTTAATCTGGAGACATTGTAAACTTCGTTAATGTGATTGAATAAGCAACTATCACACTTTCAGGGATATTTATCTTGTTATATCATCGTCTCGTTGTTGCTATTTATTTATATTTTCTTCTGCACAATGTGTTTTTCATTGATCCTGTTTACAGTTGTTATTCTGTAAATTTGCTATTTCCGCGGGAAAATAATCACAGAATTGTTTCTTAGAACATGTATGTACTCTATTCATAAATTTTACTTTCAACATTGAATTTTGACCAAATGTTGGAATTCCTCATTATTCGACGACCGGCAGCTCACTTTGCCCTTCAGAGGAACTGATCTGGACACATAAAGTGCAAATTTTGTTTTTTTTTAATGTCTTCCCAGTTACAAACCTCCAATGCAAAAGTTCACGAATTAACGATTACAGTAACTCCAGAACAACTTTTCCGGTCGAGTTTGTGACAACGGTCCTGAAATGTTGTTGTTTGTGTTAACAGATGTGTTTCAACCCAAGTGAGTTGCAAACGAGTTTCAACCCATGCAGTTGCTTGTCGGTAAAACTGACCATTCACGTTGTTGTGTGCTGCAGCTGTGAACTTGAGGAGTAAAGTCTACGTGCAGTATTCAAGGTGCGTTGTCTCTGCCGGATTCCATGTCCCGAGCAATGGGTTGAAATACACAACATGTTTATCCTGTTACGTACCCGTGACACGTGACAGTGGTGTACATGTCAAGTGACTGGGGTTGAAGCTATACTGGACTTGAGGTAATGGTCTTGTGATGGTGGAGTGACGTCATTTTCCCGCCAGTAGAGGTCATGTGACAGTTTATTTTACAGGGTATAAAAGCAGGACCCCTCCCTGTGAGGAGGGGCAGATTGTGGCTGGATTTGTCATGGTAGCTTCATGCCACTGCGTGATTTAATGTGATGAGGCAGTTTAGTTGAAAGATGACGTTTTCTCTAATGCCTAAAGTTTAAAAGGTCATTGCCAGCAGTTTCTTTACAATACTGCTCGTTGAGAATCAGTGGAGAGTGAAGATCGGAATTCGGGAGTTAAAGATCGAGGAGAATCGATTTCGACAGTGAAACAGTTTCGACCTTGTTTGATCCTTATTCGGAAGGATTTCTTTGACTGTTCTCGTGTTAATCCCTGCGAAATAGCAGAAAGGATTGAGGACAGTGTTTTAAAGGAAAGGTCAGTGCCTTTAAGCCGTTTCGTTTCGTAAATTCTTCGTGGGAAATAGTTCGATTTGGGAACCGAAACAACACAACGTGAAAGAGAATTTAAATCGTTTTAAAAAGTCCCTCCCTTAAATGGACAGTGAGCATTTTGAACTTTTGGCAATACGACTTTAAAGAACTGTTTTTGCAACATCGCTTTAAGAACTGTGTCAGCTGCCGCACAACAGCTGATTTCCGGTTACGTTAGTGATTTGTTTACTTTTGGGGGGGTTTGATTTCAGTGTTTAATAAACGTGTTGTTTGTTATAAAAACCCTCGCCTAACTCAGATATTTATTGTTGCCTGAATCCGTAACATAATTATGGGGGCTGCGTCTGGATTGGATCGTTTGAGTTTAAATGCTTGCTAACTTTTGGATCGGCGTTTTGGAAACGGGGAGTACTCGATTTGTTTGTTTGATCGGCTTCTGAGTGGTATTCGGCAACAATGAATATTGATGAGTTTCTGGTTTCGCCAGCCGCGGAGTTGTTAGTGAAGGCGAAAAAAACTGAGGTGTCTGAGATAGCTAGTAGATTGCAACTTAAAGGTATTTTGCAGACTACATCGAAGCCTGTAATACAGAGAAAAATCGCGTCACACTATGTGGATTCGGGTGTTTTTGATGAATCGATTTTGGAGTCGTTTCCAATAAGTAATCTGGAGATGCAGTTGCAAATCGAATAGATGACGTTGGAACAAAGTAAAGCAGAATTGGAGCGTTGCAGGTTGGAAGCTGAAAGTAAACAGAGGGAATATGAATATGTGATGGCGGAATTTAAGGTCTGAGAATCAGTCTTCTGGTTCCAAAAAGGCGTTTGTTGCTAGTCAAGAAATTAAATTGGTCCTTCCATTTAGTGAAACAGAAGTGGAAAGATATTTCCAACATTTTTAAACTATTGCTCGGATGTCAGAGTGGCCGAAAGATGAATGGTCAGTGTTGTTACAGAGTGTAATTAAAGGCAAAGCACAACAAGTTTACACAGCTTTAACTGCTGCGCAAGCACATGATTATGATAAAGTGAAAATGTATATTTTAAAGTCATACGAATTAGTCCCAGAAGCGTATAGAGAAAGATTCAGAAGTTTGAAGAACACTGTGGAACAGACTTATGTGGAATTTGCCTATGAGAAAGCTGTGTGTTTTGAGAGATGGGTTTCTTCTAAAAATGTAAATGAGGACTACGATACAGTGAAAGAACTGATTTTAATGGAGGAGTTTAAAAGAAGCATTCTTGCTCAAGTAAGGACCTACTTAAATGAGAGGGATGCTGATAAAATTGCAGGACTCGGCTAGATTAGCTGATGAGTATATTTTAATCCATAAGAATAAATTTCCTCAGGGCAGAATTTTTAAGAGGAAAAATAACATGGAGACTCAAGGTAAATCAGAAATTAAATCAGAAGTTAATGAGAGAAAGGTAAGGAGGAAGGAAAACCTGTGAAGGAAGGACCGTTTAGTCTTATTTGTAACTATTGCAAGAAGCCTGGCCATGTAATAGCTAACTGTTTCAGATTTAAAAAGAAAGAGAAGGAAGCAGTTCCAGATGCTTGTGTGCAACATATTGAAGTACCTGTAAAATTACAGGGTTTGATAAACACAAATATGGTTCTGTTAGAGTCAGATCAGGTTAGAAAGGGATATGATCGTTTTATAACTGAAGGGTTTGTATCCTTGAAAGAAGGATCTACCCTGGTGCCAATAAAAATCCTTAGCTTCTCAATCACTGATGTTAGACAGTGTATTGAAATTTAATGAAGAGTCTGATACTGGTGAGGTAAATTGTATAAGAGGTGTTGAGAGTGATTTTATGCCTGTACCTTTACATAAGGTAAATTTAAAGTCAGGGTTAGTTACAGGATTTGTTAAAGTAGGATTACAGCATAGATTAACTGTGAAGGATATTTTTTTATTGTTAGGTAATGATTTGGCAGGTGGACAAGTTTTTCCTGAAGTGCATTTGACAATGGAGTCAGAGGAACCAGAGATGAATTCTAACACAGATTCTTCCTGTGTTGTGACTAGAGCTATGGCTAAAAAGATTGATGCGCAGAATGAGGTTGTTACTCATGACTGTTCAACTCAGGATTCGGGTTTTGTGAATGTGTCAGAGACTTTCTTACCTTCGTTGTTTGAACAAGATTCTTGGAGTAAGTCTAACTATGAAGATTTATCTCTGTCTCGGAAGGAGATGATAGCAGACCGAATAGAGACCCTGAGATTATAAAATTAAGAAAACAAGCTTTACTATATAGTGAAATTGAGAAGGTGCCAGTTGGATATTACTTGGAAAAAGGAGTGTTGATGAGGAAGTGGGAATCGTCTACAATTCCTGTAAGTGAGGAATCGAATGTTGCTTACCAGCAAATTGTCCCTAAAGTTTATCGAAATGAGATTTTAACTTTAGCTCATAGTGTGCCTTTAGGTGGACATCAAGGGGTAAGGAAAACTGTGGACTAGATTTTAAAACATTTTTACTGGCCTGGTCTAAGAAAAGATGTGGCGATGTTTTGTAAAACGTGCCAAACTTGTCAAATTGTGGGTTAAGCAAATCAAGTTACACCAGTGGCTCCATTACAATCTATTCCAGCATTTGGTGAACCTTTTTCTAAAGTTATTGTAGATTGTGTTGGCCCATTACCAAAGACGAAAAATGGTTATCAGTATTTGTTGAATATCATGTGTACTTCGTCTCGGTTTCCAGAGGCGGTACCACTTAGGATATAAACGCTAAAACGGTGACATAGGCTCTTATAAAATTCTTTACTAATTTTGGATTACCAAAGGAGATACAAACTGATCAAGGCAGTAATTTTATGTCTGGATTGTTTCAACAGATAGTTTATAAATTGGGAGCTAAGCAACTCACTTCGTCTGCATACCACCCAGAGTCGCAAGGCGCCATGGAGAGGTTTGTTTCTACCCTGAAGAATATGATTAGGACATATTGTGTGGAAAATGAAAATGATTGGGATGAGGGTATAAACATACTTTTATTTGCAGCAAAGGAATCGGTACAGGATTTTTGGTTTCAGTCCATTTGAACTTGTGTTTGGGCATAGAGTTAGAGGACCTTTAGTTTTATTAAAAGAACAGTGGACTAGTAAGGGAATACACACTAATTTTTTGGACAATGTTTTGAAATTTAAGGACAAGTTACATAAAGCTTGTAGCTTAGCCAAGGAAAAATTAAAATTGACTCAGGAGAAAATGAAAATTTGGTATGATGAAGAAGCTAGGATGAGGATGTTTAAGCCTGGAGATAAGGTGCTGCTTCTTTTCCCAGTGCAAACGAATCCTTTGCAAGTTAGATTTCATGGTCCTTATGAAATTGTGTCTAAAATCAATGATGTGGATTACGTGATAAAAACTCCAGATCGTAGAAGGTCAACACAACTTTGCCATATAAATATGATAAAACCATATTGTGGGAAACAATCTGATACCGTGTCTCTCCTGGTTAGTGAGAATGAGTTTGATTTAACTAGGAACATGATAGATGATTCATCTGAATTTCATTCTAAATCCTGCATTGCTTCTGTCAGGTTAACAAATTCTAACATTCTGGAAAATATTGATGAAAAATTAGCACATTTACAGCTAGAGCAGAAACAGATGAAGGAATTAATTTTTAAATATAAGGATTTGTTTCCAGATGTTCCGAGAAGGACTACTATAGCTTCACATGATGTAGATGTTGTAGATGCCAAACCTATTAAACAACACCCATATAGGATGAACATAGAGAAATGTGAACTTGCTGAGAAAAAAATTAATTATATGTTAGAGAATAATATTAAACAATAGACAATAGACAATAGGTGCAGAGGTAGACCATTCGGCCCCTCGAGTCTACAGCGCCATTCTGAGATCATGGCTGATCATTCACTATCAATAGCCAGTCCCTGCCTTGTCCCCATATCCCTTGATTCCCCTATCCATCAGATATCTATCTAGCTCCTTCTTGAAACCACCCAGAGAATTGGCCTCCACCGTCTGCCGAGGCAGTGCATTCCACACCTCCACAACTCTCTGGGAGAAGAAGCTCTTCCTCAACTCTGTTTTAAATAACTGTCCTCTTATTCTCAATCCATGCCCTCTGGTACTGGACTCTCCCAACATCTGGAACATATTTCCTGCCTCAATCCTATCAAATCCTTTAATTATCTTAAACGTTTCAATCAGATCCAGCGCAAGGAAGAGGAACACCTGGATTTCCGGAGGAGGCCCCAGACGCAGTGCTTCCACTGAGCGCATTGAGGCAGCAGCAGGGGCGCTCGCTTCCGGTGTGCGTAACATTTCCCAGCTGACAGTGACTTGCACAGCAAAATTGCCGGACCCCCGGCGTCCCTGGATGGACTCGAATTACCAAACTTTCCATAAGCAGCTCAGCCTCACGTTAAATAAATGAGCCAATCCTGGATTGGAAGGAGCGGAATGGGGATGATGCCGGGACAAGGATTTAAACAATCAAATTTAACAATTTTAATTACGAAGTCACGCATAATATCACTAGAATGCCAATAGTGTCGACAGTTATTCCTCCAACAGAATTTCCAGTGAACTCACTAAATTCACAAAGCAAGCTTTAAAGCTCAAGAAAAGAACCTCTTCTATTTTCATATTTCCATAGTTTTTTTTTTTTGGCTGAGTGAGATAGAATTGACAGTCCTTATGAAGTTACATGGACATCGGTTACTCTGAACGAAATGGTTGTCACCCTAATTACACGGCCATCACAAACAAAGCAATTCAGATAGGGATGCAGAAAAGATATTGTTCCGGGAATTTCATCACTATATGCTCCGGCGAATGGGCTCAGTACCAATGACGGAGATCAGATAAACTCGACTGATATCCGCTCCACATTCAATCCTTACGAACCTTCAGTACTTGACAGGGGTCGTCTAAATTCCAACGAGTATAGTTTCAGAGCCATGAAAAGATTCCTCGTATTTAAGCTGTTTTATTCCGGGATCATTCTTGTGAAACTCCCCCGTGCCCACAAAATCCCAGCGCATACTTTATTGGAAAGGTGGCACACAATTGTATGTATTCATGTGAACGATATTGAGCAATGCTTCGTCAATATATCCTGCTTTTATATTAGAGTCCTTTCAAAATTAATGCTAACTTTACATTTGCCATCCCTCGCACAGACTGACCTTGCAAGATAGCGTACAGGGCACGACGGGCACAAGGTCTCCATAATTTCCTTTGCACCTCTGATTTCCGAAGCTGATTACCGTGTGTGATTTCTATTTAGAAAATCACACACGCTGATATTCCTCCTACCAAAGTGCATGACACTTTCTGAGTAACCCACACAAAAGTTTGGAATAGCAAGACGATAAGATGTGAGAGAATATTACCAATCAAGTGTGACATTGGAAAAGTGTGTACTTAATGAATACTTTGCTTCAGCAGTCTCTCCGGAAAAGGATATTGCGGATTGTAGAGTTGACTTACAGCGGAATGAAAAGCTTGAGCAGAGTGACATGAAGAAAGAGGATATTCTGGAGCTTTTGGAAAGCGTCAAGTTGGATAGGTCACCGGGTCCGGACGAGATAAACCCAAGGATACTACGGAAAGCGAGGGAAGAGATTACTGAACCTCTGGCAATATTCTTTGCTTCATGAACGGGAACGGAAGAGGTTCCTGTGGACTGGAGGGTGGCAGTTGCTGATCCTTTAGTCAAGAAAGGGAGTTGAGAGAGCTCAGGAAGTTATAGAACTTTGAGTCTTTCTTTAGTGGTTGGTAAGTTGATGGAGAAGATCTTGAGGAGCAGGAACTCTGAATATTTGGGGAGGCATTATATGATTAAAAGTAGGAATCATGACTTTGTCAAGTGCACGCAGTGCCTTACGAGCTTGATTCAATGTTTTATTGATGTGACTAAACACATTGATGAAGGTTGAGCAGTTGATATATTGTATATGGTTTTCATCAAGGCATTTGATAAGGTACCCCATGCAAGGCTTATTAAGTCAGTATGGAGGCATGGGATCCAAGGGGACCTTGCTTTGCTGATCCAGAATTAGCTTGCACACAGATGGCAAAGAGTAGTTTTAGACGGGTCATATTCTTCATGAAGATTGGTGACCAGTGATGTGCCTCAGGGAGCTGCTCTGGGACACCATCTCTTCGTGATTCTTCTAATGATGAGGTAGTGGAGGGATAGGTTGGTACATTGGTTAATTACACACTGGTTGGAAGCATTGTGGAGGGCTGTCAAAAGTAGCAGAGGGACGGAAAGCTGGACAGAGAGAAGTGGCAGATGGAGTTCAACCCAGATATATATGAGTTCGTTCATTTTGGTAGTTTAAATATGATTGCAGAATACAGTATTAACGGAAAGACTCTTGGCAGTGTGCAGGATCAGAGTGATCTTGGGCTTCAAGTCCATGGGACAAAGCTGCTACGTAGTTGATTGTGTGGTTAAGAAGTACAGTGCATTGGTTTTCATTAACCTTGGGATTGAGTTCAGGAGCCAAGAGGTGATGTTCCGGCAAAATAGGACAGTGGTCAGGCCGAACGTGGACTATCGTGCTCAGTTCCAGTCACCTCGCTAAAGGAAGGATATGAAAAATATAGAAAGGGTGCAGAGGAGATTTAAAAAGACATTGTCTGGATTGGGGAGCATGCTATTTGAAAATAGGTTCACTTAACTTGACCTTCTCTCCTTGGAGCGACAGAGGATGAAAGATGATTTTCTAGATGTCTATAAAATGATGAGAGGCGTTGATCGTGCGGGTAGTCAGAGAATTCCCCCCCCCCCCAAGGTTAAAATGTTTAACACGAGAGGACGCAGTTTTAATGTGCTTGAAAGTAGGTACTGAGGAGATGTCAGGGGTAGGTTCTTTAGGCAGAGATTGCTGTGAGCGTAGAATGGGCTACCGGCGACGGTGGTCGATGCTAATACAGTAGGGCCTTTTGTTATGGATATGTACATGGAGCTTAGAGCAATAGAGGGCTATGGGTGATCAGAGGTAGTTTCTAAAGAAAGTAAATGTTTGCACAGTATTGTGGGCTGAAGCGCCTGCATTGTGCTGCAGGTTTTCTCTGTTTCTATGTAACTCAACATGCCAGGCAACATCAATGGATAAGGGTACAGCCGACGTTTGGGGACGAATCCCTCTGGCAGGACTGGAGAAACAAAAATAAAAGGTGCGGATGATATTTGAATGGTGGGGGGGGGGGAGGGGAAGAGAAACATGAGATGGTAGGTCAAAAGCTGGGAAGCTGATTTTGTGAAATGATGAAGTAAAGAGCTGGGAAGCTGATTTTGTGAAATGATGGAGTAAAGAGCTGGGAAGCTGATTTTGTGAAATGATGGAGTAATGAGCTGGGAATCTGATTGGTGAAATGATGGAGTAATAAGTTGGGAAGCTGATTGGTGAAATGATGGAGTAAAGAGCTGGGAAGCTGATTGGTGAAATGATCGAGTAAAGAGCTGGGAAGCTGATTTTGGTAAATAGATGCAGGGCTGGAGAAGGCGGAATCTAACACGGGAAGGCATAGCGCCATAGAAGAAAGAAAAGTGTGCAGGAGCACAAGCGGGAGACAATGGGCAATGAGATAAGGTGAGAGACGGAAAAGTGATGAAAAAAGGCGATGGAGGAATATGGAGGGGGGCATTAGTGGAAGTTAGAGACATCGGTGTTTATCGCTTCAGGTGGATGCCCACAAAAACGGAATATGAGTTGTTTCTCCTTCAACTTAAGTGTGGAGTCGTCAGATATCTGAATGGTACTTGGAAGTGGAATTAAATTGTTTGGGAACTGGGAGAACCCGCCATTTCAGGCAGATGGAGCGTTAGTGCCCGGCCAAGCTGTTTCTCTATCCGCATTGGGTCTCAGCAATATTTAGGAGGCCACACCGTGAACACAGAAAACAGTCTATGACCGCAGCAGATGCAGAGGTGAAACGTCCTCTCACTTGGAAGGACTGTTTAGGGCCTTGAATGGTAGTGAGGGAGGAAGTGTAGGATCATGAGTAGCACTCTTTCCGCTCAGAAGCATAAGCACCAGGAGGGAGATCATTGGGCAGGGACAAATGGAAGAAGGATTTGTACAGCGGACGAATCCTTCGGATTGCAGAATGTGGGGGGAGTCGAGGGAAAGATGTGCTTGGTGGTGGTATCCCGTTGGAGATGGCGGATTCGGAGCAAGGAGGCTGCAAGTGAACAGCTAAGGATTTCCGGAGCGAAGGCAGTTTTACTACTTGTGGTAAAAGAGCGGCAAGACTGCGCTGGCGCGTGACGTCTGCCAGTAAAGCGGAAGAAGTTTAAAAAGGCAAGGAAACTTCAGCGGTTTTTGATTCGGAGTAAGAAGGCCGCGGGTGAACGTCTAAGGATTACCGGATCGAAGTCAGTTTTACTACTTGGGGTAAAAAAGAGGCTAGCCTGCGCAAGCGCATGACGTCAGCCCATAGAGGAGGTACAGTTTAAAAGCAAGACAAACATATCCAGCGGGCAGCGGAGTGAGAGGTAGCAGAGTGATTTGTGCTTTGGCTCAAAGGGCTTAGGTGGTAATGAGGCGAAGTAGGTCTACCTGTGTTACTTGAGGAAAGGAAATAGCATGTGTGTGAGGCCGGTTTTCTGTATTTGTTGTCAGGTGTGGGAGGTCCTGGAGTCTCCAAGCCTCCGGACATCGTATCTGCACCCGGTGGGTGAAGCGGCAACTCCTAAGGGACCGAGTTAGGGAACTGAAGATGCAGTTGCATGATCTACATCCGGTCATGTAGAGCGGGGAGTTGATAGAAAGTTATAGGCAGGTGGTCACACCGGGGCGACGGGAAACAGACAAGTGTGTAACGGTCAGAAGAGGGAAAGGGAAGAGTCAGGTACTATAGAATACCCCTGTGGTTGCACCCCTTGACAATAAGTACTCCTGTTTAGGTACTGTTGTGGGGGGGGGGCCTACATGGAGGAAGCTTCAGTGTCCGTTCCTCCAGTACAGAGTTCGGCCCTGTGTCTCAGAAGGGTAGGGAAGGGAAGAGGCAGGCAGTAGTGATAGGGGACTCTATAGTTAGGGGTCAGACAGGCGATTCTGTGGACACAGGATGGAAAATCGGATGGCAGTTTGACTCCCAGGTGCCAGAGTCCTGGATGTTTCAGATCGCGTCCAAGATATCCTGCAGTGGGAGGGAGAACAGCCAGAAGTCGTGGTACATATTGGTACCAATGACATAGGTAGGTAAAAGGAAGGGGTCCAGACAAAAATACTCCAGGGAGTTAGGAAGGAGGTTGAGAAGCAGGACCGCATAGGTAGTAATCTCGGGATTACAGCCTGTGACAGTGAGAATAAGATTTTGTTTTCCTTTTAATTAAGTGCAATAGTGAACAATACCCATAACAGGTATGCAGATCAAGATAACTAGTTCGCAAAGAGAACTCTGATAGGCCAATTACAGCAGTGGAGCACATAAAAAAAAACATATGTACATTTAAGAAACATTTAAAAATAGTAGAAATAGGGAAATCATCATGATCATGATGAAGTCTGCTGGAGAGAGATGAGGTTGGTCGGAGGCTGCACACAGTAGTGAAGAACAGGACTGATCGTGGAGCATAAATTTCAGCAGTACACTCAGCAACAGATCCGATAAAACGACTAAGAGATCGGCCGCTGTCATTCCGACCAGGTAGGCAGTGACACATTTCGAGAGTTCGCACTTTCCTCGGTAGAGGATCACAATTGCCAGCATGTTCGCTGGAAGAGAGACAGGGAACAGCAAGTTGAAAAAATACTGAGCAGAAACCAATACAGCAGTTTGAAGGGATCCGTCTATTTCTATTTTAGTGTCAACCTGCGCAGCAGTTTTGAGTGTCCTGTGGACTAAGACCCGACGATCCCTCGAATCCTCTACACTGCAAAGGGTCTTACTATTTGACCTACCAAAATGAACCACTTCCCAATTATCTGTGTTGAACTCCATCCACCACTTCTCAGGCCAGTCAGCATCCTATCATGTTCCGCTGTAACCGTTGACAACTCTCCACATTATCAATTTTTGTTATCGGCGAAATTACTAACACATCCCTGCACTTACTCAACCAGGTCATTTATAAAAATCACGAAGAGTAGAAGTCCCGAAACAGATCAATAAGGCACACCACCGGTCGGCGTCCTGCATGCAGAATATGAACAAACGCGTTTTTCTTTCTGTGTGCCAGCCATTTCTGGATCCACAAAGCAATGTTACCTTGGATCCTATGCCTCCTTACTTGCCCAATGGCCTTGCATGGGGTACCTTATCAAATGTCTTGCTGAAATCCATATACTGTACAATGCATCTAAGGCTCTACCTTCACCAATATGTTTAGTCGCGTCCTCAACACATTCAATCAGGCTCGTAAGGCACGACCTGCCTTTAACAAAATCACATTATGCCTCTCCAAATGTTCATAAATCCTGCCTCTCTGGATCTTCTCCATCAATTTACCAACTACTGAAGGAAGACTTACTGGTCCATAATTTCTTGGGCTATCTCTACTCCCTTTCTTGAATAAGGGAACATTGGCAACTCTCCAGTCCTCCGGAACCTATCCCATCCTCATTCATATTGCAAAGATCATCGCCAGAGGCTCAGCAATCTCCTCCCTCGCTACCGACAGTCGCCTGAGGTACATCCCGTCCGGTCTCGGTAACTTATCCAACGTGATGCTTTTCAAAGGTTTCAGCTTATCTTCTTCCTAAATATCCACATTCTCAAGCTTTCCTTCCGCTGCGACAAGTCTAAAATCGCTAAGATCCTTTTCGTTAGTGAATACTAAAGCAAAGTATTCATTAAGTACCTCTGTTATCTCCTGTGGTTCCATAAACACTTTTCCACTGTCACACTTGATTGATTCTATTCTCTCACGACTTATCCTCTTGCTCTTCACATACTTATAGACTGCCTTCGGGTTTTCCTTAATCCTATCTGCCAAGGCCTTCTCATGGCCCCTTCTGGCACTCCTAATTTCATTCTTAAGCTCCTTCCTGCTTGCCTTATAATCTTCTCATTGTCCATCATTACCTACCTTTTTGAGCCTTTCATAAGCTCTTCTTTTCTTCTTCACTAGATTTACAACATCCTTTTTAACCCTGGTTCCTGTACCCTACCATCTTTCCCCTGTCTCATTGGCACGTACCTACGCAGGGCCAAATGGAAATATCCCCTGAACATTTGCCACATTTCTCCCGTCCGTTTCCCTGAGAATATCTGTTTCAAATTTATGCTTCGCCTTTCCTGTCTGATAGCCTCATATTTCCCTTGTTCCAATTAAAAGTTTCCCGAATTTCTCTGTTCCTATCGTTCTCCAATGCTGTGTTACAAGAGATAGAATTGTGATTACTATCTCCAAAATGCTCTCCCACTGAGAGACCTGACTCCTGACCAGGTTCATTTCCCAATACCAGATCAAGTATGGATCTTGTAGGTGGATCTGCATATTGTGTCAACAAACCTTCCAGAACACACCTAACGAACTCCACCTCATCTAAAACCCTCACTCTCGGGAAATGGCAATCAATATTTGGGAAATTATAATCTCCCAGCACAATAAACATGTTCTTATTACTCTTTTCCAGAATCTGTCCCCTATCTGTCCTTCGATGTCTCTTTACTATTGGGTGGTCTGCAAAAACACCCAGTAGAGTTATTGAGCCCTTCCTATTCCTAACTTCCACCCAAAGAGACTCCGTAGACAACAGTTCCAAGGCTTCCTCCTTTTCTGCAGCCATGACACTATCTCTGATCAGCTGCGCCTCGCCCGACATTTTCCCAATTCATTGTTGTACTTAGCGTTGGAGGGGACAAGTACAGCTGGTGGAGAGAGAGTTCACACAGCTAAATAACCTCAATATGATCTCAATGCTGTTTAGTTACTGCTAGCCGAAATGTATAGGGGCAGCGGAAAGCTAAAAGTGAGGTAACTACTTCCTCAGTCAATAGTGAATAGAACATCTTCTGGCGACGCCATCTGCGTCTCGTCTTGTGGAAATGAATAAATCCGGACGCTGATGGCCGGATACTTCATCAGACAATCATCAGCTTCCATGGCGACGACCGTCAGCAGCAGAACAGCCGAAGGAGAGAACCGAAACAGGAAAAACTGTAAACACTCATCCAGGCAAACCAGAATATGTGGAAAAACAGTTGAAATATCTCTCCTTAGAACTGTTCTCAGAGAGACCCCTGACACGAGTGTTAACTGGTTTCTCTTTCCATACAAGCTGCTTGGTTCTCAGTGTTTCCAGCATTGCCGAGTCTGTTCCCTTTTCCGCAATTTGCCACCTCTCTGAATTTACAACAGAACCTTGACTGAATCCTACAGATACAAAGCATTCTGACACAACCTCACAGACAGACCTAAGGCCTCCCACTGAATATTTCACAGAGAAGCAGGGGAGAAGAATTCTACGCCCAGCAGCGAACTCATTGTCGTAATCAGATGTCTCTAATGGTGTCAGGTGTAGATATAATAGAATACATTTAATAAAATTGATAACTATGAATCACCTCTTCCGTTGCATTAATTGGCTCAGCAGCAATTTCTTTCTGTGGTCCATCAACTGCTTTGCATTCAGAATAACAGGGACATTTATTAAAAATCAACTGCAGCTTCATCTTACAACACGGAACTCCTCACAGTTGCCAAAATGTTACTGCCAGTCAATGTTTTGATTGTTGCACTTAATCAGAAAACCGCTCGCATGAAAATGCAAACAATCAATTGGTCTAATCCCCCGCATAAACACAATATTTGCAAATACGGTGCAGTTGCTTCAAGAACAAAAACACCCGGAAGAGACACGTACATCCTATTAATGATCACAAACAGCTGGAAAAAATGTTTCCTGATGCACTCAATGCCACAGAAACTGGCCGGTTCACTGAATTCCTGCAGTAGTTTGTTTTTAGACCTAAATTCTAGCAGCTATAGTCTCGGTGTTTCTGCTTCATTCCTGAAATGCGGAATACTGGGACTGGAATATAGCAGCTTAAGTCAGAGGCAGAATCAATCGCAACACTAGAATTAAGCTGCAGCATCTATTCACGGCAGCTGACACTGGGACTTACCGAGAATTGCAGGATTTTGAAATTTTCCTGTATATCCTAGTCTCTAGTGCTGTGTGAGAGTGTGGGATTTATTCTGTACCTGTCAGTTTCTGGTAAAGAATGAGTATGTGGGGTTCATTCTGTACCTGTGAAATCACTCTGTAGATAATCGTTTCCTGATCTTAGTCTGAAATGTCCCTTTAACCTGTCTACACGTGTGGCCCAGTTTCCTTGTTGATGGATTAGTTTGAAGTAGCAGCTGGCATCCACCTTATCTCCACCCTTAATAATTCTGAACACTTCTATCGCGTCTCTTCTCATTCTATTTCAACGTAGGCCATAATACATTTAGGTCTCTCAACCTTTCTGCATACCTCACACTCTGCAGTCCTGAAATGAGTCCAGTCGCCTTCTGTGAACTCTTTCCAGTGCCTTCTCATCCCTCATAAAATATGGAGATCAAAATTGTGCACAGTACTCAAGCTGTGACCCCACCAGTGTTTTGTGTAGCTTATGGAGAACATTTCCAGACATGAACTCCTATGAGTGCATGATATAGCCCAACATTATATTAACCTTTCTAACTGCTTTAGTTCATTGTCTCTATGTTCATAGTGATGTCTTCCAGGACACTCAAATCCTTCTCATACAATGCATTTTCTTCCTCAAGACCCCCATTGTATATTTATATCTATTATTTCTTCTTCCTATATGCTTTATTTTACATGTACTTGCATTGAATTTCAGCTGCCATTTATCTTTCCAAATCAATATCTTGTTTAGATCTACATCTATTGATTCTTCTCCCTGAATGTTATCAGACCATATCTCTAATTTTGTGTCATCTGCAGATTAGATTATTGTTTCTGCGTTTCTCCAAAGCGTTAACATAAACGTAAAACAACAACGCATTCTAAACTGATTCTTGTGGGATCCCCCTTTTTATATTTCCCAGTTGTGAAAGTTATCCTCTCAACATAACTCTTTTTTTTTGTGTGGTGGAGCCAATTCTCCACGCATTCACCGATCATACTCCTAATCTCTGCATCCTGTAATATGATTATTAAACTCTTGTGGTGCATCTTGTCAAAAACATTCTTAAAGTCCAAGTAAATGATATAGACCTCTCTATTGTTATCAAAAGTTTTAGTTGCCTATGCATAGACTTGTAACATATTAGTAAAACGTGATCTACCCGTTCTGAACCCTTGGAGCTTTTCTGCTAACAGAAGACCATAAAACCAAAAGACATAGGAGCAGAATTAGGCCATTTGGCGCATTGAGTCTGTTCAACCATCTAATTCTGGCTGATGCTTTTCTTCTCCGCCTTAACAACATTTCCCAGCCTTCACCCCCCCAACCTTTTATGCCATGTCCATTGACAAACCTATCAATCTGTGCCTTAAATACAAGCAACGATTTGGCCTCCACATCGCAAATGGAAAAAAAATACAAATACACCACCCTCTGACAAAATAAATTTCTTCAAGTCTCTGCTTTGAAGAGACTCCCCTCAATCCAGAGGCAATGCCCTATTGTACAAGACTTCCCAACATTGGCAATCATATTTTCCACATCTAATCTCTCTTGGCCTTTCAGTCTTCGAAAATTTTCAATAATGTCCCCCCTCATCCTTCTTAATTCCAGTGTGTATAGACCGAGAGCCATCAAATGAACCTCGTATGATAACCCTTTCATTCTTTGTGAACAACCTCTGGACCATCTCCAATGCCGACACATTTCTTCGAAGATGAGAAGCACAATTCTCAAGGTGAGGCCTCACCAGTGTCTTATAAAGACTCAACATCACCTCCCTTCTCTTGTGTTCTAGATCTCTTGAAATGAATACTAACTTTGCATTTGCTTTCCTCACCACCAACTGAATCTCCAAGTTAACCTTTAGGGTATTCTGCACAAGCACTCCGAGGTCCCTTTGCATTCATAAGGTTGGATTTTCTCTCCGTTTAGAAAATATTCTGCGCATTTACTACTACTAACAAAGTTCACGACCATGCACTTTCCGACATTGTATTGCATTTGCCACCCTCTTGCCATTCTCCTTATCTATAGAAGTCCTTCTGCATTCTACCTTTTTCCTCAACACTACCTACCCCTCCATCAATCTTCGAATCAACTGCAAGCTTGGCAGCAAATCCTACTATTTCATCATCTGTATCATTTATATAGGAAGCGGTCGGAACAGTGACCCCTGCGGAATACGGCTAGTCACTGGCAGTCAAACAGACAAGGATCATTTTATTCCCATTTGTTGCATGCCTGTTCTTATCAGATGCTTTTTCAACTCGTTATTTATTAATGGTTCCCTTATTTTACGCACAATACACGTTAATCATATTGATAAAGAGTTTCAAGGGTCAATGCTGTCACCTTTCTTCAATAACTGGAAAATGTCAGCCCTTTTCAAGTACTTAAGCTTTTCACCAATCTTCACAGAATTTTCAAAAAAAAAGTTAAATTTTTGTATTTTTAATGAAGTTAAAGAAATCACAATTTTATAGACTTCTTTAAGTACCCTTGGATATATGTTGTCTGACAGTGAGATTGCTTAACTTTCAGCTTTTTCAGCTGAAGCAGCACCTCATTTTCTAAGCTCTCTAAGTCATTTTAAGCAAATTTATTTTTTCTCTACACTTACTGTCTTGCTATTAACATCCTTGCAGCTGAACACTTTCGCAAAATAAGAGTTAAGATTATCAGCTATGTACTCCTCCGTATAATGTAACACACCACTGTTATTCCCACTTTACGTTTCTTTTATGACAAAAATATTGACAAAATCTCTTGGCGTCTATCATAGCATTATCAGCAATATCCTTCTCAACGTGCCTTTGGTAATCTTAATTTCCTATTTGAATACAGCTGTCATATTTTCATATGTCCTATAGTTAAAATGTATTACTTTTCTCTGTATTCTTTATATAGTTGTCTTTTCTTCAATAGTTTATAAATATGTTTCTTCATCCATGTAGGTGATCTGTTGTTTTTTATTGCTTCTCTTGACCTTGGGCACTGCATTTATAACATCATAAATTCGATAGCATCGTTCCTTAGCTGACTAAGCATCGAGCAGTTTCTTCAAGACGTACAAGCACAGCATCTGCAGTGTACTTTGTGTTTACTAAGTAGCTTCTTACAGTTTGCCTTCTGAGAACTTACCACTACTGCAAAAACTTCGCCTTTTGAAATTCAATTTAATTGATTTTTACTGATATACTCACACAAATTTGTCAGAGACTCATAATGTTATGATCGCTTGTTCTTTAAGGCTCAACATTTTCCGAACTCAAAATTGTGCCTTGAATGTAATAGAATATTAGATTTTCACAGACTTCACCACAGTGGGACAAAAAACTAATGCAGTTCATTGTGATAGTACTAGTTGAAACAGTAACAAAATGCAAAATAAAGTCCAACAGCTGCAGGCAAAGGTAACTCATAAGGTGAAAGATCATTATGTGGCAGATTATGACGCTAATATTTCAGCACATAGTGCTAGTCTAAAAGTGTGATAAACATTAAGCCCCGTGGTACTTACTTTCAGGGTGATTATTTAATCATTCCTGTCTTTGAAGCTTTTTTTTCCCTGAAGAGAGATGGGAGCATTGATTTGTTTATCTTGCCAAAACTGTTGGTGGATGCTTGACTAACAAAGCAGTGACAAGAGTGGGTATATCGTATTATATAGTTAGGGTTCTCATGAAATCTTGTCTAACATTGAATGGAGAAGTGCACTTGCACAATAGAGTGTGGACTCCCTCTTTGAATTTTAATGTTGCTATGTCTGTACGTCCCTGGGTGTAATGACCAGGACTGTACACAACTATTCATATGTGGCTCAGATTATGTTTCTGTAGTTGCAGCAGAGCCACCTGCTCTGGCATTCAGTACCTTCACACACCAAAGGTAAGTCTCTATCTGTCTTTTATCTGACCGACCAAGATAATCCCCTATCTTTGAAGATAGGTCCTCATGCTCTCCAAGGTCCCTTGCCCCTCCCGTGTTTCTTCTCATTCCATTTGTTAAGTATTCCCTGGCCTTGCTCAGACTCTTGGTCTGCATCACGCACTTCTGCATGGACGTCAAACTTTCAGATCTAAATGGAAAGGTTTCCTATTATTCATCAACCTATGACCTTCACAATTTCTTTACTCTCAATCATCACTTGTATATCGCTGTGCTCCAAGGAAGGCAAACTAACACAAGATGAACACTATTAGAATATTCATTCATATTGAAGGAACACGGTGCTGTCACCTTCTATTTGAGCCATCGAACACTTGCCATGAGGGCCTGATCTCCATGACCTTCAATGCCAAAAGCGTAACAGTTTTTAAGCGTGGTTCTCAGACAGTCAGTTTGAGTCCACTGACACTTCCTGGAAACTTTTGCCTGCACCTGGTTCTGGAAATTTCTCTAAGTTCAAAAGGAGATGAAGAAATCCTGGTGATTTCCCTGTGGCATCGAAGGGAAAAGTCAGACAGTTTGATCGCGACGGGTGACTCAGTAGTCAGTGCGGACAGAGAGGAGATACTGTGGCAGCAAAAGAGACACCATGATGGCGTGCTGCCTCCCGGGCGCTTGTGTCCAGAGTGTACAGGTGCAGCAGCAGGATATTTTCAAGGGGAAGGGTGAAAAACCAGAGTCCCTGGGGCAAATTTGCACCAATGTCATAGTCACAAAATGAGAAGAGTTCCTACATACTGATTGTATAGAGTGAGGAAGAAGGCCTCTTTCTTTCTGTCACCCGTGCATACAAAGATCAGTATCTTACGGCCAATGGACATACCAAATCAACATGTAGAAGTACCAACAAGAGAGGATGAAATACTTGATCTCCCATTAGGGAACCAGTCGAGTCAGGCGACGAAGCATGTGTAGGCGAACATTTTGGGTCCAGTGACCATAATGTCATTAGTTTCAAGATAATTATGGATAAGGATAGGTCTGGTCCTCGAGTTGAGGTTCTAAATTGGAGAAGGGCAAATTTTGTAGAAGTGAGAAAGGATCAAGAAAGAGTTGTTTGGGATGCGTTGTTTTCTGGCAAGGATGTGTTCAGTAAGTGTCAGACATTCAAAGCCTAAATTTTGAGAGTGCCTGGTTTGCATGCTCTTTCCAGGACTGAAGGTAATGTCAGCAGGCATAGCGAACCTTGGTTTTCAAGGGATATTGGCGATCTGGTTAAGGACTAAGAGTGTTTTATACAATATAGGCAATAAGGAACAAATGAGGTACTTGAAGAGTATAGAAAATATAAGAAAATACGAAAGAAGGAAATGAGGAAGACAAAAATAAGGCATGAGGTTGCTTTTGCAGATAATATGAAGGGAAACCAGAAAGGTTTCTACAAGTATATTAAGAGTAAAAGGATAGTAAAGGATAAATTTGGTCCCCTAGAAAATCAGTGGTTGTCTATGTGTGGAGCCTCACGAGATGGAGGAAGTTCTCAAACAGTTTACTTCCATCAGTATTTACTCAAGAAACTGGCATAGTGTATGTGGAAGGAAGGGAAACAAGCAGAGAGATTAAAGAGGAGGATGTGCTTGCTGTCTTACAGCGAAGCAAGGCAGATAAATTGCCCGGGCCTGACATGATATTTCCACGGATCCTGAGAGGAAAAATTACAGGGGCGCTGATGGAAATATTTAAGATCTCCTTAGCCATGGAGCCGGAGAAATGGAAAGTAGCTCATGTTGTACTGTTGTATAAAAAAAGTCTCCAGAAGTAAACCAAGTAATTATAGGCCGGTGCGCCTGACATCTGTAGTAGGTAAATTATTGAAAGGTGTTCTGAGAGATCGGAAAAACAAGTATTTGGATAGCCAAGGGCTGATTCAGCATAGTCAGCATGATTTTGTGCATGGTAGATCGTGTTTGGCCAATCTTGTAGAGATTTTCGAGGAAGTTACCAAGAAAGTAGATGAAGGAAAGGCAGTGTGTGTTGTCTACATGGACTTTAGTAAGGACTCGGTCACACATTGGAAGCTATTTCAGAAGGTTCAGACACACGGTATCCATGTAAACTATATTCGAAATTATCTGTGTGGGAGTAAACAGAGAATGCAGTGGATGATTGCTTCTTAGACTGGTGGTCTGTGACTAGTGGTTTGCCTCAGGAATCTGTGCACAGTCATTTGCAGTTTGTTGTGTATATAAATGATCTATATGATAATGTGGTAAATTGGATCAGCAAGTTTACTGATGACACTAAGTTTGGAGGTATTGTGGACGGCAAGGAAAGTTTTCAAAGCTTAGAGAGGATTCTGGGCCATCTGGAAAAATGGGCCATTAAATGGAAGATGGAATTTAATGCAGACGAGTATGAAGTGTTGCATTTTGGAAGGACAAATCAAAGTAGGACATACACAGTAAATGGTAGGGCACTGAGGAGTGCGGAGGAACAAAGGATCTGGGAGTTCAGATTCATAATTCCCTGAAAGTGGTGTCACAGGTTGACAGGGTTGTAAAGAAGGCTTTTGGCATTCTGGCATTCATAAATTAAAACATTGTGTATAGGAATTGGGATGTTATGGTGAGGTTGTATAAGATATTGGTGAGGCCAAATATGGAGTATTGTGTGCAGTTCTGGTCCCCTAACTATAGGAAGGATATCAGTAAGATTGAAAGAGTGCAGAAAAAAATTTCTAGGGATTTGCCGGGTCTTCAGGAGTTGAGTTACAGGGAAAGATTGTACAGGTTAGGATTTTATTCCCTGGAGCGTAGAAGAATGAGGGGGAATTGGATAGAGGTTTACAAAATTATGAGGTGTATAGACAGAGTAAATGCCAATAGGCTCTTTCCAATTAGATTAGAAGAGGTAAATACGAGAGGATACGGCTTTAGGGTGAAATGGGAAAGTTTTAGATGGAACATTAGAGGGAACGTCTTCACTCAAAGAGTGGTGGGAGCGTGGAACGAGTTGTCATCTGACGTGGTAAATACAGGCTCTCAAGTTTTAAGTATAAATTAGATAGATCCACGGATGGGAGAGGTCTGGTGGGTTACGGACAGGTTGTAGGTCAATGGAACTCGCGAAACAGAGTTTAGGCACAGACTAGAAGGGCCGATTAACTTGTTTTCTGTGCTGTAGTATTCTATAGTTCTATGGTCTGAGGTGAAAGAGTTGTTGCTGTGATTATTTTCACCATACAATCGGTATGTAGAGACCACGTGAGATCCTCGGTGATATGCATGCTGAAGAACTTAAAGCTGTCCACACTTTCAACCCCAGGTACATCGATGTAAATCAGGGTTAGACTGTGTCCGTTCCTCCTGTAGTCCTGAACCAGCTCCTTTCTTTTTGCGACATTAAAGGAAAGGTTGTTTTCTTGTCACCGGTTTTTAAGGCTGATGACTCCTTCACTGTATGCTTCACTTTATGCTGTCTCGTTATTACTTGAGATAAGGCCAATCAATGTAGTATTGTCAGCAAACTTAATTAGCAGCTTGAAGTTGTGGATGGCGACGCAGTCATAGCTATGCAGAGAGTAAATGAGGGAGCTTAAGACAGGGCCCCGTGGGGCACCAGTGTTGTGGTCAGAAGGGCAGAGGTGAGGAAGCCCACCTTACCACTTACTAGTGATCTGCTGGGAATCCAGTATCCACCTGCACAAAGTAGGCTGAAAGCGCATGTCTCTGCCCTTCTTGTCAAGCCTGGAGGGAATTATGGTGTTGAATGCTGAACTGTAGTCCAAGAACAGAATTTTCATATAAGCATGCTTCTTCTCCAGTTGAGCAAAGATGGTGTGTAGGCTATCAACGGTTGTGCCTGTAGGTGAATTGTTGATGGTCCAGTGTGTAGCATACTCCAGCTGTAGTCCTTATCAGCGACTCAAAAATTTGCTTATGATTGAGTTGAGTGCGACAGAATGATAGAGGGATAGATTAACATGTATGTACTGTCATTATCTCAATAAATTAAAGTGATAGGTGCAAAGGGTCATGTGTGCCGTCATGCAGGATTCCCTAAAGGTTAGATTGAGTGGTGCCGAGGAAGGTAAATGTAATATGAACATTCATTTCGAGAGGACGAGAAATTAAAAAAAAAACAAAGATGTACTGTTAAGACTTTTTAAGGCATTGGTCTAACACACAGATATTGTGAAGAATTTGGGCCCCAAGATAAGATAAATTGTTCTGGCATTTGGAGAAGTCCAGAGGAAGTCCATTGGAATGATCCCAGGAATGAAAGAGTTAAGAATATTAGTCGTTTTTGGATGTTTCTGGGCCTGTACTCAGTGGAGTTCAGAATAATGAGAGGTATATGTACCGGAAAGGAATGGAGGGTTATGGGCTGAGTGCAGATCTGTGGGACTAGATGAGAGTAAGCGTTCGGCACGGCCTAGAAGGACAGAGATGGCCTGTTTCCGTGAGGAGATATCTAACTGAAACGTATTGAATATTGAAAAGGCTATTAAGAAAGCAAGTAAAGAGAATGGTTCCTGTAGTTAGGGATTCTGAGACCAGATGGCGTAGCCAATGAATAGAAAGATGTTTATTTCGGATAGAGATAAGGAGAATTTGTTCAGCAAATAGGTGGAGAATGTGTGGAATTCATTGCTGAAGATGGTTGTGCAGGCTAAGTCACTGGGTATGTTTTAAATGGAGGGTCATATATTCTTGACTAGTGAGGGGGTCAAAAGTTATGCTGAGAATGCACGGAATGGGATTGATTGGGATAATAAACTCATCATAATGAAAATGGCCGAATTGTGCTTCTGTGTCATATTTTTAAACCTATTTCCTTCAGAACTCGCTGAGCCCCCACAACTTACTATGTGTCCAATCATTATTTAACACTCCATAACATATTGCCTCAAAGTTATCACACTCAATTCCATGCCACCATTGACGATTTAAATTTCTCAATTCCTTTACAATATCCTTCATTGTCTCCAATAGCAGCCTGAGAAATGTTTCATCGGGGCTGTGGAAATAAACACTTTTATCCCTAGTGAGACATTCAGCACCTGCTTCTTAATCCTAATGTGCAGTGGAAATTCATTACACAAACTGAAATCACCAATCACTATGCTTTTCTTCCCAGTGAATACAGACAAGACTCTGTCAACCTCATCTGGCCCCATAAATAGATCGTCACTTAGATATTACCAGGTGGGGCCCCACTCATTCTCTGGTGACCGTATTGCTCTTCATATTCATAAAACACTTATTAATATATCTTTATTATTGTCATTATTGGTTATTCACCTAATCTTATTTGCACTTATAATTTGTAATTTGTATTGCCCTTCGGATTTTTTCTTTCAAACTCTCTGTACACTTTTGATAGAACCACAGAAACAGGCCTTTTGTCCCCTTTTTAGCTGTGCCGAACCATTTTTATGGCTAGTCCCACTGACCTGCACCTGTCCCATTCACCGACATACCCCTCTCATCCATGTACTTGTCCAAGTTTTTCTTAAATGTCAAAAGTGAGCCCGCATTTACCACTTCATTTGGCAGCTCGTTCCTCACTCCCACCACTCTCTGTGTGAAGAAGCCCTCACTAATGTTCCCTTTAACTTTTCACTCTTCACCCTTAACCCATGTTATTTTATTTTATTTTCTCCCCTACCCTCAGTGGAAAAAGCCTGCTTGCATTCACTCTATCTATACCTATCATGTTTTATAAATCTCTATCAAGTCTCCCCTCATTCTTCTATGCTCCAGAGAATAAAGTTCTAACATATCCAACCTTTCTCTTTAATCAGTTTATCAAGTCCTGGCAACATCCTTGTAAACCTTCTCTGCACCTTTGCAAACTTATTAATATGCTTCCGGTAATTCGGTGAACAGAACTGCACACAGTACTCCAAACACCAATGCGTTGGACAACCTTACTATAACTTTTCAACTCTTATACTCAATACTTTGATTTATAAAGGCCAATGTACCAAAGCTCTCTTTACTAACCTATCTACCTGTGACGCCATTTTTAGGGAATTTTTTATCTGTATTCATAGATCCCTCTGTTCTACTGCACTCCTCAGTGCCCTACCATTTACCTTGTATGTTCTACCTTGGTTGTTCTTTTCAAAGTGCAATACCTCAACCTTGTCTGCATTAATTTCCATCTGCCATTTTTCAGCCTATTTTTCCAGCTGGTCCAGATCCCTCTGCAAGCTTTTAATACCTTCCCCACTATCCACTACACCTCCAATCTTTGTATCATCAGCAAATTTGCTGATCCAATTGAGGACACTCTCATCCAGGTCATTTACATAGATGACAAATAACAATGTACCCAGCACCGATCCCTGTGGCCCACCACTGGGCACAGGCCTCCACTCAGAGAAGCAATCCTCCGCTACCAGTCTCAGGCTTCTCCAATGAGCAAATGTTTAATCCGGTTTACTACCTCATCCTGTATACCTAGCGACTGAATCTTCCTAACTAACCTCCTATGCGGAACCTTGGCAAAGGCCTTACTAAAGTCCATGTAGACAAAGTCCACTGCCTTCCCTTCATCCAATTTCCTTGTAATCTCCTCGAAAAACTCTAATAGGTTTGTTAAACATGAACTGCCACGCACAATACCATGTTGACTCTCCCTAATAAGACCCTGTCTATCTAAATACTTGTAGATCCTCTCTCTTAGTACTCCTTCCAATAGTTTACCCACTATCGACGTCAAACATACCAGCCTGTAATTTCCTGGATTGCTTTTCGAGCAACGATACGGACATTTAAAATATATCTGCCAGGGCCCCTGCAATTTCATCACTAGCCTCCTTCAAGGTCCGAGGGAATACCCTATCAGATCCTCGGGATTTATCTACCCTGATTCACCTCAAGATAGCAAGCACCTCCTGCTCTTCAATTTGTATAGGTTCCATGACCTCCCTACTTGTTTCCCCTATTTCCATTGACTCCATGACAATTTCCTTAGTAAATACAGACGGGAAAATACCATTTAAGATCTACCCCATTTCTTTTGGTTCCATACATAGCCAACCACTCTGATCTTCAAGTGGACAAATTTTATCCCTTACGATCCTTTTGCTATTAATATACCTGTAGAAGCTCTTTGGATTATCCTTCACCTTGATTGCCAAAGCTACCTCATGTCTCCTTTTGGCCCTCTTGATTTCGTTCTTAAGTATTTTTTTTTTGCACTTTTTATACTCAAGTACCTTATTTGCTCCGTTTGCTATACATGTCATAGATATCTCTGTTCTTCTTTATCTGATTTCCAATATCGCTCGAGAAACAAGGTTCCTTATTCTTATTCACTTTGCCTTTAATCGTGACAGGAACATAGAAACTCTGCATTCTCAAAATTTCTACTTCCTAGGCCTCCCGCTTACTAGCGATAACCTTGCCAGAGAACAACCTGTCCCCGTTCATGCTCTTTTAGATTTTTTCTCATTTCTTCAAATTTAGACATTTCCAGTTTAGAACCGCAGCCTGAGGTCCAGATCTAATTTTATCCATGATCACGTTGAAACTAATGGTGTTATGGTCACTGGAATCAAATCGTTCCCCTACACATACCACCGTCACCTGTCCTAGCTCGTTTCTTAATAGGAGATCTAATATTGCATTCATTCCAGTCGGTAACTCTATATATTGATCTAGAAAACTTCCCTGAACATATTTTACAAACTCTAACCCGTCTACTCCTTTAACGGTATGGGAGTCACATGCAAAATGTGGAAAATTAAAATCCTCTATTATCATAACTCTATGTTTCCTGCAGTTGTCCGCTATCTCTTTGCAGATTTGCTCTTCCCATTCTCGCTGACTATTGGGTGCTGTATAATACAACCCCATTAATGTTGTCATACCGTTCCCGTTTCTCAGCTCCATCCATTTGACTCGTAGACAGCCGTCTATTTTGCCCTGCCTGAGCACTGCTAGAACGTTTTCCCTGAAAAGCAATGACACTACGCCCCCCACCCTTCATCCCACCGCCTCTATCATGTCTGAAACATCGGAACCCTGGGGCATTGATCTGCCAGTCCTGCCTCTCCTGTAGCCAAGTTTCACTAATGGCTATAATGTCATAATTCCATGTGTCAATCCATGCCCTCAGCTCGTCAGTGGCTCCTCGCAGTGAAATAGACACACCTCAGAAGATTATTACCAGCACACACAACCCTTCTATTTGTGATTTTGCATAAATCTGTAACATCATTTATTTTCACCCTCGGCTCCACTATCTTCTCTGACACTCTGGTTCGCATCCTACGATGCTACGGATTGACCTCGCCAGTTTTCAGTGTTCTTTCCCTACCAATTGCTTCCTATTACTTCAGCAAATATCGCAAAACCTCCTGACATCCAGGGTTCCCTGTAAAAAGTGTTACACACACGTGACACATGACAGTGGTGTACTTGTCACGTGACAGGTGTTGAGGGTAGACTGGACTTGAGGTAATGGTCTTGTGATGGTGGAGTGACGTCATTTTCCCGACAGTAGAGGTCCTGTGACAGGTTTTCTTTACAGAGTATAAAAGGAGAACCCCTCCCTTTGAGAAGGGGCAGTTCGTGGCTGAATTTTCCATGTTGACATCATGCCACTGCGTGATTCAATGTTATGACACAGTTTAGTTGAAAGATTGAGTTTTTTTTTTAATGTCTAAAGTTTAAAAGGTCATTGCCAGCAGTTTCTATATAATACTGCTAGTTGAAAATCAGTGGAGAGTGAAGATCGGAGTTCGGGAGATAAAAGTCGATTTCGACGGTGAAACAGGGTCGACCTTGTTTGATCCTCATTCGGAAGGAATTCGTTGACTGTGCTCGTGTTAATACCTGTGAAATAGCAGAAAGGATTGAGTACAGTTTTGTAAAGGAAAGGTCAATTGCTTTAAGCCGTTTCATTTTCCATCTTCGTAAATTCTTCGTGGGAAAAGTAGTTCGACTGGGAATCGCAACAACACGACGTGAAACAGAATTTAAATCGTCTTAAAAAGTCTCTCCCTTAAATGGACTGTAAGCATTTTGAACTTTTGCAGTACTACTTTGAAGAACTGCATTTGCAACATCGCTTTAAGAACTGTTTAAGCTTCATTGTTTTAAGAACTGTTTAAGCTGCCGCACAGCAGCTGACTTTTGGTTACGTGAGTGGTTTGTTTACTTTTGGGGGTTTGTTTTTCAGTGTTTAATAAATGTTTTATTTGTTATAAAAACCCCTGCCTCACTCATATATTTATTGTTGCTGAATCCGTAACACAAGCGTCTTTACCCTTCCTCCTTACACACTCCTTGCACAGTGGCACTGAACTCTCAATAATTCGCTCTGATATGACTCTCATTTCCCCAATGTAGATATACCTGCAGGGACAGAGCGTGGAAATAGTATTCAGACTGCACAGTTACTGTCACATTTTACTGTCTCATTTTCTCAATATATCGAAGTACGATTTTTGGGATAATCTACAAAAAGTGTTCATCATAACAATCAAATGAAAAATTTCAAAACCTTTCAACAATTCCTAAAAAATTAAAATCAAAATTGTGTGGTTTTAGAATTATTCATGCCCGATGAATTTTCCGACTTTTCAATCTCTATCCTTGCAGATACTTTTTTTCATGTAAGAATGGAAAGGATGATCTGATTAAAAAAAAATATATACCTCCTTTCCAAAATTTCTACTTTGTAGATACTGTAAATATGTGGATTAATGCAGGAATGTGGAATTATGGTCGGATGAGACCAAAGTGGAACTTTCTGACCTCAGCAGTGGTGTAAGTCTAATACTGCACATGAGCTAGATAATATCATTCCTTCTATAAAGAACGGTGGATGTCGCATCATACTATGGGATGCTTTTGACCTACTGTGAAAGGAAATCTAGTTAGGATTGTTGGGAAGATAAATGCTGATAAACACAGAGAGTGCCCGGATAAAGAACCTACTAAAAGGCTTAAACTGGGGAGGAAGTCTGTCTTTATGCTGGAGAACAAACAAAAACTCACTGTCAGAGCGGCTATGAAGTCGTTTCATATGAATAAAATTGATTTCCTTGAAAGGCCCAGTCAGTGTCCTGAACTTAACCCGATCGAACATCTCTGGCAAGACCGCAGTATTGATGCCTACCGTCGCTCCCCAACTAATATGACACAGCTTGACAATTTTACAAAGAGGAATGGGCAAGTCTTGCTTCATCACTTGTGCAAAGCAAATAGAAACTTAGCCAAAGCAGCTACAGACTGTGATAGCTACGAGGGGTTATCCAACTAGCAAAGGCGTTATAACCTGCCAACACTTCAGTTATAAAAGTTTCAGTTTCTCATGCTTTGCATTATTCCCTGTTTGTGTGCTGTACTCTGGAAAACAAGAGTGTAAAGTTCATACAAAAAAAAAACAATTCTCAGTTCAGTTGATCAAAGCAGGTCATTTTAATATCAATAATGTGATCAAAGGGTTGGGGCTGAGTACCTTTTCAAGGCATCGTAACTTCTACTCATGCACACTTGTCAGATTTGTTTTCTGATAATCAAATAAGCATTAATTACCAGACTATCCATCTCCGTGTCCCAAAACTGGGTTGAAACATCCTGAGTTCTGTGCTGTGGAGTCAAATGGTTCTTTTCCATTGACACATTGCCTACCTCACGAACAATTTCCCAATGGGACCATCTCTGTATTGCCACATGAAGCTCTCAAGGATGCATTTTTTAAAAATATCTAATACTTAAACATAGTCAGACACGTTCCTGATCCTGCAGGGCAATACGTCATCCTGGTATTTCTTTTAAAGCCTGATGTCAGCATCCTTGGCGATCCTTGGTCTGTCGTTCACACATCTACTTCCTTCGCACATTCAGTCGGGAACTGAATCTGGTGCATTTCCCTCATGACAAATTATCGGGGGCGCGGATCGACCCTCTAATATCCCACATCCAGTGGCAGAGCATGTCACAGTCATAACATCATACTCCAATAGGGAGAAGAATTCAGAAAAATAAAATCTATGAATTTCAATTCACAGAATACAACACTTTATCTGCCATTTTTCTGCCCTCATTTCCAGTTGGTCTATGTTCTGCTGAATCATTTGGCAAACTTCCCAACTATCCACATCTGCACGAAATTTTGTGTCGATGGATGTTGTGGTTTCCAGCCCTGATGTTTTATTCCCCCCCCCCAGTGTTCTTTGGGACGCCGAACACACCCAGCAGCTGGCTATCAATGTGTCATGGAAAATCAACGTATCCCTCCCGATCTTTCTGTTCTCCATGACTTTCCCATTGATGAATACCAACATGAAATATTAATTTCGTGGTTTTCCCACTTTCTCTGTCTCTAAGCATATGTTCCCTCTTCAGTGCTTGTGGTGTCCTACATATCAACGTTCTCTGTGGTGCCCCTGTTGTATCTAATATATGTACAATACGAGTTGGTATTCACGCCAGTCTTGCTCAGCAAAATCATTCCTCAATCGCCAGCATTATTCAGCACTGCTGCTTCTCTCTTTAATTTCCATATCACTGAATAGTTGTCAAGGGCTTTCTCCAATTTCCGCTTCCTAAACTATCCAGATAGTTTTTTTTTCTTTTACTATACTTACGAGATCTCTGATCATCCAATGTTCTTAGATCTTGCATCCTTTTCTTTCCCCCTCACAGAAACAGTTTGAATTCTGAAGCAGTTGTTTCTCAATAAGTCTCAAAGATGAGATGTGAGTTCACAAATCACAGCTACTCCGGGTCTCTACTTTCCCCAGTTCCTGCCTAACATGGCTCGAATGAGCTTGGAACAAACACAAAACACTGCAGAAACTCTGCAGGCAAGTCAGCAACTATGACAAAGTGTAAACAGCCAAAACTTCGGTCCAGGTCCTTCATCTGCACTGGAAAACAATAGACAATAGACAATAGGTGCAGAAGTAGACCATTCGGCCCCTCGTGTCTGCAGCGCCATTCTGAGATCATGGCTGATCATTCACTATCAATACCCAGCCCCTGCCTTGTCCCCATATCCCTTGATTCCCCTATCCATCAGATATCTATCTAGCTCCTTCTTGAGAGCATCCAGAGAATTGGCCTCCACCGTCTTCCAAGGTAGTGCATTCCACACCTGCACAACTCTCTGGGAGAAGAAGCTCTTCCTCAACTCTGTTTTAAATAACTGACCTCTTATTCTCAAACCATGCCCTGCTGGTACTGGACTCTTCCAACATCTGGAACATATTTCCTGCCTCAATCCTATCAAATCCTTTAATTATCTTAAACGTTTCAATCAGATCCCCTCAATTCCAGCGTGTACAAGCCCAACCTCTCCAATCTCTCTGCGTAAAACAGCCCTGCCATCCCAGGAATCAACCTAGTGAATCTACGCTGCACTTCCTCAAATGCCAGAATGTCCTTCCTTAAACCTGGAGACCAAAACTGTACACAATATTCCAGGTGTGGTCTCACCAGGGCCCTGTACAAATGCAAAAGGTCATCCTTGCTCTTGTATTCAATTCCCCTTGTAACAAAGGCCAACATTCCATTTGCCCTCTTCACTGCCTGTTGCACTTGCTCATTCACCTTCATTGACTGGTGAACTAGGACTCCTAGGTCTCTTTGCATTTCTCCCTTACCTAACTCTACACCGTTCTGACAATACTCTGCCCTCTTGTTCCTGCTTCCAAAGTGGATAACTTCACATTTATTCACATTGAATGACATCTGCCAAGTATCTGCCCACACACCCAGCCTATCCAAGTCTCCCTGTATTCTCCTAACGTCCTCTTCGCATGTCACACTGCCGCCCAGTTTAGTATCGTCAGCAAACTTGCTGATATAGTTTTCAATGCCCTCATCTAAATCAATGACATAAATCGTAAAGAGCTGTGGTCCCAATACAGAGCCCTGTGATACCCCACTAGTCACCTCCAGCCAGTCCGAGAAACACCCATTCACTGCTACCCTTTGCTTTCTATCTGCCAACCAGTTTTCTATCCATGTTGAAACCCTGCCCCCAATGCCATGAGCTCTGATTTTACTCACCAATCTCCTACGTGGCACCTTATCGAATGCCTTCTGAAAATCTAGGTATACAACATCCACTGGCTTACCCTCGTCTAACATCCTTGTTACACCCTCAAAAAACTCCAACAGATTAGTCAAGCATGATTTGCCCTTGGTAAATCCATGCTGGCTCGGCCTAATCCTATTTCTGCCATCTATATGTGCCACTATTTCGTCCTTAATAATGGACTCAAGCATCTTCCCCACGACTGACGTTAGGCTAACAGGGCGATAGCTCTCCGTTTTCTCCTTCCCTCCCTTCTTGAAAAGTGGGATAACATTAGCCACTCTCCAACCTTCAGGAACTGATCCTGAATCTAAGGAACATTGGAAAATTATTACCAATGCATCCGCAATTTCCTGAGCCACCTCTTTTAGAACCATGGATGCAGACCATCTGGACCCAGGGATTCATTGGCCTTCACTCCTACCAGTCTACTCATCACAGTTTCTTTCCTAATGTCAATCTGTCTCAATTCCTCTGATATCTTATGACCCTGGCCCATCCATACATCTGGGAGATTGCTTGTGTCCTCCCTGGTGAAGACAGATCTCTAGTACGCAATAAATTCTGTTGCCATTTCCCTGTTTCCCATAACAATTTCTCCCAATTCATTCTTCAAGCGGCCAACATTGTTCTTAACTATCTTCTTTCTCTTCACATAGCTAAAAAAGCTTTTGCTATCCCCTTTTATATTCCTGGCTAGACTGAGCTCATACCTGATTTTTTCTCTCCGTATTGCTTTTTTAGTTAAGATCTGCTGCTCCTTAAAACTTTCCCAATCATCTGTATTCCCACTCATCTTAGCCCTGTCATACTTCTTTTTCTTTAATGCTATACAATCTCTGACTTCCTTTGTCAACCACTGTGGCCCCTTCCCCCTCTTTGAATCCTTCCTTCTCATTGGAATGAACTGCTTTTGCATCTTTTGTATTATGCCCAAGAATATCTGCCACTGCTGATCCACTGTCTTTCCTGCCAGGGCATCCGGCCATTTAACTTTGGCCAGCTCTTCCCTCATGGCTCCGTAGTCTCCTTTATTTAATTGCAACACTGACACCTCTGATCTGCCCTTATCCCTCTCAAATTGTAGATAAAAACTTATCATGTTTTGATCACTACTTCCTAATGGCTCCTTTACTTCAAGATCACTTATCAATTCCTGTTCATTACACATCACCAAGTCCAAAATAGCCTCGTTCCTGTTTGGCTCAAGCACAAGCTGTTCCAAAAATACATCCCTTAGACACTCCACAAACTCCCTATCCTGGGGTCCAGCACCTACCTGATTCTCCCAGTTCACCTGCATGTTGAAATCTCCCAAAACGACTACATTACCTTTAGCACATGCCAATGTTAACTCCCTAATCAACTTGTACCCAATATCCACGCTACTGTTTGGGGGCCTGTACACAACACCCATTAGGGTCTTTTTACCCTTACTGTTCCTCAGCTCAATCTACACAGACTCTACTTCCCCTGTTCCCAAGTCACCTCTTGCTGAGGATTGAATCTCATTCCTCACCAACAGGGCCACCCCACCCCCTCTTCCCATATTTCTGTCTCTACGATAGCACGTATACCCTGGTACACTCAATTCCCAGGCCTGATCCCCTTGCAGACATGTCTCCGTTATCCCAACAATATCATAGTTCCTCATTTTCATCTGAGCTTCAAGCTCATCTGTCTTATTTCTGACACTACGCGCATTCAAGTATAGAATTCTTAGCCCATTCCTCCTTTCTTTGCTTAAAACACTGTCTACTGTACCTAACCCAGCTCCTTGAACTTCCATCGGGCTAATTGCACCCTGAATTTTGATTACCTTCTCAAGATCACCCAAACCTTCTACACATTTAACCCCATGCTCCTTCTGACCAACCCTCTGGATCTGGATCCCTGCCCCCTGCACATCTAGCTTAAACCCCCCCGAGCAGCACTGGCAAACACTCCTGCAAGAATGTTAGTACCCCTCCGGTTCAGATGTAGACCGTCCCTTCGAAACAGATCCCAATGTCCCTGGAACAAAGACCAATTATCCAAAAACCTGAACCCTTCCTTCCTGCACCATGCTTTCAGCCTCGTATTAATGTGCATAATCATTCTATTCTTCGCCTCACTCGCACGTGGCACAGGTAGCAATCCTGAGATTGTCACCCTGGATGTCCTGCCTTTCAGCTTCACTCCTAACTCCCTGAACTCTCTAAGCAGGACCCCCTCACTCACCTTACCTACATCGTTGGTCCCTACATGGACCACTACATCTGGGTTCATGCCCTCGTTCTCAGGAATAGCCTGCACCCGATCTCAGATGTCCCGGACCCTGGCACCAGGGAGGCAACATACCATCCGAGACTCCCGATCTGCTCCACAAAATCTCCTATCTACCCCCCTAACTATAGAATCCCCTAAAACTATCGCTCTCTTCTCTTCCCTCCTCCCCTTTCTAGTTGAGGGTTCAATATCTGTGCCAGAGGCAGGACCACTGCAACTCATTCCTGGTAGGTCATCCCCATCAACAGTATCCAGTACGGTATACTTATTGTTAATGGGAGTGGCCGCAGGGGTGCTCTGCTCTCTCTGCCTGCTCCCCCTGCCTCTCTGGACCGTCACCCATCTGCCTAAATCTTGTTTTTTTGGTGTGACTACCTCCTGATAACTCCTATCTATCTCTGCCTCTGCCTCCCGAATGATCCGTAGTTCATCCAGCTCCTGCTCCAACTCCCTAACTCGGGCTGATAGGAGCTGCAGCTGGACGCACCTCTTGCAGGTGTGGTCATCAGGGACAACTGTGTTGACCCTGACTTCCCACATACTGCATACGGAGCACACCACTGCTCTGACTGTCTCCCCCATACCTGAACTGAATTAATAGAATAAGTCTAAAAAGCACCTAGCGGCCTTACCTTCTTCCCCTCAGCGAGCAATCACACAGCCTTACCGAAGTCCCCTTACGCCGAAGCCCACTTAGCCAAAGCCCAGGACTCTGCTTCCACGGACTCCAACTTAGCCAAAGCCCAGGACTCTGCTTCCACGGACTCCAACTTAGCCAAAGCCCAGGACTCTGCTTCCACGGAGTCCGCTGCCCGCTCTGACAAGAAGTCCTGCCTTTTAAAGTGCGCGCTCGACGCTGACGTCACTCGCGCCTGCGCAGATCCCCCTCCTCCACAGGTATTGAGCAGGTAGGCTTAAATCCTACCTTCACGGTCGAATTCTCTGCTCCCAGCTGAATCACAAGCTGTAACTTGCTCCCGATTCAAATAGATGAGAAGTCAGACTAAGAAGGTGGAGGGAGGGGAGGAAGAAGTACAAGATGGTATGTGATCATTAGTTTGCCCTCTGTTTAACAAATTGCCCCAAGACTGTGTCCTCATTTGGGAATGACTGTTATCAAAATGGTCTCCCATTGAAATAATTCAATTGCGAGCCGCATTCTACTGCAGAGTCTCTCAAATGTCCCTAATGCAGCTATCTCGACCTTGACCCCTAGCAGCAAATTCCACGCATTTAAAATTAACCTCACGTATACCCCCCATACTTTCCTCCAATTAACTTAAAATTTTGTCCCTTAGTTTCTGCCACTTCCACCCTAAAGAAAAGATATATGTATTTGTCTGTCCATCCAATTTATGCCTCCGATAATCTTGTGCACCTCTTTCAAGACGCCTGTCATCTTTATTCCCTCCGAAGAGAAAAGTCTTATCTTACTCCACCTATCCTCACAAAGCTTGTTATATGAAATGCAGTGTTCAAATTTAAATTTATTTTCGCAGTACTTATGTGTCACCATATACAACGCTGGGATTCATTTTCTTGAGTGAAAACATAGTAAATACAAAGAAACACAGTAGATCAGTAAACAAAACCGCACGCAAACAAGATGGACAGAGCACCAATGTACAAACGACAACAAAGACAACCAGTGTAAGTTCTTGAGTAAGTACAACATAAATAAATAAAATGATAAAAAATACAAAGTATGTATTGAGAACATGAGTTGTGGAGAACCTGAATTTCATTGTTGAGTGAGTGAAATAATCCCTTTTGCTTCAAAATCCTTATCCTTGAGGTGTAATGGGTATTCCTGAACCAGGTGCTGTGGGAACTGAGCTTCCTGTAACTCCTTATTGATGGCAGCATCGAGAAGCGAGCGTCACCTGGATGGTGTGGTGTTGATAGATGAAGTCCTTGATGATAAATGTTGCTTTCCTGTGACAGAGTTCCCTGTAAATGAGCTCAGTGGTGGGGATGGCTTCATCTGGGATGCACTGGCTGTATCCACAGCTTTTCACTGGCTATTCCATTCAACGTCATTGGTGTCTCCATACCAGACCATGATGCATCCAGTCAGGATATTCTCCACTGTACATCTACAGAAGTTTGTCAAAGTTTTACCTTATATTTTAAATCCGCTACAAACCTACATAGTATCGGCTGTCAATGCTGGTCAATATTTTCAGGATGCCAAGCAGAACATCGCTGTTCTCAGCCTCTAAATAAAGAATCCCAGTCAATACTGGGGAAATTACAGTCACACTCCGCTCTGCTATTTTTACTAGATTCCAGAACCTGCCGCTGTTTCTCTTCCTCATTCTCCTGCTAGCATTATAAATCCTTTTGGATTGAATCACACAGCATCTCAAGTTTGTCCTTTATGAACACTCAATTAAAACCTGAAAGATGCCAAGTGGGAAGAAGGTGTTTGATAATGTCAATGAATTGCAAACTAGACTGAGTTTTTGATATCATTAGTGGGCACAGGATAATTATGAGCTGGGGTGCAACATTCACACTGTCATCTGTTCTAGCTCCTGGTACAACATTACCACAGAATTGTAATACTTCACAGCATTTATTTCACACGTTTAATGATTTTGAAAATCCGATTCAGTGGGTATTTCACAGTATTCTTTAGTTCCGCTCGGAATTTGCTCTGAGTCAGGGCGTAAATACACGTGTTGGTGCAGGGACTGAGAATCTGCAGCATTTCCGATGTGTGTTGGGTGATGTAACGAGGATCCGTGACAGAATAACCAAAACTCATTGAAATCCGTCTATAGACAGAAAATACCACCATTGTCACCCATAACAATATGAAACTACCGGTTATACTGAACAGCAAAACGATGGATTTGCGTCGATTCTCCATCTCCCGGTCCTTGTCGTTCTTTCCACTCTTTTGTCCCCGGAGCCGCCTACGGGCTCGACTGGCCGTAAAGACTTGCCTGACAGTCACAATATTGAATAACAAAATCAGAAAAAAATGGGAGAAAAGGGGTTAAAATGCGGTGAAACATCTCAAATGCCGCCCATGAGGGAGAGCTTGTGAATTTAGAAGTATAAACGCAATACCAGAGAACACTATCAATTATTTTCTTAGGCCCGTAAACAAAGGCCCAGGGGATAGTCTGCAAACAGGCCAGCACACTCACTGTTCCGATAACCACAGCCGCCATTCTCTCGGTGCAATATTTTGTTTTCAGCTTCTCAGAGCATATAGCCACAAATCAATCGATAGTGAAAACGACAGTCAACCAGACTGAGGCCGCTGTGCTTGCATAAATCAACCAAAAAACCAGTCTGCACACAGGAGTTATTTGTAGGAATGATCGGGGGAAATAAATCTGAACAGTCCCCCGCAGTAGCGGATCCGAGATAACGACCAGGAGATCGGCCGCTGCCATTCCAACCAGGTAGCGGCTGACACATTTGGAGAGACCGCACTTTCCCCGGGACAGGATCACAATCGCCACCAAGTTCGCTGGAAGAGAGACAGGGAACAGCAAGTTGAGAAAATACTGAGCAGAAGCCAATGCAGCAGTTTGAGTGGATCCTGTAATATTTCCACTTTATTGTCGCATTTATCGTTTGTAGGGTCGAGAGAGGGGACAGAGCTGAAGGAGACAGAGAAGGAGTTTGCAATATAAAATAAAGTCAATATGATCTGAATACGAATTCCTTACTGATGAGCGAAATGTGAAATGTCAGCGGAAAGCTAAAACTGGGTAACTACCTCCTTAGAGTCAATACTGAGTCAATACTGGATGGAACATTCTCTGCCGGCGCCTTCCGCTTCTCGTCTGGATGAAATGAATAAATCCGGACGCTGATGGCGGGATTCTTCCACTAGACAATCATCAACTTCCATGGCGATCCCTGTCAGCGACAGAACAGCCGAAGGACGTAACTAAACAGGAAATGCTGGAACCACTTATCCAGGCCAAACTGTTCTCAGAGAGACCCCTGACACGAGTGCTAACTGGTCTCTCTTTCCATGCAAGCTGCTTTGGGCTTAGTGTTTTCAGCATTTGCTAAGTGCTTCCAGCATTTGCCACCTCACTGACTTTACAACAGAACGTTGACTGATTTCAACAGATACAGCGCAGTCTGACACAACCCCACACAGACTTGACATCTCCCACTGAATTCATCACAGAAAAACAGGGCAGAGGAATTTAACGTCCTGCAATAAACTCGGCGCCACAGATAGATGTCTGTAACGGTGTCAGATATGGATATAATACAGTACATTTCACAGTATTGGTAACAATGAAGTACAATATTGTGTTAATTGGCTTAGCGACGACTTCTTTCTGCTTTATCAACTGCTTTACATTCTGTCATATAGCAGACTTTTATTAAAAAGCCACAACAGTTTGTCTAACAACTCCTCACATTTGCTGAAGTGTTACCAGCAGTCGATGGTTCGATTGTTGCACCTCACTCAGAAAACCGCCCACATACAAATGCAGAAAATCAAATGGTACAATCTCCGCGGGATGCATTAACATAATATTTGAAAATGCAGTGGACTGTGACAAAACCAAAAGCCCAGATGCCAACATTCCCATATTGATCACAAAGCGCTGTAGGAACGCTATCTGACCCGCTCAGTTCCACAGAAACTGGCCGATTTGCTGAATTCTTGCAGTGGATTGTTTTTACAGTCCTGCTGTTTCAACTTCATTCTTGAAAAGCGGGCTCCCGGGACTGGACTCATGACAGTGGAAACCAGCGGCAGAATCAATCATAACATTGGAATTAAACTTCAACAGCTGCAGATTACCGAGAATTCCAAAGACTGAAATAAAAGGATAGTAAACGTCTTCAATCCGCCAGATGACTGGATACAACATTTCAGTGAGAATTTGTGATTTCTGTTGCTCCTGTATTCACAGCTGCAGCAGACAGCTGAAGCATTCCAAGCGGCCTTGATTGATACAGAGTATCTGTCTCCCGGGATACAGTTATACACCTCAGTAATTACTTAGCTACAGTTAGTTGAACAAACACTTTATTTCAACACCATGTTCTTTAATGTAAATGCGAGGGCGATTGGAGGAAAATACATCAAAATTCTTTGGCATTACCTCAGCAGTGTCTCTGGTGGAAATAGGCCGGTTGAATTAATTTCTGAATTAATTTTTCGTTCTCCAGAATAGGTATGCAAGCTCTCAAGACTATTGTTAAACATACTTTAAAAATCTGGTTTCAATTTCGTGGATTTATTGATTTAAATAATTTTCTACTCTCTAGTAATATTTATTCTATTTTTTTTTTAACCGTCAACTCCGGGTAAGGCTTTTTTAACATGGAAAACTAAGGGAATGAAAACTTTTTTTTAGATTTATTTTTACAGGATTGTTTAATGACTTTTTCGCAGATAATGGATAAATATGACATCTCTAATACACATTTTTTTAGATACTTACAGTTTAGGAATTTTTACGTGATGTTCTACGGAATTACCCTTTGCCTATTCTTCAAATTTGGCATATGCTATTTTTCAGCTTAAGACATTTCAAAAACGATTAATAGCTATCATTTATAAACAGTTAATGATTGCTCACATGTCGCCTAATGATAGGGTTCAACGCACTTGGGAAATAGAACTTCAACATTCACTGTCAGATGATCAATGGAGAAAAATTGTATTACCTAGTTAATAAATCATCGATCTGTGCACACCATTCCTTAATTCAGTATAAGATATGTCCAAAGATAAATTGGCTCATATATTTCCTAATATAATCCCTATTTGTGACAGATGTAACGCACAGGTGGCTACTCTAAATCTTATGTTTTGGTCCTGTGTAAGCTTAACTAATTTTGGACGGATGTGTTTAGAATACTCTCTGAAGTTATAGATGTGGATGGTCAACCCAATTCACTTACAGCAATTTTTGGAATTATTCCAGAGGAAGCAGTTTGAGTATCAACTTCCGCTCAACATGCGATAGCCTTCTCAACTTTACTCGCTAGAAGAGCTATCTTGTTATACTGGAAAGATTCTAATCAGCCTACAGTTTTTTTATAGACATTATGTCATGTCTAAGTTTAGAGAAAATTAGAAGCCAGACGTTTAATACATCTTTAATTTTGAGCAACTCTGGCTACCATTTATTCAATATTTTCATATGATTTAATTTATTTTTGTAATTTATTTTTCTTTATTCTCTTTAGGGAAAATCCTTACCCGTGAAGGTTCGGAGCTGATTGGAAGAATATTTACTCTCTTTCTTTTTCTTCAAATTTTATCCTCAAATGGACTGCCCAATCTTTCTTTTATTTACTTTTCTTTTTTTTCTCTCTGTTCCAGTTTAGTTTAGTGTTTTTTTCTTATATTAAATAAAATATCCAATCTTCTCTTTTACTATTTGTTAAGAGGAGTCGTGCTTTCTTGATTATATTGTATTATATATAATTATTATTATAACAGTGTAGCATTATACCTATCTGATTTTAACAATATATACTTTTGTTACTGCTGTTCATACCGCTTTTGTATTATATGTTTGCTAAACCTCCTCAGATTTGTATATTTTTTTTACTGGAAAATCATCAAAAAGATTGAATAAAATAAATGGAATTAATTTCAAAGACGGAGTATTGTCACGGAGCTGCATCGTTTACAGATTTCATCTTTTTGGTGGCTAATTAATCATCTCTGAACAGAGACCAGCGACACTGACCGATCGCTACCTCTGTCCCTGCAGTTCCCCATTTTGAACTGCCCTTCAGTCCTTCAGCCTATTCCTGCTCTCTCTCTCTCTCTCTCTCTCTCTCTCTCTCTCTCTCTCTCTCTCTCTCTCTCTCTCTCTCTCTCTCTCTCTCTCTCACTCTCTCTCTCTCTCTCTCTCTCTCTCTCTCTCTCTCTCTCTCTCTCTCTCTCTCTCTCTCTCTCTCTCACACACACACACACACACACACACACACACACACACACACACACATCTTCTTCTTCGGTTGTCCATCGGAACCCGAAGACGACGTCCACTCCTTTAAAGAGTAGATCATTGATGAGTATACAGTTCAACCCTGGACCCGCAAGTTCCATTGCAGGTGGGACATGTATATGTGGTAGTGGTGGTGATAGTGAAGGCAACCGTGGCTGAATTTATCCAGGCTCTCTTCTGTTATCTCCTGTTTGTTCTTTCCATCTCTAGAATATGAAGCCCATCACTACACAACTGTCGCCAAGTGTTACGTTCCAGCAACATCTTCCAGCTCCTCACGTTCGATCTTGCATTTCCTTAGAGCGCTTCTTCGGCTCTCCAGCTGAGCGTCGACCATGATGTAGCTGGCCGTATAACACTCTGCGGCGTAGCCGGCATGGAGGCATCCTTATCACGTGACCCAGCCACTGCAGCTGACGCTGTGTGATCAAGGTCTCAGTACTTCTGCAGTTGGTCTTTACAAGTATTTCAGTGTGAGGCACCCGCTTACGCCAAGTAATTCCAAGGATGCACAGAAGGCAGCTTTTGTGGAAGCGCTCCAAGGACTTGATGTGTTGGCTGTTGGTTACCCAAGCTTCACAGCCATAAAGGAGGTCGCTGACACAGACCAATTGGTATACAGAGATCTTGTGGAGGAATGAAAGCTCCTGGTCTGAAAAGCTCTCCGCCGAAATCTCCCAAAGGCAGCTGATGCATCTCTGGATGTCGTTGTCAATGCCGGTATCCTCAGAGAGAATGCTCCACAGATGTTTGAACGATGGCACAACTGAGAGCTTTTCATCACCAGCAGTGAAGGCAGATAGGGTGGGTGGGACCATGTTACTCTACTGGCAAACCACTTTTGTCTTGGTGGTATTGACAGTCAGCCCCATCCTGCTGTACACTCTCACCACCACAGCAAGGACAGTCTGAAGATCCTCCGGCGTATGGACCACAAGAGCACAGTCATCTGCATACTGCAGCTCCAGGACCCGTTCTCTATGGAGTTGGTGTTTGCGTGGAGCCTCCTGATGTTAACGCGTTTGCCATCTAATCTGACGTCCACTGCCACGCCGCTGCTATCCTCAATCTAATTGTGGAGAAGCTTGGTAACACACAAGAGGAAGATGTTAAAGATCACAGGCACTAGCGCACACCCCTGCCTCACCACTGTGCGTACGAGGAAGGGCTCGGACTCTTGTCCTCCCATGGTCACCCGAGCAATCATCCCATCATTAAACTGACGGAGGATGTTGACAAATTTATTGGGACAGCCAAACCTGAGGACAACATCCCATGAGAGCTCTCTTTGCACCGTGTCGAATGCTTTGGAGAGGGCGACAAAGGCCATGAGCAGGTCCTGATGTTGCTCCCGGCTTTTCTCCTGAATCTGCCAGGGTCATGCCGATCATGCTCCTGTTCTTCCTAAATCCACACTGCGATTCAGTCAGCATTGACTCGGTGATGTTGCTGATAAGCCTCTGAAGTATCACCTTATCCAGGACCTTGCCAGCAACAGAAAGGAGTGATATGCCCCATCTAATTCCGCAGATGGCCTTGTCACCCTTGTTCTTATAAAGTGAAACGATGTTTCCATTTCTCCATTGCTGACGGAGGTTCTCATCAGTCCAGGCCTTGGTGATGTACTGGTAAGGGTGCGCATACACATGTACCCTCCATTCTTCACTATCTCGCAGGGAAATTTTCAGTACCAGGGGACTTATTGTTCTTAAGGGAATGGACAGCTGATAGAACATCGTGGAAGGTTGGTGGTAGACTGAGGTCGTGGATAGACGGAAGTTCAGGCCGTTCGTCCAGCATGGTGGGGTCATCCACCTCAGTAGAATGGATGATGGGTTATCTAAAAGTTGTCCGGTGTGCTTTGTGTATGTCCTTAAGCAACTTGTGGATGGTGACCAGTATTGGTGATTTCTGCTCTTATGGCCGATGGATTGGGCTGCTGGCTCATAGAGCGCAGAGCTGATATAGGCCCACTGCTGTTGCGTGGTATTCTCTGAACTCAGACAAGGTTCCAGGCCCTTAGTTTCTCAGCTTAGTTTCTCAGTGCGTCGAAACTCACTTCTTGATTCTTTGTTTCTCAGGGGGATGCAAATTAGCTGCTTTTTATTGGGCTTTTTCAGCGCAAAGGGAGGACGCACTTTCATATGGAGCTTGGCCTCAATCATACGATGGTCAGTCCAGTACTCTGCACCTCTCATGGCATGGGTAATGAGAAAAACCACGATGTCACTCCGTCTCACAAAGACGGGATCGATTGTGTGCCAACGTTTAGAGCGAGGGCGCATCCAAGAGGTCTTATATTTTGCCTTCTGCTGGAAGATGGTATTGGTTATGGCAAGGTTATGCTCAGAGCAAAGTGTAAGTAGCCTCATGACATTTGCATTGGCCTTGCCAATACCATGCCTACCTAGCGCTCCACTCCATACTCTATTGATCTGTCCCACCCTAGCGTTGAAGTCCCCAAGCCAAAGGAACTTATCATTCTGAGGATCCGGCAAAGAGCTTCAAAGAGCTTCAAGGAAAGCTAAAAAACATTTTTTGGCCTCATTTTCAGATGGTAAAGTTGCTGCATGGGCACTGATAAGCGTGGCATAACGTTTCTTTGCCAGAGGGATACGGAGGGTCAGTAGTCTTTCACGAATGCCAACAGATGTTTCTGTGAGACTTGGTAGAAAGGTGTTCTTGATGACCAATCCTTCTCCGTGGAGATGCTGTCCACCTCGGGGGGGGGGGATATTTCCAGAAGAAATTGCAAGCCACCCCTTCCTCTGTTAAAGAGCCTTCATCCAGGAGCCTTGCTCCACTCAGGGCAGCAATGTCGATGTTGTAGCACTTCAGCTCAGCTGCGATCCAGGCTGTTCTCCGGTGAGGTCTGTCAGAGATGCCATACGAGTCCAGGAGAGTCCTTACATTGTAAGCTGTGATGTTTCTTATTTCTACCGCAGTAGTGGAATAGCCCGTTAGGCGCGGTAACTATCCAGGTGAGTGATTAACTGGACAATTTTTAGGCCACTTTTTCTCTGCCCTTCCCCAATTGGGGTGAGCGGTGCAGTCCGTAAATAGGACTCAGTCGCACGGTGGTCTGCCAAAAACAGCTGCTGCTCATCCTGGTTGCGAGCGACCGATTACCCTTTGCCGCTGCCGTGCAGGTTTCTGGCTAGGAAGTCCCAGTCCATTCGTGCCTACTCCCGTCAGACTTCAATCGAGGTATTGTTCGCCGTGTTCTGAGGTGGAGACCTGCGCAAGGAAATATTAAACTGCCACAGAGAGTGCGCCATCCCCAGTAGCTATATCTTTATCATGATGAGGTAAATACCAGTGGCCAGAGTGAACCCAGGACAACCGGTCCCACATCTTGGCTGCAGGAGTCTGCCGGTCGGTCTCGTGCGCGCCGCAGCGCATTGCTTTTCTGTCAGGGTGTGCTCCCTTAGCCTTGTCTCAACAGACTTACCACAAGGCAGTGGGGCTATTTACCCATAGCTGGGACAGTGGTTGACGGGCGCCAGGTAGTGGGCCTGCACGACACGTCTATGGGGCCAACTGCTGCTCCGAGGTCCCCTGTAGTTTCGCCTGAGACCGTAAGATGCCCAGTTACCGCATGTGGTCCCGAGGAGGTACTGCAGGAGTTTTGGTGTTGGACAGGCTCTGTACTGCCGGGAGGAGTCTTACACACTCGGCTCCTGTTTTCACACACACACACACATACACAATTGTTGATCCATGTTTTAGGGACTGTCCTATTGTGCATACTACTTATTATAACTTACTATAAAATACACATTGTACATTTAGACGGAGATGTAACATTAAGATTTTTACTCTTCATGTATATCAAGGATGTAAGTAATGAAGTTAATACAATTCAAAGCACGCAAGAACAGATTCGAACAAAGCTGCAACAGAGATCAGGATGGAAACGGTAAAATAAGCACGTTGTTAATGTACAAACACGAGACAATCTGCAGATGCTGGAAATCCAAAGCAACACAAGGAATTCTGCTGAGTTCCTCCACAATTTTGTGTGTGATGTTTCTCCTTGACTCGGGTACAGTGTGAGAGCGTGGGGTTGATTCTGCACCCATCAGTCTCTGGTGCAGAGTGAGAGTGTGGGGTTGACTGTGTACCCGTCAGTCTCTGGTACAGTGTGAGAGTGTGGGGTTCATTTTGTATCCGTCAGTCTCTGGTACAGTGTGAGAGTGTGGGGTTTATTCTGTACCCGTCAGTCTCTGCTACAGTGTGAGAGTATTCATTCTGTACCTGTCAGTCCCTTCTAGTGTGTGAGTATGGTGTTCGTTCTGTATCTGTCAGTCTCTGGTACAGTGTGAGAGTGTGGGGTTCATTCTGTACCCGTCAAATCACTGTCTAAAAAATTGCTGCCTGATGTTCGTCTGAAATCTGCCTTTAACCAGTCTCCTCCTGTGGCCCCGTGTCCTTGTATACAGATTAATTTTGAAGTCGCAGCGGACATCCACAACACCTCTACCCTTGATGATTCTGAACAATTCTGTCGTATTTCTGCTCATTCTACATCAAATTAAGCAAAAAAAAGATTTAATTCTCTCAATCGTTCTGCATAGCTCATGACATCCAGTTCTGCAATGAGTCTCGTCTCCCTTCACGAAACTCTCTCCAGTGCATTTCACATCCCTCATAAAATATAGAGATCATAATTGTGCACAGTACTCAAGGCGTGGCCTCACAAGTGCATTACACAGCTCAAGGAGAATATCTCTAGACATGGACTCCGCCGACCGCATTATATAGTCCAATATTCTGTTGTCCTTCCTATTTGCTTCAGTGCATTGTCTTTATGTTCATACATTAAATACTCCAAAATCATTTTGATAAAGTGCATTTTCTTATTCAAGAGCCCCGTTATATATTCATATCTACTATTTCTACTTCTTATATCTAATATTTTACCTTTGCTTACATAGTAATTCTCCGGCATTTATCTGCCCACATCAGGATTTTGTTTAGATCTACTGTATTGATTCTGCAGCCTGAATGCTATCAGCCCAACTCTCTAATTTTGTGTAATCAGCAAACCTAACTAGTTTATTTGTTCTGTGATATTCGAAATCATTAATATAAATTAAAAGCAGCAACAGCCCCAAATCTGATTCTTTTAAAATTTTCCAGGTGTGAAAATGATCCTCTGAGCATAATTCATTGTTTTCTGTTTTTGATTCAATCCCCACACAGTCACATCCCATACCATGAATCTGTACCTCGTGTAATTTGATTATTAACCTGTAGGTTTTGATTGTCAAAAACTTTCTGAAGTCCAAGTAAATGTTGTCATATATTTTAGTTGCCTCTTAATACACGTGCAACGTATTAGTAAAACGTGATTTACCCTTTCTGAGAACATGCTGGCTTTCTGCTAACATGCCCGTTCTTATCAGATGCTCTTCCAACTCGTTCTTCATTGGTGTCTCCCTTTTATTACCTACAATATACATTAAGATTTCCAGTCCATCGTTAGCAAGATCAGTACGGACACCCGTCTTATATACCCAGAAAATGTTAGCCCATTTTAAGTCCTTAACAAGTCCTTTAAGTCCTTAACCAGTCTTCACAGAATTTTGAAAAAATACTTGCTAGATGTTTGCATTTTTATTCACAGATTTTTTAAAGTATCATTGGGGATGTGTTGTCTGACACTGAGATTTATTAACGTTCATCCTTTTCAGCTGAAGCAGGACCCCACTTTCGCCGAACTCTGAGTCACCGGAAGCAACTTTATTTTTCTCGACACTTATTTTCATATTGATAGCATCTTTGTAGGGGAAGACTTCAGTAAAATAAGAGTTAAAATGATGTCCTCCTCTGCATAATTTAATAGCATATTCTTATTCTGAATACACTTAGCATTCTCTGCAAAGTATATTTTATGACTAAAGTATTGACAATATCTCCTGGGGTCAATCTTAGTATCATCAGCAACATCCTTCTCAAACTGCAAATTGGAAATCTAAATTTGTCACTGGACTAGAGCTCTCATATCTTCATAAGCACTATGGTTTAATTTATTGCTACTTTTCTGCATTCCTTGTATAGCTGTCGTTTTTCAATTTTTTAATATATCTTTATTCATTCTTGTAGTGGATCTATTGTTTACGTTGCTTCTCCAGACTATGGGCATGAACATTTCCTGCACTGTGTGTATTACTTCTTGAAATCGATGCCAGTGTTCCTTAAGTGACTCGACATCAAGCAGTTCCTTCCAATGTGTCCTCAGAGGCATTTGCCGCATCTGCAGAAAGCTTTGCTTTTCGTAAATTCAATTTAATTGTTTTAGCTTTTACTGATATACTTCACCAACTAATTTGAGACTAATAATGTTTTGATTACTTGTTGTTGAAGACTCAACAACTTCCTTACTCAGAATTCTCCCTGGAAGTTTACAAAATATCAGTTCTAGAGAGGACTCCCCTCTTAATGTTGAATTAGCATACTGTGTCAACAAAATCCAGTGTATTGTTGTAGTACAAGTTGAAATAGTAATACAATTTAGAATAAAGTATAATAGCTGCAGAGAAAGGTAAATCATAAGGTGCAGGATCATTGGGTTGCAGATTGTAAGGCCAATAGATCACACAGAGTGCTCGTCTAATAACAGTGGTTTAATGCTCTCATTAAGCCGGTGGTACATGCTTTCCTGATGACTTTTAATTATTTCTGTGTCTTTGTAACTTTTATTTCCCCTTAAGGGTGATGGCAGCATAGATTTGAATTTCTTTCCGACCACGGTTGGAGGGTACTTGACAGACAAATATGAGAACGTCAACTGTGGGGAAATGGGGATTTAGAGTTGTGCTTCCAATGAATTATTGGCTAATATTGAATGGAGAAGTGCACTTGAACAGTGAAGTGTGGATTCCTTCTCTTAATTTTAATGTCAGTGTGTCTGCATGTCCATGTGGTATAAAAACCAGGGCTGTACACAGCACTTCATATACGGACGAACTTGTGCTTCTGTATTCCAGCAGAGCTAACTGTTCCGGAATTCAATGCCATCACCGAGTAAAGTGAAGTCTCGACCTATATGTGAATGACCGACTGAACTAAGCCCTATCTTTGGAGATCTGTCTCACACTTTCTAGAGTCCCACTGACACTGCGTGTTTCTCCACATTCCATCATTTGTTATGTATCCCCTGGCCTTGCTTAGACTCTCCGCCTGCAGCGCCTCACTTCAGAATGGACGTGAAACCTCCATACTTAAATAGAATCTTTTCCTATTATTCATCCACTATGACCTTCCCGTGTCTTTAAAATCTGATAAAAGTCACTCTTACCTTCCTCTACTCCAAGAAAAGCAAAGCCACACAAGAGAAATACTATTAGAATACTCAATCAGATTGGGCTTCCCGCCGGGTACAGGTATCGATTATAATCAACGTTTCGATTACAAACTCTGCCATCTTCATCAGAAACGATGCATGACAGTATTGAGACGTCGGTTATAATTGATAACTGTAGCCGGATGGAGAGAAAATGAGATGAAGCAACCTTTGTGGTTCCCTTGTGGCACACAACGGTAAAGTCAGGTAGTGCTTTAGTAAGAGTGTACTTGACATTTAGGGGTACAAACAAGAGATACAGTGGTAACAATACAGACTCCAAGATGATGAGCTGCCTTCCGGATGCTTGGGTCCAGACGGAATGAAGCGGCTGCAAGATATTCTCAAGGGGAAGAGTGAATAGCAAGAGGTGGTGGTGCATATTAGCTCGAATGTCATTGTCAATAAAAGGGGAAGAAGTTCTACAGACTGACTACATAGAGTTAAGAAATATGGTGAACAGTATGACGTCCAAGGTAGTAATTTCTGGATTCTCCCGGTGCCATGCGTTAATGAAGGAAGGAATGGGATGATAGCACAATTGAATTAGAGTCTGAGGAGATGGTGAGAGAGCAGGGTTTCAAGCTTCCATCATTGGAAAGGTTTTTCTGGGCAAGGGGTGACCTGTAGAAGAGGGACGGATTGTATCTGTACTGGAGGGGAAGTAATAAGCTGGCGGGGATATTTGCTCATGCTACTCTTGAGGGTTTAACCTGGTTTTGCAGGTGGCTGGGAAACAGAACACCAGGTCACGAAGTGAAGGATTGGACACACAAGTAGATATCAGTGAAAGTATACTCTGGCAAAATCAATTTAAAAGGTATGATGAGACAAATATTTTGAATGGTGTGTATTTGAATGTCGGGAATATTAGGAGAAAAGGTGATGAAAAAGAAACAAGGATCGGTACATGGAACTACAATATTGTGGCCATTCCAGCGACTTGGTTGAGAGATGGGCAGGGATGCGTGATTAATCTACGAGGTTCTCGAAGTTTCAGCAAAGATAGAGAAGGAGGTAAAAGAGGGGTGAGTTGCACTAATCATCTGGGGCAAGATCACATCTGCACTCAGGGGATACATATTGGAGTGTTCGGAAACAGAGTCCATTTGAGTAGAACTCAAGAACAGGAAGGCTGCAATCAAACTGACGCGATTGGAGTTTGGCAATGAGTCTATTCAGGTGACTGCCCTCTCTCAGTGGGTAAGCAGTTACGTGGCAGATACCACAACTCCCTCACTTTAAATATAGCTATACATAAGGACGTGTTTTTTTTATTGGGGAAGGGCAAATTACGAGGGCCTTAGGCAGGAACTAAGAATTAGAGTCTTAGGGTACAGGATTTCAAGCTCTGATCATTGGAACATTTTGTTGACAAGGGGTGACCCGTAGAAGAGGGATGGGTTGCATCTGAACTGGCCGGGAGGTTTCCCAATGCTACTCGTGAGGGTCTGAACTGGTTTTGCAGGAGGCTGGGAAAAGGAACACCTGTATTTGAAGGATTAGAAACAAAGGTAGATATCAGTGAAATCATGGACAGGCAAAATCAATTTAACAGGTATGATGAGACATATAAATTGAATAGTGTGTGTTGGAATGTCAGGAACATTATGAGTAAAGCTGATGAACATGAAACATGGATCGTGATCCATATGAAACAAGAACAAGAATCACAATCACATGTGATTCATGTGAAACAAGAATAGGAAAGGTGCTATTAAACTGATGTGATTGTACTACCAGCTGCAGTTGGGTAATGACTCTATTCAGGTAACTGCCCTCTCAATGGGTGAGCAGTTAGGTGACAGAGATCACAACTCCCTCACTTTCAATAAAGCTATAGATAAGGAAGGGATTTTTTTTTTCAAATGGAGAAGGGAAAATTACGAGGGCATTAGGCAGGAACTAAGCAGGGTTAATGGGAAATAAATCTTCTTCTGGCAAATCCAGATTAGACGTGAGGACTGCGTTTAAAGATCAGTTGCACCAGGCAGATGAAAGCTAAGTTCCTGTTAGAATGAAGTACAGACAGGGAAATAGAAGAATTTAGTCAAGAAGAAAAAAGAAAAGTATGTCAAGTTTTGGAAGTTCGGATCTAAAGCAGTAGATATAGGTTATACAGAATCCAGAAAAGAACTTAAAAAAAATTACAAAAGCCTCGAGGGACCATGAAAAGTACTTGACAAGTAGAATTAAGGTGAATCCCAATGCACGCTATACATACATCAGGACCAGAGAGTAACTAAGGAGAGGGTAGGACGCCTCAAAGATAAAGAGAGAAACATTTGCTTGGATCCGGACAATATGAGTACTTACTTAATAAGTACTTTCCTTCAATATATACCAAAGGGAAACGATGTGGACTAGGAGACAGTGGTGCGGGTAGAAATATATTAGTGAGTTTGAAGATCAAGGAGGAGGATGTATTGGGTTTCCTAATGAGTATTAAGGTTAATGAAGTCCTGGGGCCTGATGGGGTTACGCCAGGATTCTGAGTTAAGCAAAAGACGTGATTGCTGATGCCCTGGTCAGTAGCTTTCTATCTTCCCTGGGCACAGCCGAGGAACCAGAGAACAGGTGAGTGGCGATTTTTATACCTCTATGTCAGAAGGGAACAGGGAGAATCCGGAGCACTGTAGATCGGTAGTTCTCACGTCAGTTTTATGGCAATGACCAGCGAAACCTCATCGGGATAGAATATACGAGCTTTTGGAAGACAGGGCCCAATTAAGGAGAGCCTTAATATGTTAGTGTGGGGCAGAGTCCGTCTTGACAACTTGATTGAGTTTTCTGAGAAAGTGACGAAGAAGAGATTGATGAAGGTAGGGCAAAGGATGTAGTCTATATGAAATTTACTAAAGCATTTAGCAACGTCCCTCTTGATAAAAGAGAGGGTAGTGTTTGAAGTGCCTTTCTTATTCGAGCTTGAGTTCTGTAATAAGTGATGCAGGGATCTGTGCTGGGACCTCTGCTGTTTGCGAAATATTAAAATGAAAATGCAGATGGATGGTTTGATAAGTGTGAATGATACTGAGAGTGGTGCAGTTGTGGATAGTGAATAAGTCTGGCAATTGTTACGATACGGAAACAATGAATATAGAATTCAGACAGTTTTTTTAATAAACAAATAGAATATTTATTAAACACTGCTCAATAAAAATGAAAGTAAACAAACGACTTTTAAAATGAAAGTAAAGAGTTAACCGGACGTTAACTGCTATATGGCAACTCAAGAAATTCTTAAAGTGATAAATGCGAACTCAGTTATTAAAGCGATGAACGCAAAAGTCCAGGTGTTATATAGAGTCAATTAGGAGAGACTTTCCTGTAGTAACAAATTCCTCGACGACGTGAAGTTTTGCTGATCCCAGCCCAAATATGCCTTGCCTGAAGGATTTACGAAGAACGAAATAAAAACGGCTTAACGGAACTGAGCTTTTTCCTAGCCGAGTGAACAGTGCAAATCCTTTCTGTTCTCAAAAAGCAGGGGTAATCTCAGACGCAAGTCACTAACTTCTGAAAGGGAATTCAATAAGGTCGATTCTGAATTATCGTCGACGACACCAATTTTACTCGATCCTTCGTGACTCCATACTTCGATAATTTTTTCATTCTCCGACTGGACTAAAACTGGCAGCATTGTGGCGAAACTGCCGGCAATAATTTTGAGAATTCAGATAGAAAGAAAACCTCGACCTTAAAGCAAAGCTTCCTCATGAAACCAAATACGCAGCATACCGGAGTATCTGACAACTTAAACGAGATCTGAACACAAAAATTCTCCTGCGTCACAGCAGGCTTTCCCATTCACCTGTTGGGACAGGCTATCACTTGATCTCTCATTGCAGAAAATATTACATCACGTAATATGTCAAGGCCGACATGGATGAGGAAGGCAGTTTCCTGGAGCAAATAGTTTTCACCACTTTGCGTCGAGATATAATCGTCTGGCCTGACACCAGTAGAGAAGTGGGTATTGTTGAACTCACAGTCCCCTGGGAAGACAAAATCGATGAAGCCCATGAGCGCAAGATAACCAAGTAAGCAGATTTAAGATCAGAGTGCAGAGACAGAGGGTGGAAGGTCTAATGCTATCCTTTCGAAGTATGGTGCCGTGGCTTTATTGCATTCACTTTCCAAAGTGACAACGTGACCTTGACTTTACTAGAAGAGAGATCAAGAAAACCAGCAGGGCTGTAGCTCAGCTACAGAAGCAGGATCATCATGGTTGTTGGCCAAGTACGTCCAGAGGCGCAGATAGTCGGACCTCTGACGCAGTCGGATCGCTGCGTAGATACCGGAAGAGTAGACTGTCTGTTGGATGGAAGCGCCCAACCACTCTGATAGAGGCAGGTGCCAAGTTGTTTATATCGTCAGTGAGACGTGGTGCTTTAGCACTGCTGGCCCACCACCTTGAGGGAGTCTTGATCATGTGCGGGCCGAAACTCCCGAGGACAGGTGGCAGATCAACTGATGATCCCACTGATGATAGCACAGGGCAGTTAACATCTTAGTCCATGTGTATTTTTAATCCTATGACCTCACACTGGCGGGGAATTACATCATGCCACTATCACAAAACCATTACATCAAGCGCACCAGACACTCAATTACATCATGGTCATCAGACAGTCACAAGATACCAACGGGATATGCAACACCTCCCTCCAACACAAAACATATTCGTCTGTCATGAACAAAATTTTAACAATTAACTATTTCCAAAAATACATATGTATAAAATTTACACGTACACAGTATACATAGAATTATCAGACAGCGTCTTATAACTTAGAATACAGTAGGAGTGTTACAAATGTTAAGATATCACTCCATAAAAATTTACATTGTACATTCAACATCTAAATACAGAATCAGCAATCACTTTATCTTTGCCGTTAATATGAGCTTTCAAAATATTGTACTCCTGTAACATTAAATCTTTGTTACTAAATTGGAGTTTGATGCATTTCCTTAACCAATCCCGGACCTACAACATAACTAAGGTAAGTCACAGTGGCATTTCCAAATTCTGTTTTAGCTAAATTAATAGTTAAGTTAGCTTTTGAAAGCCTTTTAAATAGTTTCACCACTGCAATAATGTGTGCTTTCCAAGTATCGTTTCCTGTAACTAAATCATCAATATAGGCATCTGTATATTTTAACCCTTGAATCACAGAATTAATCATTCGCTGGAAAGTACCTGGGGCATTCTTCAACCCAAATGGAAGAACATTATATTCGGATAACCCAGATGGAGTTACAAATGCGAAAATCGCTCTACCTGCATCCGTCAATGGAACACACCAATACCCTTTCAATAAATCAATTTTTGTAAGGATCTTTGCTTTTCCAACTTCATCTACACAATCATCCACTCTAGGGATTGGTTACGCATCTATTTTCGTTACAGCCTTCACGTCCCAGTAGTCAACACAATACCGAATACTACCTTCAGTCTTAAGCACCATAACACAAGGTTAACTCCAATTTGAATTAGAAGGTCTAATAATATTATTCTCTAACTTATACTTAAAAACATGTTTCCATGTTCATCCTATATAGATGTTGCTTTATGGGTTTGGCATCTCCAACACCTACATCATGTGAAGCTACTGTGGTTCTTTTAGGAAGGTCTGGAAATATATCCCTGTAGTTAAACATTAATTGCTTCATCTGCTACTTCTGGTCTTGCTGTAAATAAGCTAACTTATCATCAATATTATCCAGAATTTTTGAGTTTCGTAATCTCGCAGAAACAATGTTGGGTTTAGAATAAGTTTCAGATGAATCATCCATGAAGCTCCGAGTGAGATCAGACTCAGAATTATTGACCACAACATTCATAGTAGCAGACTGTTCCTCATAATATGGATTTAACATATTTATATGGCACAGTTGTGTTGGCCTTCTTCGATTTGTTATCTTTACCTCATAATCCACATCATTAACTTTAGACATAATTTCATATGGACCAAAAATTGTAGCTTGTAAAGGATTCGTTTACACCGGGAAAAGAACAAATAACTTATCTCCAGGCTTAAATGACCTCATCCTCTCTATCATACTAGATTTTCAATTTCTCATGACTCGATTTTAAGTTTTCCCTGGCTAAGCTACAAGTTTTATGTAATCTGTCCTTAAATGTTAAAACATAATCCAGCAAATCAGTAATCCATTGTTCATTTAATTAGGCCAAAGGTCCTCTAACTCTATGGCCAAATGCAAGTTCAAATGAATCCTGTACTGACTCCCGTACGGCAAACAGAAGTAATAATATGCCCTCATTCCAGTCATTTTCATTTTCCACACAATACGACAGACTCATAGTCTTGATGGTAGAATGAAACCTCTCCAAGGCTCCTTGCGATTCTGGATGGTATGCAGACGAGGTAATCTCCTTAGCTCTCAGTTTATAAACTATCTGTTTAAACAATCCAGACATAAAATTACTACCTCTATCAGATTGTATTTCCTTAGGCAACCCAATACAAGCAGAAAATTGTATAAGAGCCATTGTTCCAGTTTTAGTCGAAACTTTCGTAAGTGATACTGCCTCTCGTAACTTAGACGTAGTGCATATAATGGTCAGCAAGTATTGATGGCCAGTTTTCGGTTTTGTAAATGGGCCTACACAATCTATAATAATTTTGGAAAACGGTTCACCAGATGCGGGAATAGGTTGCAGTGGGGCCACTGGAGTAACTTGATTAGGTTTGCCCTCAATTTGGCAAGTATGACACCTTCTGCAAAATATCGCTACATCTTTTCTCAACCAGGCCAGTAAAAATATTTAAAAACTTGTTCACAGTTTTCTTCACCCCTTGGTGTCCACCCAAGGGCACACTATGAGCTAAAGTTAAAACCTCATTTCGATAAAGTTTAGGATCCACTCCCATGTGACCAACCTTCCATTGATCATTTGCAGGAATGGTAGGCGATCTCCACTTCCTCATTAATACTACTTTCTCAAAATAATATCCGACTGGCACCTTATCATCTTCACTATCCGGAGGAGCTTGTTCATTTAATTTGATAATCTCAGGGTCACTGCTGTGCTCGGCTATCATCTCATTCCATGACAGAGAGTAATCTTCATGGTCAGACTTACTGCAAGAGTCTTGATCAAACAATGAAGATAAGAAAGTTTCTGACACATCCTCAAAATTCGAATCCCGTGTTGTACAGTCATGGGTAACAACCTCATCTTGCATATCAAGCTTTTTAGCCATAGCTCGAGGAGAAATCTGTATTAGAATACATCCGTTGTTCCGTTGACGCTATTGTCAATTGCACTTCAGGAAAAACTTGTCCATCTATTGCTTAACAATAGAGAAACATCATTTAAGGTTAACCCGGTTTGTAGTCCTACTTTAACAACTCCTGTAACTAACTCTGACCTTAAATTTACTCTGCAAATATACAGGTACAAGGGCACTTCCAACACCTCGTATATAGTTAACTTCACCAGTGTCATCTCATCATTAAACTTTAAGACACTAACATCAGTGATTGAGAAGCTCCAGTATCCCTAAGGATTTTTATTGGCACCCGAGTGGATCCTTCTTTCAAAGATACAAATCCTTTGGTTATAAAATGACCATACCTCCTTTCAACTTGGTCAGAATCTAACAAACCTTCATTTGTGTTCATCGAACTCTGAATTTACAGGTGCTTCAGTATGTTGCACACAAGCATCTCGGACTGCTTCCTCCTCCTCTTTCTTCTTCAATCGGAAACAGTTAACTATTACATGACCGAGTTTCTTACAATAATTACAAATGGGACCAAACTGTCTTTCTTTCTCTCGTTTTCCTTCATCATTACCTTTTCACTAACTTCTGATTTAATTTTTGGTTTACCTTGAATCTCTGTGCTATTTTTCCTTTTAAGAGTTCTGCACTGACGAAATTTATTCTTGTGGATTAAAGCATACTCATCAGCTAATTTAACAGACAACTGCAATGTAGCAGTGTCCCCCTCATTTAAGTATGTCCTTACTTCAACAGGAATGCTCCTTTTAAATTCCACCATTAAAATCAACTCTTTCAATCCATTCCCCCATTCAGATTTTTAGAGGAAACTTATCTCTCGAAACACACAGCTTTATCGTAGGCAAATTCCACATAAGTTTTTTTCCACGTATTTCTTCATTTTTCTGAATCTTTCTCCATAAGCTTCTGGAACCAGTTCATACGTTTTTAATACTAGCAGCATCAGAATAATGCTATCAAGTGTTTGCTCAACAATTAAAGCCGTATAAACTCGGTGTGCCTTGCCTGCGATTATACGCTGTAACATCACTGGCTATATCTCCTTCGGACACTCTGGTCAGAACTGGAAACACATGGGGATTCATTCCTTGAATGAAGTCGGTGGATTGAATTGCAAAGGAACTTCAATGACAGCAATCAGACCTGAGTGAGGACAGAAGGCTTGGTAACGATTAGAGGGTCTTTGTAAAGATCCTTCACAGACATAGCATAGGACTGTTGATTCCCTTCCTTATCTTCGGCTGGACCTGCTAAGATCCTCCAGCATTTCATATGTGTTACGCTGGATTTCTAGCAGCTGCAGAATCTCTTATACTGAGCACAAAATGATGGGTTGAATAGTCGACTTTCGCTTTGCAAGGTTTTGTGATTCAAACAGGCCGCTCTCTTCAAGCAGACTAGCCCATTCTCAGCATCAGAGTCAGAAGCAGAATCAGGTTTATTATCATCGGCAGATGACGTGAAATTTGTTAACGGAGCAGCAGCAGTTCAATGCAATGCATAATATGCAGAAAGCAAATCAGCAATAAATAGAATACAAATAATAATAAATAAAAAGTCAACCAATAAGGTATTTTGAATAGACTTTAAAAAACGTGCAAAAACAGAAATATTGCATATAAAAAAAAAGTGAGGTAGTATCAAAAGACTCAATGACCGTGTAGGAATCGATTGGCGGAAGGGAAAAAAAACTGAGTGCGTGCCTTCAGGTTTCTGTACCTCCTAACATGATGATAACAGTGAGAAAAGGTCATGCCCTGGGTGTTGGAAGTCATTAGTAATGGACGCTGCCTTTCCGGGGCAGTGCTCCCTAAAGAAGTCCTGGGTACATTGTAGGCTAGTACCCAAGATGGCGCTGACTAGATTTATAACCTTCTGCACTTCTTTCGGTCGTGTGCAGTAGAACCTCCATTCCATTCCTTTCTGCAGCTCGTGTTGCTGCTGGGAGGGGTGTACACATCAGTGCATGTTGAGTGCAAAGACAGTGTTTTCTACATGGCATCTCCTTCCCGCATGGTATACTCACGTCTGAGTGTGCTGATAACACCCCTCCACCCTATCTGTCACCCTGGGGCACTTGGAAGAGATGTTCATTACTCATAAGTGCAAATCTGAGTGGACTTCAGTGATGGCACAGAGATCACTGAAGGTACAGAAATAAGTAGATAGAGTGAAGGTATGCAAGGAGTTACTCGCCTTAATTAGCCGGGCAGTAAACAGAAGTCTTGGAAGGAAATTATACACCATCAATAGTGCCTTATTGAACAGTTTGCGCACTTTCAGTGCTACAATACAGAAGGGTTCTGATTGTGCTGGAGAGAGGATACACTAGGATATTATGCGGGGACCTGGATCAAAAAGAAAGGCAATGTTGGTTGGATATTTCCCTCTGGGAAACTGAAGTATGAAGGATGAATTAAGGAGGATAAAATATCATGAGCAACATCGATAGTGTGACATGACACAGATGCTTTTTTCAAGTGCAGTAGAGTCTAAAAGTAGAGTACATGAAATTAACTTAACGTGGAAAAGATTTAAAGGCGACATGAGGGGCACTTATTTTCTGTACAGGTTATGTGGAAGGAGCCAAATAGAAAGTCGTAGAGGTAGCTTCAATGACTTGGTTACAGTGACATTTAGAAAGGTTTATCGATAGGACTGGTTCAAAGGGATATGAGTCAAATGCAGGCAAATGGAACGAGTTCAGGTACACATGAGCCATTTGGAATGAAGTGTACGTTTCTGGTCATTAGAACTCTATAACTGCAAACAGAGGTCTGCATAACAAAGGGGACGAGATTTAAATAGAGGGGAGTGAAGTTTAGAGGGTATCCGAAGTATAATTTCCTGTGAGGGTTACAATATGGAACACGCTGCCTGAGGGGATGGTGCAGTGCAGTCTGATACTTCTGAGCACTTGAATCAACAACACAGAGTGCGTGACAAACAAGGTGCTAAATTAATGGAGACAAGATTCTTGATGGCCAGCATCCATATGGCGAACAGAAGTTCCAGTCTGTCTGCTACACAAACCTCTGACTGTCGCAGGACCCTGCAACAAGACATTTCAGGCTTGATTCACCTGAAACATTCAGAGCCAGTAGGATGAATTTCGTCAAATCTCTCTGTTCTTCGATGTTCTCCGTAATAAAGTACTAACTCATTCAACTTTTCCCTATGAGGCAGGTCCTCAAGTCCTGGCATCTTCCTTCTAAATTTTCTCTGCACTCTTTCGATATCGTTGATAAATTTTCTGTAGATCAGTGACCAGAACTGAAAACGCTACCTCATATGAGGATTCACCAACACCTTCTACAGCTTCAAAATAACACGTCAACTCCTGTACTCAATGCATTAACTTATGAAGACCAGTGTGCCGAACGCTACTTTTGCATCTCTCTCTGCCTTTCATAGAATAACGAATCTGTATTCCCAGATCCCTTTCTTCTGCCACATACCGCAATGCCCTACCGCCCACCTGATAAGTCAGCCATTGTTTCTCTTCAAGTGTTACACCTAAAACTTGTCTGCATTAAATTCCATTTTCCCAACTGGTCCACATCCCAGAGCAAGTTTTGATAACATTTCTTGCTGTCCACTATGCACCCACCCCTTCTTGGTATCATCCACACATTTGCTGGTCCAATTTACCACAGTATCATCAGGATCCTTGATATAGATGGTCAATAACAACAAACCCAGCACCAATTCCTGCATCACACCATCAGTCATTGGCCTCAAGCCAGAGAGAAAACATCTACTACTACACTCTAGCTTCTCCAGCTGAGTCAATATCTAATCCAATTTACTACCTCATCTTGAATACCTTTCAAATGAATGCCATTTACAATACCGGAACTTGTCAACGGGCTTCCTGCAGACCTTACGGACAACACCTACTGCCTTTTCCTCATCTCACCTCCTGGTAACTTCATTGAAACATTCCATGATGAGGTCACGTTGAATTCTTCCACGGGCAGATAATTCCGCAGATTGAATGCTCTCTGGGAGGAGCAGTTTCTCCTCATCTCCATCCTGTATCTATTTCCCTGAATCTTAATCTTGATGCTGTATCCCCTAGTTTTAGTCTTACTGAGGAGTGGGACAGCATTCCCGACTCCACTTCATTCATCAGTTTTGTATGTTTCTGTAACATCCCCTCTCATTCTTCTAAATTCCATCATGTAGATTCCCAGGCAACTCAATCTTTTCTCGTTGACTAACTCCACCTTCTTCGGAATCAAACTGGTAAACTTCCTCTGTAAAACCAGCAAACCCAGTATCTTTCCTGAAGAAAGGAAACCAGATCTGCATGCAGTACTCAAAGTGCAAAGTAAATTTGTCGCCAAGGCACATACCACGTCACCAGATACTGGAGATCTTTTTTTTCCTGCAGATGTTCGGAGTAGAACAAAGAAATGCAATAGGATCAAATAAATAAAACACGCAAAGACTGACATTGTGCAACTACAAGTAAACGAACGAACAAACAAATAATACTGAGTTGAAGTATCATCGGCAGTACATGCAGAGGTTGGTCAGAGTTGAAGAGAGATCATCCACGCTGATTTATCCAGCTACACCCTGTATTTGTGCACATCCAAGGGATGGACACAGTGTCTATAGAAGCGAGACAAAGCAGCATCAATTTCATGGACCCTATACATATTACAGAGGAGGAGATGTTTGCTCTCCTGAGATAAATTACGATAATAAACCCCAGGGCGTAACAAGGTGTCCTCTCGGACTCTGCAGAGAGCGCAAGAACACTACCAGAGTTATTTAAATCGTGCTTTGCAACAGATGTGGTACCAGGGGACTGGAGGGTAGCAATGTTGATCCGCTCTTTAAGAACTGCTCAAAAATTAATCCTGGAAATTATAGGCTCTTAAGCCTGACATCATTATTTGCAAAGTAAATAGAATATATTCTGAGAGGCCGGATATATAAGTATTTGGATAAACATGAAATGATTAAGGATACTCATCGTGCCTTCAAGCGTGGTAGGTCATATCAACTAACCTTATAGAGTTTTCGAGGAAGTTATCAGGAAAGTTCACGAAGAGAAGGAAGTAGATTTTGTCTACATGGACCTTCGCAAGGTATTTGACAAGGTCATTAATAAGTTGGATAAGACGTTTCAGAGATTGGTGCTGTGTCTATTGTTGTCTGTCATCTATATCAATGATCTGTGCGATAATGTGGTGAACTGGGCTACAAATGTACCGCTCACAGCAAGACTAGGGCAGCTGTGGACAGCGAGGAACGCTATCATAGCTGAAGTTACAGAATGGCAGAAGAGGGAACTCAGGTGGAATTGTATAACACAAACGGGGCCACAGCTGGAGGTCTGCGTACAGTCCTGATCAGCGCACCACAGGCTCACACTGACATCGAATTGAACAGGAATCCTCTCTCAGCCCCACCCACCTGCTCTGTCATTTAATGTCACGCCTGTCCCGTTTAAATATTAAACACCTTATTTTCGTCTGCCCATGTGGAAGAAAATGCCCAGAGCCCCGCGTCCGAGTGTCAGTTCTTTTTCCGCAAACGCAAATGGCGATGAGGAAGGGATTCTCGTAAGACGCTCCACTCACTGGGAAGGACTGACGAGGCGGATGGCTTAGCAGTATCCCCAGAAGAACACGAGTGGAAAATGGGGACTTTCGAAGTTAGGAATGGCACCGGCATCCTAGCTGAAAGGGGGACTCAAGAGGTAGCTACCGACGAATGGAGTATACGGAGGGAATTCCTTTACACCGTTGAGCGCTGTAAATTGCTTTATTTCTGAACGCGCAGAATAGCTCTGTTCTCTCTGCAGAACGATAGGAGGTGTCAGCAGTCGAGCAGCAAAAGCTGCTCCTGATGAAAGAATAAAGGCGCCAAAAGTCCTGAGAAATTGCAGAAGGACCAACGAATGAATGAAAACGGTAAGGAAAGGCCGACCAAAGGTGGGAGACCCGCTGGTCCTTCCGGTATTCCCAGCGGACACCGTCATAAAAGAAACTGGAGATGTTCGAAATGCAGTCAGTCTCAGCAGCGATCTGTATGCAGGTCGCAGAGAGATTGGCCGTATGGCGATCTTTTAAGATTCAATGAATTCAAACCTGGTGGGTAGAAGTAGCTAACGGGTAAATGATGGGCAGCTTTGAGAAATCGGTGGAGGTGGCAAAGAGGCACCAACGCAAAGCAGAAGAATAAAGAAAAATCAACGGTGAAGGCTGCCCATCCCCCGGTTACTCCACCACCCGATCCTGCTATGCCTCAGCAAACGACCTTAACCCCCTTTCCGCTGTACCCGCAGATACCCCAGATGGTATCAGATAAGAGACGGATTCACGGTCCCAATATCGGACCGGACGGAATGATGGATGAAATAATAGCAATGTCTACTGCTTGGCGACAGCAGAACCGGGCCACAGAACCGCTGGTTCCCACGACTGAGGTTCAGGAGGGTCCAACAGAATCCGAACAGGGAGTTGTAAGAGGAGCTCCTGTAGATAGGGTACCCAGATCGCCTGTGCTGACCGGGAGCAAGGCTCGTTCACTTCCCATGCAGTTCACCAAGCACCGAAACTAATGATTGGAAAAACCGCCATCCTGAAACCATGGACCCCAGCCGAGGATAAGGCAATGGTGGCCGAGGCGCCTAAACCCCAAAAAGGCCTGCCACCTTCCTACATTAGCGGGAGAAAATGTGTGAAGTTTAGAAACCCCTCCCGGGCGATTTGCGGACTCTTTTAAAATGTGCACACGGCAGCTCTTAAGCTGCGCTAAAAGGCACTGTACTCCCGACCGGGGAGAATGGTGTCTGGCGACCCATTCCAAGCACCCACCCCACGCTGTCTAAAAACATGACCCGCACATCTTCTTTAAACTCTCTCCCACTCCGACCTTCAATTCATTCCCTCTAGAATAATGTAACTGACTGTCTGTCCAGTGTATATATCTCTCCTAATTTTCTACTTCACTATTCAGTCGTTTCCTCTGAGGCTCTGACATACCAATGAAGGCAAACAAATTCAAACACTTTAATCAGACGACATCCGGGAGACGCTTTACAAACCCTGCCGATTCTTCCTGTGAAGTGTCCATTCTTGCAGAACAACAAGGGCCCAGTAATCGACGCACGCTAATTCACTCTGTGAGTGTAAGATTGATTCATTAATTATCATTCTCTGTGTCGTGGATCAGAGATGTAATTAACGTCCCTCAAGAGTTTCCGTTTATATTCCAGGCGGCAAGTTGTCTGTAGAAGGTTCGGAAAGAATGCTGTGAACTTATTCTGGTATTTTTTTTTTTTTGTGGTGACTTTTACGCACATATTGGTCTTTATGGCAGTAAGACTACAGAAGCTAATGGGACTGCACTAGGTAATTGTCTTGAAGAAACTGATGTAGCCTGTTTAAATGATGGTACAATGATAAGAGTGGATATGGCTCAGGGGGAAGAAGCCATCATGTAAGCAGTCCAGCGCCACGGGGATCTAGGGGAAGCTACTCGAGGCCTGCAACGGAAGGATAAAGGGCCTTCTGATTTCATAGCAATGTTTAGGTACACGTGGGAGGAATACTCACGGTCCCCTGTAGGGGAATGGGTCGTTGGCTATCCAGACCCTCCTCAGTTGCAGGCTTCCCCAGCTGGCGCAGATTTTTCAGATGCATTATCTGAACTGGCAAACCACGGCCTGTCCTGAGATAGTTACCACACCACTGAACATGAATAGAGAGGGACTCTTTGTGGGGCCACGCGATTCACTTAAGCCACCGATGACGCTGTTTTACAGGAAGAACAGGAATGGGAGAAATGGCACAGGGAATTGCAAGGACTATAAAAGAGACAAGTCCAATGATATCTGCCGCAAGTGTGGGAGGAAGGGACTCTGGGCTAGGGAATGTAGAAGTGTCCTTGCCGGAGAACCTCCCCGATCAACGGGTGCCATCGAAAGGGAGGGCCCCTCCTTTACCAATAATCACCTATTCTCGACAGAATAGGGGTGCCCAGGAGGGGCGGCTGTATAGGAGCCGGCAATTTCAATTTCCCAAGACTCCGAAACGCAACCTATGGTAATATTAAAAAATAGGAGACGCCCATTTACGAGCCTTGTTGGATACCAAAGCCACCCTGAGCTCTGTAGCCCCTTCCCTGAGATTACCCTTAAATCGTAACAGGGTGGTAACCGTGGGAATAGCAGAGATCCCGTTATCAGAGCCTCTGTCGAAAAATGTCACCCTACCGCTGGGAGACAGTGATAGTGTCTAAAACTACTCCTTTGCCTTTGTTGGGAAGACAAGCACTCTGCAAGCTGGGAGATACCGACTTTTGCACTCCTGAAGACATTTATATGGACATACCCTCGCCTCATACACATGAGTTAGTCTCGCTGCTGCTTACGTTTGAGAGTAAAATCGAACACATACTGTATTGCTGGCAGCTGTCTGAAAACTCTTTCAGTGTAAAAAAATATGCCTTGTGAGCAGAGGTTTAGATTATATGCCTTCGTCGTCCCCTGTAGAGGTGGTTCGGGCACTGCTGGAAGTAGTGCAATATCCCGATCGATTGCATTGCAAGATGAACCCGACTGTCAAAAAAGGGCGTCCGTTTATGAGGGCCAGAAGATGAAAGTACACCCAGAACCCTACCTCTATTTGGAGCCAGAAGGTTTAGACGTCCCAGTACGTCTTTCTAAAGAGCAGCTAGAGCTGCACCTCCCTGAAAAGTCTGTGCCTCATCTAACTCTTGCAGTACGACTCCCTTATTAGGCAAAGCTAATGATTAAACGCTTGCAATCCAGCCCGGTAGTGGGGTGTGTAGGAAGTTTTGAATCCGAAGAAGGCAGAAGATACCTGCCCGGGATCTCACGGTCGCTGGAGGAGCCTGTGGCTGAATTTCAGCGGCAGCAGCTCCCTTTAACAACTGATTGAGAGGGCCGGTGGCACTAGACACAGGGGCCACCGAATTATGGGCTCTTCACAGAACTCACGTTGGCTGAGCAACCTCTGCAAAGGACCATCATGTACTGTTGTGAAAGAAGGCGGTAGGGCCCTGTGTCAGACAGTACCGATTGGCCCGGAGGCAGAGGAGGGCATAGCGCCTCTAATACTTTCCTTGCTAGGCCCTCAAGCCTAGAGTTAGCCTGTGCAATACCCATACCCAAAGTGGGGAGACTCAATGAATGGCGTTTTGTGCAGGACCTGCGAGCCATAACACACATTTTTATTCCCATAGCCCCAATTGTACCGGCCGTCAACACAATACTTTCTTCTATTCTATCGGAGGCCACTACATACACTGTAATTGACTTGTGCTCCGCTTTTTTCTCCCTACCACTGCACATTGATAGACAATACTTATCTGCGTTTACCTACAAGGGACAACTGTACACTTTGACTCGTTCCCCTCAGCGGTACTCTGAGAGCCCAGCCGTCTATGCTGATGCCATCGAGCATGACTTGGATGAATGCCACCTAGAAGTGAACGACACATTGATACAGTATACTGACGAACTGCTGCTGGCGTTCTCCACCCAGCCTGAGTGCGTGCAAGACTCTCTAGCAGTGCACCAATCAATAGGAGTATCGAGTATCCAGGACTAAATTGTAATTCTGCCAGCCTCTAGGTTTCACCCTGAAGGCGGGCACTCGGGAAATTGGACCGGATAGAATACAAGCCATTCTGCAGACGTCACCCTCGAAGACCACGAAGGAAACTTTCCTTCCTGAGAATAGTGGGCTACTGCCGACAATGGATAAGGGAATATCGGATGTATGACGCTGTCTTGAGATCTGCAGCCGCCAAGGAGGAACCCCCGCTGGTAGAGTAGACCCCGGAAAGAGAGGCCGCCTTCCAGGCTCCGAAAGCCGCAGTGGCAGCGGCTTCCGCACTGGGATTACCCAATTACAAACGTCCCTTCCAGTTGCACGTCTGTGAGAAGAAGGGATTCGCTACGGGGGTCCTGACACAGGCTCATGGAAGATGGAAAAGACCAGTAGCCTGGCACTCTACCGTCTTGCCTGCTGTAATCCTAGGCACGCCGTCCTGCCTTCGTGCAGTAGTTGCCACCGCCATCATGGCAGAAAAGTCCTTGCCGCTGGATCTCGACCACTCGTGCGAAGTGCGATTGCCCCATGCTGTAATGCTGCTCTTAAAATCTGCAGCCACTCAGCACTTCACTGCCTCCCGCCGCATTGGCTACGAGGTGATCCTCCTGTCACACCCCAATTATACTTACCAACGTTCGCCAGCGGTCAACCCCGCCACCTTCGCGCCGGAGCCGATGGAATACTACGACCACGACTGCCTGGTGAAGGTCCAGCACTCCACCTCCCCGAGGGTTGATTTGCGCCCTGACCCCTTACGAAATCCTGATCAGATCTTTACTGACGGATCCTCGCAAAGACCTCGAGATGCTGTGCTTCTGGCCGGCTACGCTGATGTGGACCCACATCAGGTTGTGTAAGCCTTTGCCTTACTGCCTTCGCCCTGACCCAAGGTACTTCAGCACAAGTAGCCGAAATTTTCGTCTTGACACGAGCGTGCTGCATGCGCCTTCAGTGTAGCGCATGATTTTGGAAAAATATTGAAAAACAGAGGGTTCAGCACCTCGTTGGGAAAACCCATCAAACACTCCCAACTGGTGTTAATTCTACTGGAAGCCATTCAGCTACCAAACCAGATAGCTATCATAAAGAGCGAGGCCCACACGATGGCAAACGATGATCTTCAAACGTAAAATCAAAGTCTACTGTGACGAACGTACTCTGTGCTGCTGACAATATGCCTTTCAGTCAGAATGATTAAAATAACTATGTTTGTACTTCTTTGATCTGATTATCACGTGTTTGATATATTCTTTTAGCCTGTCTGATACACTCTTTTGAGAAATTAATACTGAAGTAAATTTGTAACTGCTCAAGGACATATCCTGCAATTTTGCTACTCAGCAGAAGTCCCCCCTTCTATTTTATGTGTTTTTCTCCCGTATGCTTGGGATATAAATAAGAGCGTGACCCTTTGTCAAGCAGAGTCTCGGAACTCCGCTTTTAGTAGACTGAGGTCTTCATTTTATCATGCTAAAATAAAGGTGTTCTGATGCGATCTCCCTCCGTGCCCAAGGGTTAGTTCTTTTTCTGCAACAAAAGCCTTTGCTCGTCGAAGCCGCCGAAGACTCTGCAAACAGAATCACTGCCTCTCACCGTCAGAAACCTGATCCAATGAGACCTCGGGTTTAGATAGCTACATGAATGCTAGCGGTATGGAGGGCTCTGTTCCAGTTGCGGGTCAAAGGGACTCGGTAGAATAATAGTTCGGTGCGCCCGCCCGTACACCTAAACCCCGGTACCTGCGTAAACCAATCTTGTCCTTCCTTCAGCCAATTTTCAGTAATGACCACAATATCGTAGTTCCCAACAGCTCCCCAACCCTCCCCAACAGCTCTAGTAAACATACCGCCAGGATATTGGTGCCTTTCCTGTTAATGAGCAGCCCGTCCTTTTTGTACATGTCACACCTTCCCCAAAAGAGATCCCAATAATCCAGAAATCTGAACCCCTGAAGCAACTCCTCAGCCACGCCTTCATCTGTCCTAACTTCCTGTTCATACCCTCTCAATCTGGTGGCACAGGCAGTAATGCTTAGATTACCACCCATGAGGCCCTGCTTTTTAACTTTTTTTCCTAACTTCCTTCGTAACTCCCTATATTCCATCTTCAGAAACTCCTCCTTACTCATGGACCACGACATCTGGCTGCTCACCCTCTCCCCTAAGAAAACCGAAAACTCGATCCGAGATATCGCGGAGCTTGGCACAAGGGAGGCGACAGACCATCCGGGATTCTCGATCTGTCCCACAGAACCTCTTAACTGTCCCCCTAAATATCGAATCCCCTTTCGCTACTGCTGTCTGCTTTTCCCTCCTTCCTTTCTGAACTGAGGGCCCTGTCTCGGTGCCAGTCTACTGACTTTTAGAGGTGACTGTCTCCCTGAAGCTCTGGTCTATTACTGCAATGTCTCCCGAATGTTTCCTAGTTGATCCAGTTCCAGCTCCAGTTCCCTAACTTAGTTTAACAGGAGCTGCAGCTGGATGCACCATCTGCAGGTCTAGTCGTCAGAGGCAATTGTGCTGTCACTGACTTCATACATCTTGCAATCGGAGCACTGCACGGCCCAATCTACTGCCTGCATTACCAACTCCTAAGTTAATTAAGTTAATTGGGTTTGGGTATTTGATCGTCGACAATATTCCGCGTGGGAATTTAAACAGCAGGTGGCAGTGTTTATTTATTTTTTACGAGGTCGACTTGCGAGCTCGATATCAACCCGGCAAGGATGGAGAGCGCTCTCGGGAGCGGACTGTCACTGGATGAACTCGGGATCCTCCGTTCTCGAGCCCGGCGCTGATCTCACTGCGCCTCCAGCCGAGCAAAATGTTCTTAAAGAAACTTACTCTGCCTTACCTCACTGGAAGCAAGCTCGTCCTCAGCTTATACTCGCCGAAGCCTCTAAAAATAGAAACCTTCAGAATCCTCATCTAATGTGACCTCGGGTGTAGATAAGTGCATGGATGGTGGGTGTACGGAGGGCTACGGTCCAGATGCGGGCCGATGGGACTAGGTAGAACGATAGTTCTGTGCGTCCGTCCGTACAACTGACAGCCCGGACTTCACGGTGAAAGGTCATCGGCTATTAATATAACAGAGGATTTAAACAGTATTTTTCCGCATATACAGAAATTTAAAAACAAAGGCAAGAGTGGACATTCGACGATAGAAATAGGAGGTAGAAAAAGGGGAAAAAGAAGTGGCGGAGAAGGTTAACATGTACTTTTCCTCCGTCTTTTATGTTGAGGGTACCGACAACATGCCAGAAATTCGAGAGGGTCAGAGACATAAAGGAATGTAGTTGCTATTTCTAAGGAGAAGTTTTTTGGGAAACTGGAAGATCTGAAAAGAGATGTCGCCTGCAGCAGGTAGGACTACACCGCCGGATTGTGAAAGAGGCAGCTGATCAGATTATGGGGCATTAGAAATGATCTTTCAAGAATGACTGCTTTCTGGAATGGTTCAGAGGAATAGAAAATTGCAAATGTCATGAAACCCTTCCAGCAAAAAGCCAGTACGTTATAGACAGACTAGTAAGGTTGTTGTGGTTGCGAAAATGCTGGAGTCAATTATTAAGGATGTGGTTTCTGGGTGCTTTGGGGGCACCTAATAAAATGTGAGGGACAAAATTGGTTTCCTTGATGGAAAATCATTCCTGACAAATCTGCAGGAATTATTTGAGGAAATACAGACATTATAGAGAAAGGAGAGCCACTGGATGTTGTTTACTTGGCATTTAGTCAAGTGCCACTGATAAGGCTGCTAAACAAAATTGGATACGTTTCAAAGGAGATTCACAAAATTGACTCCAGGATGAAACAACTTGGCATATGAAGAGCGTTTGATTGCTCTGGGCCTGTACTCACTGGAATTTAGGACAATGAGGGCTGACCTAATTGAAACCTATTGAATGGTGAAAGGCCTTGATAAAGTGGATGTGCAGAGGATGGGAGTGTCTAAGCCCAGAGGACACAGCCTCAGAATAGAGCATCATCCTTGTAGAATGTGGAGATGATGAATTTCCTTAGCCAGAGAGTGGTGAATCTGTGGAATTTATTGCTTCGGGCAGCTGTGGAGCCAAGACTTTATGTATATTTAAGGCAGAGGTTGGTAGATTCTTGATTGGTCAGATCATGAAGGGTTACAGGGAGAAGGCAGGGGATTGGGGATTTGAGGGAAAATGGATCAGCCATGATGAAATGACAGAGCAGATTTGTTCGGCCTAATTCTGATCCTATAACTTAGAGTCTATATCACCACCTCTGAAACCACGATTAATTTTGTCAAGTGTGATCTGCCCACATAAAACCATACTGATTGTCCATAAGCAGGCCATGCCTATCCAATTGTGCATAAATTCTGTACCTCAATTTCCTCCCCAGTAGCTTCTCTACCACGGAAATGAGGCTGTGTTACCTATAGATCCCTGGATTCTTGTCATTTCCCATCTTGATCAAAGCTGCAACATTTGTGACATTAATGTACTGTGAGACCTCACATGTTGTGATTGAGGACACACTGGTCCTTGTCAAATCGCCAACAATCTGCTCATTTGCTTCTTTCACTATTGTAGGATATATGCCTTCAGGTCTTGGAGTTTTATCCATCTTATTGCTTTTCAGACGTCCCAGCACAACCTCCTCCTTAATCTCAACATCTCTCTGCATATTAGCCTGCTCCACTCTGTTTTCATTGACATTCAATTCCCTCTCCTCAGTAAATATTGACACAACGTACTCATTTAGTACCTCAGCCACTTGGTCTGACTTCAACCTCATTATTCCTCCTTTAATCTTGAGTTGACCTTTCCATTCTCTGGTTAGCCTCGTTTTATTAATACAAGTCAACAAGCCTTGGGATTATCATTGGTCCGAGAATGCCAGGACAGTCTGTGGCCCCATTTGGCCTTTCCTATCACCTGCAATTGCATTTCCCTGCTATCTTTATATTTCAAAATCACCCAGTCTGATTTTAGTTTCATAAACCTTCCATATACATCTGACTAAATTTAGGATCTCTCTATTTATCGAAATTTCCCTTGCCTTACTTGTCAATGTCATTACTCCTTTCAGGAACATGCTGATCCTGAACTCTGAGCTGCTGGTCTTTAAACAATTCCCGCATGTCAGATGTGGACTTCTCTGACAGTGGCTGCTCCCAATCAATTCCCCGTGGTTTCTGTCTTACTCCGTACTAACTTGCCCTTCTGCAATTCAGTACCTTCATACAAGATCTGATTTTATTCTTCCTCATCACTAAGAAAAAAAATAAGATCCCAGAATATTCACTGACTTTTGGCTGTCAGCTGGCCTGGCTCATTTCCCAAAAGTAATTCCTCCTGTTCTCTCCTCTGGTTGTGCTCTGTGCATAATGTTTCATACACTCTTAGGATTCACTAAAGAAATCTTGTGCATCTAAGTATTAAACAAGTTCCGATCAATTCTAGGGAAGATAAACTTTCCCCACTGGTTATTGGGGGACGGTACGATAATCCCATCAGTGGTCCTGCAGATCGCCTCTGTAAATGAGCCTTCCAGTTTGTTGTGACATTCCCAGCGGGGTAACCTCTGCTCCTGATAAACCCCACTCACATGTAAAACAAATAAATGCAGCAGCGTTGAGCTGCCAGCCCTGTCCGTCTGACAACAAAATACTCCTAATGTTGAAATAAACTCCTTTCAGCCCATCAGTCCCAGAATGTTTATTAGCCTGACATTGGCTCTCATTCTTTTCAGACTGTCTTGTCGTACATGCATTCTCCCACTTGCGACTCCAGTTCAAACTCTGCCAAGTGACACCATCAAACCTCCCGGTGAGGATATTGGTTCCCCTCCGGTTCAGATGCAAATGGCCTTGTTTATCCCGGTCTCCCACCTGCCTGGAAGGGAGCCCATTGATCCATGAATCTGAAGACCTCCCTCCTGCATCAGTTTCTCAGCAATAATTTTAAACTGCACGAAATATCATTTGCTCAGTCACTTCTCACCAGAAGTGCTGTCTATATATCGTTATATCTGCCTATGTATCCTGTTCCTTTATGTGACTGGACTTTTATTTCCCTCGCAACCCAGAAGAACAATTGTTCTGATGAATTAACCCGCTCATCACTGGATGTGACTGCACCCTCACCCACCAACCGCCGTGTGTGAGGGCGCTCGCACTGGTCATGGGGCCAGGGAGAGACAGACCGAGGTTCTCGGGTATTTGCGAAATGAAAAAGCACTTCCTGTAATTTAAAGCACGAGAATCAGGACATTTTCAGAAATCCTCCAGTCTGTACGTGGTGTGTGGGGGAGTTTCTTTTCCGCTCGAGCTCTGTGTTGCGGATAGACCGTTGGAAATTGGCGGGTGTGGTAAAGTGAAGGGGGAGCTGGATGATGAGAGTTTCACTGTCGGCTCTGTCCGTTACTCTGACTCTGTCTCCTCCCCTCCCCGCCTCTGTCTCTGCGCGTTTCTCGGGCAAGTCGGGGCGCTGTGTATTAAAGTAGACAGCAGCAGTCGGTTCTTCACTGAGCAGCGACCTGAGTGAAGCAGCATCATGTCTGCCAGAGAGAAATGAGGCAAAGGCGGAGCCACGCGGCACGGTAAAGTGCACCGTGATAACATCCAGGGCATCACCAAACCGGCCATCTGCCGTCTGGCTGGCCGTGGCGGCGTCAAGCGGATCGCAGGACTGATCTACGAGGAGACCCGCGGGATGCTGAAGGTTTTCCTGGATATTGTGATCCGGGATGCGATATCTTACACTGAACACGCCAAGCGCAAGACTGTCACTGCCATGGATGTGGTGTACGCTCTGAAACGCCAAGGCCGCACTCTCTATGGCTTCGGCGGCTGAAAATCTCCCACTTCCTCCCGAGCACAACACAAAGGCTCTTCTAAGAGCCACCCACCGCCTCATAGAGGGAGTAGTGACGTGGAGCAGGATCAGGAGAAGATTTAATATTTATTTTAATTAATGTTGTTGTTGAAGCTCAAAGTTATCGGAATTCTCGGAGTGAGGAGATTGTCTCACAGATGTTGATGAACTACACTTGTTTTCATTATGTAGGGTCAGGGTAAATCTGATCCCTACCCTCTCGCTGCAGTTCTCCCGCCAAGTTGGGTTTACCTTGGATCTTGTCATCACGATTCAGCTTGCTTTGGAAAGTAATAGAGGACATTTAATTTCACCCTCTCGTTCCTCAAAAAAAAAATCTCAATTAGTTTGAAATTGGTGAGTAAGTAATGGAAAGTAGAGGTAATGACTTCCGATCGCCTGTAAAGCTCATCATTCACTCCAATCCGGCGTATCTGCTCTGGAATGGCGGGCGGATAGAAGCCAATCATAGCCCTGGTTAATATACTTGATATTTGACGGGACAGTACAACAGTAAGTGCAGGACTCAGCTCCATGTCAGACAGCGCTCTGCCTGCTGCACACCAGTAACGAATTTCATTTTACCCTACAGGAAAGGAATGAAACAGAGACCTTCCCTCCGCCCTCTTACTAACTGTACAACAGTCCTTCCATGGACGTTGTGAGTGGCTCTGAAAAGAGCCTTTGGGTCACTGAGTTCAGTGTCTGTCAGTTTACTTACTGGCGCCGCTGGTTTTCTTGGGCAACAGGACAGCCTGGATATTGGGTAACACACCGCTCTGAGCGATAGTCACCCCTCCCAGCAGCTTGTTGAGCTCCTCATCGTTGCGGACGGACAGCTGCAGGTGTCAGGAGATGATGGGGGTCTTCTATTGTCCCGGGCCGCGTTGCCGGCCAATTCGAGGATTTCGGCCATCAGATACTCGAGCACAGCAGCCAGATAGACTGGGGCTCCGGCACCCACCCGCTCAGCATAGTTGCCCTTTCTCAGGAGTCTGTGAACCCGGTTGACCGGGAACTGCAGTCCGGCCCGGGAAGAGCGAGACTTGGCCTTGCCACCAGTTTTTCCCTCGTCCAGACATTTCACACTCTCAGCAAGTCTTTCACAATGAGGAAATACGATAGCACTCACCCTTCTTCTACCTTCCAGAGGAATGTAGCGGAGCGTTTGTGATTGGTGCAACAGCGTTTAATCTAATTGGAGAGAGCACATAATCATATCAGAGAGCTGTTTTATTCACCAATCAAGAGAACGCAATAGCAGAAGCGCAAAAAAACCGCGTACATCCCAACTGAACTGAAATGTGAAAAAAAGCCCGCCAAATGATCCTTTGTGAAAGCCTAATCTAAAAGTTAAATCTAATTATCGACTCTGTATCCTGGCTACAAGCAAGAAATCGTCTAAGGAACCTGTATCCATCGACGCAATCTCTACTCTTTTGGACGCTAAACTGGATATTAAACTTTCGAGTCTGGAAGGCAGATTGGATGGTAGATTGGGAAGCAGACTGACAAGTTTGGAAAATAAACTTACCAGGAAAATATCCGAACTTGAAGAAGCTGATAGATCGCTTGAAATTAAACTTCAATCGCAGGCATCGGACATTCAGCGGCATGAAGATAAGATCGCGACTTTTGAAAAATCCATTTGTGAAAAAGTACGTACAATTGAAGCGTTGGAGAAGAAGGTAGAGTCGAATGTTAAAACTATGGATCAGTATAAGTTTAAAATTACTGATCTCGAAAATCGATCTCGTAGACAGAATTTGCGTATCATCGGGTTTCCCGAAAAAGTTGAGTCCGGTGATTTAACTGAATTTTTCTCTAAATTACTATGGGAAACTTTCAGTGCTGAAGGTTTGCAATCCAAACCTGTTATCGATCGTGTTCACAGAGTTGCGAGATTTTCGGCTATGTCTGTTAAACCACGAGCGGTGATTGTTCGCCTTCATTATCCTCGGGAGAAAGAGCTTTTAATTCGATTAGCTCGTAAAAAAGGCATGATTTCTTATAACACCAATTCATTCCGAATTGTTGAAGATTATTCTTATGATGTAATGAGATCAAGAATCGCTTTTAAACCAGTGATGGCAGAGATTTATTCGATTGGCCTTAAACAAGCTTTAATGTATCCAGCGAAGCTCAGAATTACGTTAAACGACAACAGTCAGCAATTTTTCAATACACCGGAAGAAGCGAAGAAATTTGTTGAAGAATATAGATCTTCTAGTGCAACTTGAACTATGTGTCATGTTGAAGATTCCTCGGAGAGAGGGTGCCATCTCATTTTAAGTAACCTACGAAGTTGGGTTATAACTTTCTATCCCGTTCTACGGGTCTGGCTCTTATTTTTCACTATTATCACTGTTTTATGGATGCTTTCTTAACTTTTACAATACTTTTTTTATTCTTTTTTCTGTTTCAGATATATACATCTATATCTTGTAATAATGATTTATTTTTTTTAAGATGTCGTTTCTTCTTCCCATAAGACTCTGCTTTTTATAAACATTTATTTGTTTGCCTGTACTTAGAAATGGGACGAATGTTTTGAATTTTTTTAGTTTTTTTAATATATTTTGTAGTGTTTATTGAATCTTTTTTGATCCTATTTTGGTATTTTTTTATTAAACTTTTTTAATAGATTGTTGAATCTACATTTATATTTTGTAAGATGGCTTTTTCAAAATGTCGTTTCTTCTTGCTTTTGAAACGTCATATTTCTTGCATTTATATATGAAATGTTTTTAAAGGTATATTACACTCTTAAATTTTAATGTTTATTTTTTTTGTTAAAGATTGTTTGTTTTATTATATTAGTTTTCTCATTCTGATTGACATATATTTTCTTTTTGCAACCCTATATTTAAATATGGGTGTTACATAGTTTTTTTTAAAAAGCTTTTTATGGAGCTGCCATCTTGAAATGGGGGTAAGGTTAGTGTTAGATTATGCGCTTGCCGCTTGGCTTTTCTTCGAAGGGTGGGGGGAGGGGGTGGGGATCTTTTTTCACGCTTTTGCGTTTTTTTCTGCTTTTAGTTTATGGGCCAACTTTAAATTATTAATATTGTTGAGGTGTCATGTTCTCCGGTTGCTCCTGAATCTATTTTCCTTTTTCCTAAATTATGGGTTATGTGGCTTTTTAACCTATTATGATATACACAACTAATATTGGCATGATGGATAAATCTATTAATTTTATCTCTTGGAATACTAATGGTTTAAATCATCCGATTAAAAGTAAAAAAATATTTAAGGTATTCCATAGATTGAACGCTAATATTATTTTTGCACAGGAAACCCATATTAGGAGGGAGGATAATCAACGTTTTTTTTGGTTCTGGAAGGGTCAACAATTTCATTCGAATTGTACCGCTAAAATTAGGGGTGTGTCTATTTTTATAGACCCCTCAATTTTGCTTACACATCACGAAATTATTTCTGATCCACAGGGCAGATTTTTGTTGATAACTGGTTCACTTTTCAATCGGAAAGTGGTTCTAGTTAATATTTATGCCCCAAATTTTGACTGCCCTGAATTTTTTAAACGTTTATTTACTTCCCTTCCTAATCTGAATGAATATATGTTGATAATGGGTGGAGATTTTAATTGTTGTTTGAATCCTTTGATGGATAGATCTAAACCTATTCGAACTCTTCCGAATAGATCAGCCTTACTTATTAATTCTTTTATGGTTGATTCGGGAATTACAGAAATATGGCGGTTTTTGAACCCTAAAGATAAAGAATTTTCATTTTTTTCACATGTATATCATAGTTATTCTAGAATTGATTACTTTCTTATTGATCATCGGTTATTAACGGATGTTATTGATTGTAAATATGATTCTAATACTATTTCGGATCATGCACCTTTGAAGTTATCTATTAAGATTCCGGACTTTTCCAATAATGTTATATCTTGGAGACTTAATGCTACTCTGCTTCAAGACCCAGAATATGTCACCTATATAAAACAGCAAATTGATTTGTTTTTCTCAACAAACTATACTGAAGAAATTGACAGAGGAATACTTTGGGACTCTTTTAAGGCTTTTATCCGTGGACAAATTATTTCGTATTCCGCTGGTAAAAGGAAACAAAGATATTTAGATATTGCTTTATTAGTGGATAAAATTAAGGAAATTGATAAGATTTATTCCGTGACTCCTACCATAGAACTTTATAAGAAGAGAGTTGAGCTTCAAATGGAACATAGTTTATTATTATCTTCTTCAACTGAAAATCAATTAATTAGGACCAGAGCTCAATTCTATATTCACAGTGATCAAACTGGTAAACTGTTAGCTAATCAATTAAAAGCTATTTCGACCAGGCGACAAATTATTAAAATTCGTAAACAAGACGGTAATTTAACCACTGATCATAAAGAAATCAATAATACTTTTCAAGATTTTTTTAAATCTTTATATCAATCAGAATTTGATGGTGACCTGTCCATGATAGATAATTTTTTTAACAATTTGAATATTCCTAAACTGATTGGTGAAGACCGTAGCTTGTTTGATGCTCCTATCTCTATGGCCGAAATAGGTGAGGCTGTCTCATCAATGAATTCAGGGAAAGTTCCTGGCCCTGATGGTTATATTGTAGAATTTTTCAAAACTTTTTCTTCTTTGCTTTCCCCTTGGTTATGTGAAATCTTTAACGATGCATTTGCTAAGAAGAGATTACCTCAGTCTTTTTATGAAGCTACTATCTCTCTAATTCTTAAAAAAGATAAAGATCCTACTTTATGTACATCTTATCGCCCTATATCATTATTAAATGTAGATTCTAAGATTCTTACAACAATTTTAGCCACTAGATTAGAAAAGGTTATTTCAGATTATTTCAGAAGATCAAACTGGTTTCATTAAGAATCGGTATTCTTTTTTAATATTAGAAAATTGATTAATATAATTCATACTTCATCACCCACAGTCCCAGAATGTGTTATCTCATTAGATGCTGAAAAAGCCTTTCATAGAGTTGAATGGACATATTTATTTAATGCATTGAGAAATTTTAATTTTAGTCCTAATTTTATATCATGGATTAAACTAATATACTATAAACCTGTTGCTTCTGTTCTTACAATTAATTATAGATCTTCCTTTTTTCAATTATCTCGTGGTACGAGACAAGGTTGTCCTTTAAGTCCTTTATTATTTAATATTGCGTTAGAACCTTTAGCCATTGCTATTCGTGAATCTCCTAATATTTTTGGTATTACCCGTAATGAGAAATCATATAAATTATCACTTTATGCTGATGATTTGCTGTTATATATTTCTGATCTTGATAGATCTATTCCCACTATTTTATCCTTGTTGGCTCAATTTGGTAGTTTTTCTGGTTATAAATTAAACTTAGATAAGAGTGAATTATTCCCTTTAAACGCGCAAACTTTATTGAATGACAGGATTCCATTTAAAGTTGTTACTGATAATTTTACCTATTTTGGTATAAAAATTACCAAGAAATATAAAGATTTATTTAAACTGAATTTTTTACCTATGCTTCTTCAAATACAACATCTTACTACAAGATGGTCTCCCTTATTCTTATCATTAGTTGGTCGGATTAATGCTATTAAAATGATGATTTTACCGAAATTTTTATATTTATTTCAAGCCTTACCAATTTTTATTCCTAAATCCTTTTTTGACAACATTGATTCAAAAATTTCCTCATTTGTGTGGCAAAATAAAAACCCAAGGTTAAGTAAAAGGCAATTACAAAAATCTAAAAAAGATGGTGGTTTAGCTTTGCCTAACTTTAGATTTTATTATTGGGCGAATAATATTCGTAACCTAACGTATTGGAAATTAGATTTGGACTCATTATTGTGTCCGCAGTGGGTAAATTTGGAATGCAATGAAGTAAAGGGATATTCTTTATTCTCTGTTCTTGGTTCTTCTCTTCCTGCTGATTTAGTTAAATTCAATAAACAGTTATCTAATCCTGTTATTAAACACACATTACGAATTTGGTTTCAATTTCGGAAATTTTTTACTCTGAAAAACTTTGTGCTTGATAGCCCTATTTTATTTAATTTTTTCTTTAAACTTTCCTTGACAGATCAAGCCTTTAGCATATGGAAAAGGAAAGGTATAACATGTTTTCGTGACCTTTTTTTGAAGGTACTTTGATGTCTTTTGACCAACTTTCCGATAAATTTAAATGACCTAAATCTAATTTCTTCAGATATTTACAAATCAGAATTTTTTTACATAAAGTTTTACCATCTTTTCCCAACTCAACTTCAACGGATTTCTTAGATTTGATTTTTACCTTAAATCCTTGTCAGAAGGGATTAGTTGCTTTTATTTACAACATGAAGATACAACCAGAGATGTCTGATAGAATTAAACAACAATGGGAAAAAGAACTTCGATACAATATACCAACGGATAAATGGGAAAAAAATTTACAAATGGTTAATTCTTCTTCTATTTGTGCTAAACATGCTTTAATACAATTTAAAATTGCACATAGAGCTTATATGTCTAAAGATAAACTTGCTCGATTTTATTCTCATATTAACCCTCAATGTGATAGATGTCATTCAGAAGTGGCTTCACTGACCCATATGTTTTGGTCATGTCCCACTTTACATAACTATTGGAAGGACATATTCGTTACCATTTCCTCAATTTGGAATATCGATTTACAACCTAACTTTATTACTGCAATCTTTGGTATACCAAATGAGGATGGTATTCAGTTTTCTCCTTCAATCAGACGAATGATTGCTTTTGTAACATTAATGGCCAGTAGGTCTACATTACAAAATTGGAAAGAAGTAAACCCTCCTACCACGTCTCAGTGGCTTTTTCAAACTATTTCTTATCTGAGTTTGGAAAAAATTAGAAGCACTATTTTTGACTCGTCAATTAAATTTGAAGAAACTTGGGGACCGTTCATCCGACATTTTCATATGAATTAATTTGGCCTTTCCCAGACCTTCTCTCTGTTTATTCTTGTTCAGGTATGGAGTTCCGGAGTTCTTTGACACTATCATATACTTATAAACTGTTATTATTGCCCATGTTAGTTTTAGTTTAGTGTTTGTTTCATATATATATTTTCTTTCACACATTTCTAATTTTTTTTCTTTTTCTTTTGATGATTAGTTTTGTTTTTTTTCATATATAATTATATAGACTTGATTGATTAATGTACTTTTTTGTTGTTGATGTTTAATAGGATATCATTATCCTATTATTAATGTAATCTTGTCTATTGTATTCATAACCTATTCATTATTATGTTATGTTTTTTTATATTTATATGAAACTCAATAAAAAGATTGAAAAAGAAAAGAAAGACTCTGTATCCGCATTGCTCCGTGTTCAGCTCTCGCATTGAAACGAGATTCAGAGAAGTTACCAAAATGGGACAGAAATTAATGAAGTTCATTCCCCACCCCAATTAAACCAGGAACGGCAGAACTGTCTCCAATGGAGATACTTTATGTGATGCGCAGACGAACTGACGGGGAGGGATTGGGTAGTGTTTCTGTCTGTGCTGTACGAATGTAACATAGACATTATGATTATACCGAGCAGGAGACCAACTCTGATTAACATGGAGAGAATTTGGATTAGATTATGAAGAAATTTTCACACTTTAATATCTAAATTAATATTCCCAAAATTTAATGAATAAATATTAATGTAACTATTTTGACTTTAATTCTTGTGCACAGTGAATGTCAGATTCCTGGGAAGTGTTCATGAACAGAGACTTTGCGGGTTTCTGCCTCCACCACCTCCTCTGGCGGCTCATTCCAGATAACATCTATTCTCTGTGTGAAATACCTCCCCTTCAAATTTCATCTCTGCCTTAAAACTTCTCCCTTTAGTTTGATTCTGGGCTTCTGCTCACTGGGTTTCAGAAGAATGAGTGGTGAGCTCATTGAAACCCTATCGAATGTTTGAAAGGCCTCGATAGTGGATGTGGGTAGGGTGCTTCCTGTTGTGAGTAGCCTAAGACTAGAGGACACAGCCTTTTTGAATGGAGATGAGGAGGTACTTCTTTAGCCAGAAAGTGGTGAATCAGTGGAATTCAGTGTCACATGTGGCTGTGTGAGCCACGAATTTATGTATATTTAACTTAGAGATTGATACGCTCATGATTAGCCAGGACATGAAGAAATATGGGGACAAGGCAGGAGATTGGGGCTGAGGGAGAATGAATCAGCCATGATGAAATGGAGCAGTAGATACGATGGGCGAAATGGCCTAATTCAGTTCCTCTATCTTATAGGATGAATGTCTGATGATCTTAAAACGTGTGTCATGTTGGTCAAACATGAGTTACATTTCACCAACCAGCTGGCAGCATTTCAAACCATGTCTCAGGTGGATATCGTGATGAAGAAAACTTCAAGGAACAATGCTTCAAATAGTTGGCATCCATCAATAAAGTCCCTCATCACCTGGATATGCACTCTTCTCATTGCCACCATCATGGAGGAGGGACAGGAGACTGAAGGCACAGTCAGTGATTCAGTAATAGCTGCTTCACCTCTGCCATCAGATTTCTGAATGGACATTGAACCTTTGAACACTATCTCACTACTCTTTTTGTTTTATTAATGCAATTTATCTTTTTAATGTATATGTATCTACATTAATTTACAGCTTTTTTATTACTATATATTGTAATGTACTGCCTAACAACAAATTTCATGACATATGCCAATGATATAAACCTTATTCTGACTCTGGCACACTGTCCTTCGCCAGTCCGTGCACTGAGTACAGATGTCAAGATGTTGTGTTACAGTTGTACAAGATGTTGCTGAGGCCGCATTGGAATATTATGTTTAGTTTGTCAGAACTTGAATGGCTGAGTTATGAAGAGAGGCTGAGCTGGTTAAGACTTGTTTTCCTTGGAATGTAGGAGAATGAGGGGCAATATTATAGACGTATAAAATAGCGAGGGTCATAGGTTGGGTGAATGCACAGAGACGTTTTAACGGAGATGTGGAATCAGGAACTTGAGGGTTCTAGTTGGTGAGAGGCAGAGATCAAATAGGAACATGATGGGTTATGTCTTTCACCCAGGCAGTGTAGGATATTGAGCCAACTCCCAGAGGAAATGATTCAGATTAACAAGATTGAAAAGCTATTGGACAGGGATGTGGATAGAAAAGCTTCAGTCAAATATGGGTGCAACCAGTATGGGAGTTTTTCTTGCCCTGGACCAGATGGACCGAACTTCTCTAACTGACCTGTAATTTCTTCCAAGATCATAGACTCCATCATCTTGCCATCAACACATGTGAAATGAATAGGATTACAATTAACTTCTGCTGTCATTTAACTTTCTGGAACAATAGAGAAAATTGAGATTTTCCACTTCACTGGGATATTCATGGAACACTGGGCATTTTGGTGAACTGCAACTTCTTTCTCCATTTTCTCTCCAGCCACTTCCCTGTAAAACCCTCAAGTGCAGGTCGTTGTGACCTGGTGATGTTTGCCATTAGTCTCATTAGTCTTTCTCTCATGATAGTGACTGCTGCAAATTATTGCATGGTGTTGAAATGTGAACAGAGATAATTTTGAGATCTGTGCTATGTCCCCAGTGTACACACTGTTCACAGTGTTGAGTCTAATTTATTGTAATTTACATGTAGGCTTTTGAGTCTGTTCCCACTGGAAGTCTCAGTCCAGTGGTCTACCTCTGGGCCCTGTCACTTTCTGTGCTCTAGACTTTCACTTATTATTTCCCTTGGCTCCATCTTTCTTCTGGATTCCCCTGTTTAATTGGGATCAATAGCTGCTGATTGCTAGGAACCAGCTGTTTCAACATCTGCCACTCAACATCCAGAGAGCTGTCCATGAGCCTGTTTACCCGGTCCACCCCAAACATCTCCACCCTCAGTGTAACATGCTGTCGAAAGACACAGTCCCTGAACATTCCAAACCAGCTCTTCCTCTGTACCAGTTTGATTAGTTTAATCAATACAGAGGTTAAATTCACCTATGTTAATCACGGTTCCTTTCTTAGCTCCCTTTAATCATTTCCCCTTTTGTGCTTTGTCCCATGAAAAGGTAACATGTGATGGTGCAGGGTGCTCTGCCTCCAACCTCATCTCCCACCTCCCTGTTGTTCATTGTCTCTACATGTACATCAGCCTCACCACCACATGATGAACAAAGCCGTCCTCCTTATTTCACTTCTGCAGATTTGTGTGGAACATTGAATATGCTGGATAACTGAGTTCCCAGTCCTGGTCAGCCTACAACTTTATCCTTGCAATTGTAAGATTAAACATGTGTGTCACAATACAATACAGTGACTGCATACAATAACAATATCTGTATTCCCCATCATTTTATATACCTCTATCAAACCTCCACTCATTCTCTTATTCTCCAACGTATATGATCCTAACATATTTAACCTTTCCCTGTTTATCTGGTCATCAAACCCTGGTGACATCCTTTGAAATTTTCATTCTACTGTTTCAGTCTTCGTATATATTTCCTATTGGTAGCTGACCAGAGCTGCACACAGTACTCCAAAACAAACCTCATCAATGTCTCATACAACTTCATCATAACATCCCAACTCCCGTACTCAGCACTCGTTTATAAAGCTAATGTGCCTGAAGCTCTCCTAACACATTGATCCCTCTGTCCTACCACATTCCTCACTGCTCTACCATTTACCGTATAGATCCTGGATTTTCCTTCCAAACTACAACCCTCACACTTGTCTCCATGGAATTCCATCTGCCAATACAAAGATGCAACGTAGTTATTTGGCATCTCACCCACATACTTTGGCTTCTGGCAGAAATTCCCTCATTTATTTCTGAGAGATCCTATGTTCTCGATAGTAAGCATCCGGTTTTCGAAGTATATAAAAATATCATTGCATTTTCTTAATCTCACTCAAGACATTTCATGTTCCCTTTCTTGAAATATGGAACAAACAAATCAGTACAGTGCTGGAAAGGCCATTCGGCCCATGATATTGTATTAACCAGAATGCCAATTCCTACTAAATTCTATCCTTCTGTTTATCATCGTATCTCTCCAGTCACTTCATATTCACAGATTCGCCTAAAAGCCTCTTAATCTCCATCAAACTGTCTGCATCCATTACTATCAAACTTTAAAAGCATGTCCTCTGCTTTTTGGCATCACTACCCTAGAGAAATGATTCTGACTACCCTCTCATGATTTTAAACCCCTCCATTGGGATTCCTCTCAGCTTCTGAGGTCCAAGAGAGAACACAAGTTTGTCCAAACTTTTCTTAGACCTCCTATGCTCTAATCTGGGAAATATCCTGGTGAACATCTTCAGTGAGTCAATCCGTAACTCGTTCTGCTCTGCCCTGAAGACTGCATTGGTGCTGTTTCATACATTCATGCTGAGCTCAAAAATTTCATCAAGTTTGTCTCCAACTTGCACCGTGCCCTTAAATTCAATTGCACATTTCTGACACTTCTCTCAGGTTTCCCAATACCTCTGCCTTCATCTCTGGAGACAGACTGTCCAGTGAGATCTTTCCATAAACCTAATGATTTTCACGACTATCTTGAAAATCCCTCTTCCAACCCTGTCTACTGTACAGGTGCTGTTCCTTTTATTCATCGCCGCTACATCTGTTCCCAGGGTAAGGCTTTCCTTGCCAGAATATCAGCGGTGTCTTCCTTCTTAAAAGAACGGGGTTTCTCTTCCTCTCTCATTGCTGCTGCCCTCACCCTAATATACCCCCACCCCATTTCTCAGACATTTGCCCTTTCCTCATCTTCTCACTGCCATAACAGAGTTACAGTTCCCTTTGTCCTTCTGTACCACCTCACGAGTTCGTATTCAGTACAACATTCCATGTAAAGTCCACCATCTTCATCTAACACTAAACACATGCCTCCACCACCCTACTCTCCACTTTCAGCCGCATCACTCTCTCCGTGATTCCCTCCATTCATCCCTCCCCACTGATCTCACTGCTGGTACATCCCTTTAATGGAACATGTGCTACACCTGACCCTGCACCATTCAGAAACCAAACAGCCCGTCCAGGAAAAGCAAAACTTCACCTGCAAGCCTGTTGAGATCATCAACTGTATCTGGACAACACACACAAAATGTTGGAGGGATACAGGCCAGGCAGCATCTATGGAAAATAGTACAGTCGACATTGCAGGCCAAGACCCTTCATCAGAACTGGAGTTCAGAAGCAATTCAAAACCCTGCCAGCAGGAGACATCTATGCTCTTCAAGACTGCTTTGAGAACACTGACTTGCACATGTTCAGGGAGGCTGCAATCGATGGGGACTTTACCAACATACAGGAGTACACAGCTTCAGTGACCAGCTACATCAGCAAGTGCATTGATGATGTTACTCTGTCCAAGACCATCGCTATACTTGCCAACCAGAATCCATGGATGACCGCAGAGGTGTATGCACTGCTGAGGTCCCGCGACTCTGCCTTCAGAGCAGGCGACAAGGCAGCTTGAACAACAGCAAGGGCCAAACTGTCCGGAGCCATCTGAGGGGCAAAGTGTGCACATGCCCAGCTAATCCACAGTTACTTCCAGGACAGCGGTGATAAGCGACGCATGTGGAAGGGCATCCGAGACATCACCAATTACAAGACAACATCACCTGACTGTGCAGGTGATGCCTCCCTCTCAAATGCACTGAATAAGATCTACACCCGCTTTGAGGCGGAAAATGACGTGTCGGCCAGGAAGTCCACCCCTCCTGCTAATGACCAGGTGTTGTGTCTCTCCGTGGCCGACGTGAGAAGTACCCTGCGCAGGGTCAACCCACGGAAGGCGGCAGGACCAGACAACATCCCTGGTAGAGTGCTCAGAGGATGTGCAGACCAGATAGCAGGTGTTCTCACTGACATCTTCAACATCTTCCTGAGCAGCGCCACCATTCCAACCTGCTTCAAGACCACCATCATTGTCCCCATGCCGAAGAACTCTTCAATGTCCTGTCTAAATGACTACTGTACCGTTGCACTTACATCCATCATCATGAAGTGTTTCGAAAGGCTCGTCATGGGGCATATCAAGACCCTGCTGCCCCCCTCATTGGACCCCCTGCAATTTGAGTACTGTCCCAACGACTCAACAAATGACGCCATTGCCACCACCGTCCACCTGGCCCTAACCCACCTGGAGAAAAAAAGATACATATGTTCGGATACTGTTCATAGAATTTAGTTCAGCATTCAACACAGTCATCCATCAGAAACCAATTGGAAAGCTGAGTCTATTGGGCCTGAACACCTCCCTCCGCAACTGGATCCCAGACTTCCTGACTGGGAGATCTCAGTCAGTCCGGATCAGGAGCAGCATCTCCAACACCATCACACTGAGCACGGGGGCTTCCCAGGGTTGCGTGCTCAGTCCACTGCTGTTCAATCTGCTGACCCACGACTGTGCTGCAACACACAGCTCGAATCACATCATCAAGTTCGCCGATAAGTCAACCGTGGTGGGTCTCATCAGCAAGAACGACGAGTCAGCTTACAGAGAGGAGGTGCAGCGGCTACGGACTGGTGCAGAGTGGTCTCGTAATGTAAACAAAGCGAAAGAGATGGTTGTTGACTTCAGGAGGGCATGGACGACCACTCCCTGCTGAACATCGAAGGCTCGTGGGGAGAGATCGTAAAGAGCACCAAATTTCTTGGTGTTAACCTGACGCAGAATCTCACCTGGTCCCTCAACACCAGCTCCATAGCAAAGAAAACCCAGCAACGTCTCTACTTTTTGCGAAGGCTGAGGAAAGTCCATCTCCCACCCCACATCCTACAGGGGTTGTATTGAGAGTGTCCTGAGCAACTGCATCAGTGCCTGGATCGGAAATTGTAGCATCTCGGATTGCAAGACCCTGCAGCGCATAGTGCAGTCAGGTAAGAAGATCAGCGGGGTCTCTCTTCCCGTCAGCACCACTACATGCTGCATCAGCAAAGGAAACAGCATTATGAAGGACCCCATGCACCCGTCATACAATCTCTTCTCCCTCCTGCGGTCTGGGAAAAGGCTCCAAAACATTTGGACTCTTACGACCAGACTATATAACAGTTTCTTCCCCCAAGCTATCAGACTCCTCAATACCCAAAGCCTGGAGTGACACTTTGCTCTTCTGTCCTGTTTATTATTTATTGTAATGCTATTACTCGTTTTGTGCACTTTATGCAGTCCAGTGTAGGTCTGTACTCTAGTATAGCTTTCTCTGTGTTTTTTATTACGCAGTTCAGTTTAGTTTTTGTACTGCGTCATGTAAACTATGGTCCTGAAAAACGTTGCCTCATTTTTACTATGCTCTGTACCAGTAGTTATGCTCGAAATGACAATAAAAGTTGACGACTTGACTTGAGAAAAAAAGAGGAGTATTCAGATTCAGAAAGTGAAGGGGTGGGAGAATAAACGCAAGGTGATGGGTGAAACTGTGAGAGGGGGCGGTGAACTAAAGAGCTGGGTTGTTGATTGGTGAAAGAGATACAGGGCTAGAGAGGGGGAATCTAGAAGGAGAGGACAGAAAGCCATGGAAGAAAGAAAACAGGGATGAACACCAGATGGAGGTGATGGGCAGGTAGGAAGATAATGTGAGATAGAAAAGGGAATGGTGAAGGAGGCATTGGACATTAGCAGAAATTCGAGATATTGAAGTTCGTGTAATCAGGTTTAGGCTACACAGACAGAATATAAGGTGTTGCTCATTCAAACTGAGTGTGACCTCATCACAACAGTGGAGGAGGCCATGGATTGGTGTAGAATAGGAACATGAGCGGGTACCAGATGGAATCAGTGGCCTCTCTACTGTACATTAGGCAGGAAGCACCTGAGACACAGGATTTGAATTAGAGCAGATTAATTTGTCACAGATCCACAATATTAATACCAGTGTATTTTAAGGGTAGCACGAGCAGAACGAACCATCCAATGCTCAGTGACCGGGGTTCAGTCACAATATCAGTAGAATCTGACATTAACAGTCTCACATGAACTGCCAACTAGATTCAGTCACCATGATGGTTAAAATGTTCACCTAGAGCTTATTTCAACTTCCTCCCTGAGGTGAAGTTGCCAGTGTTTCAGCAGGTGGGATGACTGAGTAAATTTCTTTGCTGACACAAGACTGAAGTGGGTCCTCTATGTATTATACTCACTGGAGCCTCACGAAGTGGGTGAACTGAATGAATCTCTTCCCATTCTCGGAACAGGTGTGAAGCTATACTGAGAGACAGAGACAACTGAGCCAAGTCTAGCTGCTCACCGGTGTGATTCCGCTGATGGTGTATGAACTCATGTGACTGAATGAATCCCGTCCCACACACGCAGCAGGTGAATGGACTCTCCGCCTGTGAACTGGCTGGTATATCTGCAGGTTCAGTGGCCTGGTGAATCCCTTGCGAAATGAGAGCCGGTTACTGGTATCAACTCTGTGGCCATTTATCAGGTCAGATCAAGGACATGTCCATCTATTGTGGTTCTCCTTGCTCAGACTGGCGTGCTGTCTTCTCAACCATCTCCTCCTTCACATTCAATGATTGGTAGCCTTCAAATGCTGGGAACCAGCAGACACATCAGACCTGACACACTGCTGTGTTTGAAATTCTCAGACAGAAATTCTTTGCCTTTTCTACCCTGTGAAATGTTTGCAAAGAAGATCAACATGTGAAAGACAATATTTCAGCTGAGATTTTTTTAGTTTTTATGTTGATGTCTGATGTCACACTGTTACAGTGAGGCTGAACACAATTTGGAGGATCAACACTTCTAACTGGGAATAGTTCAGGCATAAGGACACAATATCAGATTCTGTTTTCCTCTCTGCCCTTTATCAAGCTGTGACCTGGCTCAGTTTGTCTCTCTCCATTAGTACAGTTTCACATCCCGGGTATCTCCCACAGATCTACTAAGAACACACATTTGTTGGCATTTGACGGTGGTAAACTCAGAGTCAGCAATGCCATTGAACCTGAAGAGAATGTGATCAGGCTTTCTCGTTGCAGACTGAAACTGCGGTATTCTTGTGGTGTGAATGCTACTGGTACCCAGTATGTTATTGTGGGTTTTCACAAATAAAATGGCATGAGGCATTTTGTTTAAGGACAACTGGAACAACTCATTTATTGTCCTCCAAACACAGAAACAAAGCATGGCTTAAAAAAAACAAGTAATTAACATCTGTTCAGCTTTTTAAAAAGAAGCTCAACTCAATGTTGGTGGTTGTTAATTCTGCATGTTTCCACCCATTACATTAATCTACAGAGACACCCCTTCCCCTAAGTCCTCTCACTGCTTCCCCTCTGTGATCCTTAGAGCAGTTTATTTCCTTTCAATGTCACTTGCAGAATGATATAGATGAACACTTCAAGATCCTTCAGTGTATCAGTGCTCCTAAGGGTGTAGTCATTTACTGTAGAGTTTCCTCCAACATTGGGCAAATAAGCCTCCTCACACTTGTTAAGAATAAACTCTGTCCCCATTTCACCATCCAGGTTTCCAACTGGTCTGCATCCAGTTCTGTCTCCTTGACAACCTTCCTCACCACCCACAACTGCATCAACATTCATGTCGTCAGCGATCTGATCAGCGATCAGATCAGTGATCTGATCTGATGTGTATTTTAATCTGATCAGACAGAGGCCCCGTCATTGATCATTGTGGACACTGGTTACATATCCAGAGTGAATATCATTCTCAATTCTATCAGCCGGAACGTTCATACATGATACACTCCATTCAAACCCTCCTACACAGAGGCTCGTGGGAAGTTACATATTTATCACAAGCCCAGAGTTGGATTCAATGGTCTGGTCTTGTTGCTCTGGATGCTCTGCTGCAAAGTCCATTCAGAGTAGTTCAATGTAACCAGATACATCATCCCTGAGATACCAATATATAACATTGTATCACAAACAAGAGAAAATCTGTAGATGCTGGAAATCCAAGCAACACACGCAAAGTGCTGAAGGAACAAAGCAGGCCAGGCAGCATCTGTAGTACAAAAAATACAGTGAATGTTTCATTCCAAAAACTTTCGGCAATACTGGAGACAAAAAGACGAGTAGAGTTAAAAGGTGGGGGTAAGGGAAAGAGAAAACAAGGTGAATCCTGAAAGGGTTGAAATGAAGTAAAGAGCTGTGAAGTTGATTGGTGAAGAGATAGAAGGCCATAGAAGAAAGAAAAGGGGGAGGACCACAAGAGGATCGTGATGGGTGGGCAAGGTGAGAGACGAAAAAGGGGAGGGAATTGGTGATGGGGGTATTACCAGTCAGTCAAGAATTTGATGTTCATGCTATCAGTTTGGAAGCTACCCAGTCCGAAAATGTTGCTCTTCCAAGCTAAGTGTGGCCTCAGCGCATTGTATGATTTTATTTCAAAAGGAAACTTGATTTAATCAAAGACTTTAACTGTAAGAATGAATCTGGAATAATTTTATCCATTTACACTGCATGAGAGATTGGAAGATACAGAGCGAGGTCCAACTCCCTCACAGTCCCAGAGACTGACAGATACAGAATGAACCTCACACTCTCACACTGTACCAGAGAGTGACAGGTACAGAATGAACCCCACAGTCTCACACTGTACCAGAGACAGACAGTTAGAGACAATCTGTTGTTTAAGAAACCTGGACAACCCTCATCACCACCTCAGTAGCACCACTTTGACCACTTTACACTGCAATGGGCTCTTGTTGAAATTCTGTTAGCTTTTTATAATTCTGTAGAGTATGTTTTTATTGTATGAGTGTTGCGACTCCGATACTGTGTGTCTCTGATTCTGCTACAAGCCAGTTGCATCTGACAATCAACGACTTTCACCCTCACTTAGAAATGGGCCTCTTATGCTGACAATTACATCTTCGATCTCCTGCTGCCATGTTTCATTACATAAACGTTTCATATTATCAAGTGTGTGTTTTTCTCATTCCATCTGCATTTCTAGTAGACACCATAGGTCGAATGGCCGAATACTGCGCCTGAACTTTATGGACTATTGTGTATTTTAGATTTCCTTCCTGTCAAATTAACCGGTAACGGCAACTCACCAGATCAGCGACATTTCCCGGTCCACGGTGTTACCCAAACGAACAATGGGCAATGGAGAGAGTTCTGATTGGTTGTGCTGTTCCATCAGATAGCCAATCAAATGATTTGACTGCATGAATCGTTTCTTCAAATAGCCATTGGGAATACAAAGCATTGCCATCCCTCATTATCATACTGTTCTGGGTGCTGCCTATTTAGTTTGGGCTCCCAGCCAGTTCTGATTATTTCTGGGTCTGAAACCGACGGACGAAATGGCTGAGCCAGCGAAATCCGCTCCGAAGAAGGGCGCCAAGAAAGCTTTGCCCAAACCAGCGGCCAAGGCAGGGAAGAAACGCACGAGGCTGAGGAAGGAGATTTACTCCATCTACATCTACAAAGTGATGAAGCAGGTTCACCCCGATATTGGCATCTCCTCCAAGGCCATGAGCATCATGAACTCGTTCGTCAACGATATCTTAGAGCGAATCGGGGGCGAGGCTTCCCGCTTGGCCCACTACAACTAGCGGTCAACCATCACTTCCCGGGAGATCCAGACCGCCGTGCGCCTGCTGCTGCCCGGGGAGCTGGCCAAACATGCCTTGTCAGAAGGGACAAAGGCGGTGACCAAATACACCAGCTCTAAGTAAAGCTCCGCAGTGAGATGATCAAAAACACAACGGCTCTTTTAAGAGCCACTTACAATTTCAGTGAGAGAGATGTACTGACATTTAGACAATAAGTTGCACATATTTTATGTCTGGTGACTTTTAAAAGACCTAAAGTACTGTTGAAATATCCGGTTCCTCTTCGCCGTATAATGCCGGTGATTTACATTCCTCCCACTGCACTGACACGGAATTGTAACCTCCCCATCCCCATCAGTCCGTCCCTGCCGGTATCAGTGTCGAGGGGAGGATTGCTGCCGTTGCTGTTTTAGCTGTGGGTTCAGGAGTTTATTAGTTGCAGTTGGGTAACTTCTAGGAATCTCACTTCAATGCGAGGCCTGAAGGAGTTAATGGTTCTTTCATAGGACAATTTTTTTTTTAAATTGCAGTCTAGAGGCTGGTCACAGTTTGAGAAGAGCCGATTGTCCATAACCTGATAACGTTCATACGGTGACCGACTGCGGGTGGAAGCTGAGGGTCAGTTTTATTCGGTTCCGTTACGGGTTGAAAGAAATTAGAGAATTTGTCCCAGACATTTCAATATCAATCACACTTGCATTAAATGCGCCCGGTGACTGGAAGGGGCAGCAGCAGGGATACCGGCAGAGTAGCAGTGGCTTGAATTTCTGAGAGCAAGTCGGACGGTGCAGGAAAGATAGTTCCCAGAGTAGAAGAAATAGTATTCTACAGTCAGGATCGTGCAGCTTTGACAATGGAAATCTTTATCCAACGTAAAAGCCAAAGGCAAAATTGGAGCTAAAATTAATGGGAAGTTAGAGAATTGGGAAGGTTTTTAAAACCAGCAAAGTCAACTGAAAAGTCATAAAGAGGGGAAAAAGATCGAATACACAGGTAAGCTAGACAATAGTAGTAAAGATGATACCAGGTGTTTACTCAGATATATGAAGAGGAAAATGGAATTGTGTACTGTAACCATTGCACTAAACACCTCATCTACCACCTCGTCTTTAAACCCCTCCATTGATCCAGACTTCATGCCCAACAAAGTAAAGAATTTCCAACATTCCTTGCATCAGATGCACGCCAACTCTGGCAGGTTTTCTAGCCATTACGTCTTGCAAATCAAACCCAACAGCATGAATGGCAGTGATGCTTCAGAACCAGCCGAGCTTGACCCCTTTTGTACTTGCTTTTAAAGGGAGAGTAAAACCACAGTTATGAGGATAGGTGGAGCATCTGGTGACCCTGTGATCTCTGTCTTGGAGGCCGACATCAGGCTGTCTTTCAAGAGGCTGAACCCTCGCAGGGCAGTAGGGCCTGATGCAATACCTGGTAAGGCTCTGAAAACCTGTGCCTACCTACTGGTAGAAGTGGTCAAAGACATTTTCAATCTCACAGCTACAGTCAGAAGCTCTGACCTGCTTCAAAAGGGCAACAACTGCTCCAGTACCCAAGAATGTCAGTGTGAACTGCCTCAATAACAAATGTTCAGTAGCTCTCACATCTACGGTTATGAAATGCTTTGAGAGGTTGGTGATGGATCGAATTAACACTCCTCCCAGGAAGGACCTGTAGCCACTGCAATTTGCCTATCGCTACAATATGTCTGCAGTCCATGCGATCTCAATGGCTCTCAGCACAGCATTGGATCACCTGGGCAATGTGAATGCCTATGTCAGGATGCTGTTTGTTGACGAAAGCTCAGCATTTAACACCGTCATTCCTACAGTCCTGATAATACAGCTACAGAGCCTGGCCCTCTGCACCTCCCTCTGAAACTGGATCCTCGGCTTTCCAGCACCTGGTGGACATCGCTCAGGTCTTCAAAACCAATCTGCACTTCCAGAGCTCAACCGTCAGGTTCCTGCAGGAAGCTAGTGTGGCTTACCTGGTGGGGCTCTTCGAGGTCACTAACCTGTGCGCCATTCACGCGGTTCCCATCCTGCTGGCTCGATGCTTTTGCGGGGAGCCTGCTTAAACCCGGCCTTTGCACTAAACGCAACAAAAGGCTCTTTTAGGAGCCACTATCACGGCAGAGTAAAGGAATATCATCTGCCACATCATTATTTTGGTTCCCAACATACTGACAGAATCATTTCAATCCTCCTGTGATGCATTAACAAAGCTGTCCAAAATTGATCTGATTAGTTCAGGTGCTGCCTGTCCCACTTCGACAGGTCACCTCTGCCCCAGGAGAGATCCCAATGGTTTGAAAACTAAACCCGTCCTCCTGTACCAGCTCCTCATCCTCACATCCGTCTGCCCTGTCCTCCAGTTCCTGCCCTCACCAGTACATGGCATCAGGAGTAATCCAGTGACGACAGATCTCCTTGTCTCCATCATCCCCTGCTGTACATCAGGCACAACAGACCTGGCTGTCGCTGTTCTCCTCTGAAAGGCCATGTCTCCTGTTGATCAAATCTACAAGTCCATCTGCTTCACCAGTACATTAAATAGATTCAATTTCCCTTTCCAGCTTCCCATGTCAGGTCCATGTCCACTGGTCCATCCAGGAGGTGCCCCCTTTTTATTACTGCCATTGGGGCAGAGGTACAGGAGCCTGAACCCACACTGAATGTTTTAAGACAGCTTTGTCCTCAACACTGTCAGATGAACAGCTCAACATCAGAATCACAAAATTGTCTTGGTGGAAGGAGATAGAGTGTGGCCGTGGCAGCTTGTCATTCAGGTTTGAAGCCTTTGACCAGTGATATTCACAGAGATTTAACTGCCATTTGACATCGACGTGAACAATTTCTCTGGCATTGTTGTGAATGTGATTCGTGAGTTTGCAAATGATGTGTGACGTGCAGCCATACAATGCATTAGGTGGGGAATAACTCCTCTGGACCTGGGCAATTACTTCATGGAAGCTTAGGTGAAAATCCTCAGACCATTGATGAACGTCCTGAAAAATGGAAAGAGGCTAATGTGGTTCTGTCATTTGCAAGGACAAGCCGGGAACTACATGCAGGTCTCCTGACATCAGCAGTGGGGAAGCTACTGGAGAGGATTCTGAGTCACGATGTAGCAGCATTTGAATAGCCAGAGTCTGGTTAGGTGTCGAAAGGCTTTGAGCTTAGGGAATTCTGGTTTGAAAATCTGAGTTTTTGAAGAAAAGTAGGATAAAATGGTATATGTGTTTTTATCTGGACCTTGAAAAAATTCTCACATGGTAGCCTGGTCTGGAAGGTTAGGACCCATTGTATCCAGGGTGAGCTAGTCAGCTGGATTCAAAGTTGTCTGGGAGGTAGGAAGCAGAGGGTTGTGCTTGAAGGTTCTTTCACAGAATGGAGGCTAGTGATTAGTGGTGAGCTGCAGGGGCCAGAGTTGGGAGCCTCGGCATTCATTATTTATATAAATGATTTGTTCTTGTTCTTGACAGTGAAGACGGTGGTCGCAGGTTAAAGAGGGATCTTGATCGGTTGGGTAGGAGGGCCGCAGCGTGGCAAATGCAATTCAATATAAATAGTGAGAGGCGGTGCATATTCGAAAATCAACCCAGTGTAGAACTTATACAGTGAATGATCCGTCATTACGGAGTGTAATGGACCGGATAGATTTAGGGGTAAAGTGTACAAGCAGTTCATTGAAGTGGTCTCACTGGCAGACAGGCTGGTGCAGAACGGGGTTTAACATGCTGGCACGAACACACAAGGAAAAGTGCAGGTGCTGGAAATTCAAGCAACACACACAAAATGCTGCCTGGCCTGCCGCGTTCCACCAGCATTCTGTGTGTCTGACATGCTGGCCTTCACTAGTTACGGAATTGAGTATATTTTTTGTACATTATGTTACAGTGGTGTAAATGATTGGAGGCCATAGTGAAGGTGCAGATGTAAACATTGTGTCAGCATCAATCCGAGAGATTCTGGGAATCGCGAACAACGCGGAGAAAATGCTGGAGGAACCCAGCAAGTCAGGCGTCATCTCCCACCAGAATCCTGATGAAGGGTACCAGCCCGAAATGTCGACTGTTTATTCCCACCATTGATGCTGCCTAAGACTTGTTGATTCAGAGAGTGTTTGAAAGTGGCCGGCGGCTTATTCCAGTGTCACTGTGTTTGTGGGTATGAACATATCGCCGGATTTCCCAGCGCTCCCTGAAGAAAATGAAAACATTTTTCTCTTACGGACTCGCCTCACTCCCCAGCTCAGTCCTGAAGTTTTAATTAGTTTAAATATTACAACCGAAAAGCAGAGAACAAGTCAAAGATCCGGAAAAAGAAAATGGGCATTGCAGTAACGAAACTGGTTAAAATAATTTTTTGAGGAGAGAGCAACACAGAAAAATGAAGACGCCGGGAGCTGAAAGCAGGATGTCTCCGCCCCGTCCGCTCGCTGCCATTAAATTGCTCTGTGCAGCCGGCTTTCGCTTCATTTCTTATTCAATTCTGATTGTGAAAAGGATTTACCAGAGTCACCAACATGATCGAGATAGCACCCGCCGAAACGGATCCTCCAACCGCACCCGCCGCCGCAAAGAAGACTCCCAAGAAGAAGCCGGCTGTCCGGAACAAACCAACCGGTCCTACGCTGAGCGAGCAGATCGATAAGATCGTGGCGGGTTGTCGCGATAGGAAGGGTATGTGCTACGCGGCCATCATTAAGGCTGTGGCCGGCAGCGGTGTCGATGTGGTGAAACGTCGCCCCCAGATCAAGATGAGCATCAAGAGGAAAGCGGAAAGCGGCTCCTTGGTTCAGATGAAGGGTTCTGGTCTTTCGGGATCCTTTAAATCCGGTAAAGGGAAAAGTGCAGTAGTGGTGAAGAAAGCGAAGAAGCCATCGGCTAAGAAATCTCCAATCAAGAAATCTCCCAGCAAGAAGCTTGGCGCCAAGAAACCAGCGGCTAAAAAAGCGGGAGCTAAGACACCCGCGGCGAAGAAAGCGGCGCCGAAGCCCAAGAGCCCCAAGAAAGCCGCAGCCCCGAAGACGAAGGCGGCCAAGAAGCCGAAGTCGAAATCCGCGAAACCCAAGAAGACAACAGTCAAAAAGTGAACGAAGAATACACCATTTGTAAGTATCTGAACCCAACGGCTCTTCTCGGAGCCACCCATATCTCAGAAAAGAGCTGATTCAGAGTGTTGTGATTCCCGCGGCGGGTCTGACTGAGCTTTCCAGGGGAACTTCTCACATGGAACCCGAGATTGCCGGTACCTCTGACATTTGGTGCGGCCGTGCCGTCTCAATGTCTGAAATGAGACCTGGATGCCAATTCGTTCTCCGATCTGGGAGAGAGTGACTGAGACATTGACAGCAGCGGAGATTCAGCTGAGTTGATTGGGAACTGCTGAAACCTATGCGAGAGGGGAGGGGGCGTGTTGAGAGAGGGATCCGTCTCTGGGGACGGACTGCAGCGGGAGGATATATGATAAACTACCAGGTGGCATTGCCGACTGACCTTCATGCAGGCCCCAGCTGCAAAACTACAGTTTATTTACACACAACAACAACATCAAACATGTACAATATTCAGTAGCCCTTTCCTTTGCCGTGGTAGTGACTCTTAAAAGAGCCTTTTCTTGTATTTGGTGTGTAGGCTGGGCTTAGGCGCTCTCCCCGCGTATGCGGCGAACCAACTGGATGTCCTTGGGCATAATGGTGACTCGCTTGGCGTGGATGGCGCACAGGTTAGTGTCCTCAAAGAGCCCGACCAGGTAAGCCTCGTTTGCCTCCTGCAGTGCCATGACGGCCGAGCTCTGGAAACGCAGATCGGTTTTGAAGTCCTGAGCGATCTCCCGGACCAGGCACTGGAAGGGAAGTTTGCGGATGAGCAGCTCGGTGGATTTCTGGTAGCGCCGGATCTCCCTCAGAGCCACGGTGCCGGGCCGGTAGCGATGAGGCTTCTTCACTCCGCCGGTGGCAGGAGCGCTCTTCCGCGCCGCTTTGGTCGCCAACTGTTTGCGAGGAGCTTTTCCGCCAGTCGATTTGCGCGCTGTCTGCTTGGTGCGGGCCATTTTGCTTCGGGAGTGAGACAACAGGCTGAAATACAGGAACAAGACAGACGAAACGGGCTCCAGGACAAGATTTTATACCGCTGGGAAGGGCCGTCCAATCGCTTATGATTAGCTGAACACCAGCTGTCTATTAAAGGATCCACTTGCTGCGATTTGTTTATTAATTTCATGGAGGCTGGCGGCAAATAACAATTTAGGACAAAATGGCATACTGTTAACCTCATCCAATCAGAATGCACTGTGATTGACGCCCGATCAATTTTAAATTGCCCGCCAATTTCAGCGCACCCAGCAATGGTGCTTGAAAAATTTTTATTATTTACAATTTATTCTATCACGGATCATACATTTTCAATTTAATTTAATATCTAAATCCCTCAGTTAAGATTTGAATGCATAATTACGGAATCGTTCCTCTAAACGAGGGAACTGATTTCTGTCACAGACGGACGGGAAGATTAAGATCAATATAAATGCATTCAGCATTTACGGTAATCACCGTCTGGAAAGGCAGAATCGCGGGTAAATTTGAAGCGGAACAGATTAATCGATTTCAAATGTCATCAGATGAATACAGTAGGATCGATAAAAAAGCAATTAAAAGGTTGTGAACACGATTCCCTCTGTGAGGCGGTGGGTGGCTCGTAGAAGAGCCTTTGTGTTGTTATCGGCAGGAAGTGGGAGTTTTTCAGCCGCCGAAGCCATAGAGAGTGCGGCCCTGACTTTCAGAGCGTACACCACATCCATGGCAGTGACCGTCTTGCGCTTGGCGTGTTCAGTGTAGGTGACCGCATCCCGGATCACATTCTCCAGGAAAACCTTCAGCACCCCACGGGTCTCCTCGTAGATCAGACCCGAGATCCGCTTGACGCCGCCACGGCGAGCCAGACGCCGGATGGCCGGTTTGGTGATGCCCTGGAAGTTATCACGGAGCATATTATGGTGCCGTTTGGCTCCGCCTTTGCCCAGTCCTTTGCCTCCTTTCCCTCTGCCAGACATGATACTCCTTCACTCAGGTCGCTGCTCAGTGACAAACCGAATGCAGCTGTCTTAAACGCGCAGAGACAAAGGCGGGGAGGGGAGGGGACAGAGTCAGAGTGACGGACAGAGCCGAGAGGGGCCTCTCATCGTCCAGCTCGGCCTTCACTTTACTACATCCGCCAATTTCCAACGGTTTATACGACACAAAGAGCTCCAGCGGAAAAAGAAAAATTCCCTCACACACCACGTGGAGGATTTCTGGAAATTTGCTCATTCTCCTGCTTTAAATTTTAGGAAGTGCTTTTCCATTTCGTAAATACCCGAGAACCTCGGTCTGACCATCCCCGGCCCCATGACCAGTGCGAGCGCCCTCACACACAGCAGTTGGTGGGCGAGGGTGCAGCCACTTCCAATGATGAGAGGGTTAATTCATTAGAACAACTGTTCCTTTGGTTCGCGCTGCAAATGAAAGTCCAGTCACATAAAGGAACGGGATACATAGGCAGAGAAAAGGATATATAAGCGGTGGCTGAGGAGATGGTATGAGGTGGGTGGGGGCTTCTCGTACAAGGATCATTGGGGTCCCAAGGTAAAGGTGAGATGGGTCCAAGGAGGAGGGGAGCCAATATGTTTTATGGTGACCTTTCTTCGTGCTACACCAAAGGGTTTAAATGAGCAGGTATGAGGTCTTACAAAGTGATTTTCAGGAACTAGGTTAAAAAGCAGGACTTCCAGCATTGTAATTCCGGAATTGTGGGTCAAACCTTGTGCTGGTGTGGTGAGAAAACGTATTTCGTGCAGTTTAAAATTGTTGCTGAGGAACTGAAGCGGGGGGGAGGTCTTCAGATTCATGAATCAATGGGCTCCCTTTCAGGCAGGTGGGAGACCGGGACAAACAAGGGTATTTGCATCTGAACCGGAAGGGAACCAATATTCTCACCAGGAGATTTAATGGTGTTACTTGGCAGAGTTTGAACTGGAGTAGCAAGTGGGAGAATGCATGCATGACAAGACAGTCTGAAAAGAACGAAAGCCAATGTCAGGCTAACAAACATGCTGGGACTAATGGGCTGAAATGAGTTTATTTCAACATTAGGAGTATTTTGTTGTCAGACGGACGGGGCTGGCAGCTCAACATTCCTGGGTTTCTTTGTTTTACATGTGAGTGGGGTTTAACAGGAGCAGATGTTACCCCATCGGGAATGTCACAACAAACTGGAAGGCTTATTTACAGAGGCAATCTGCAGTTGCACTGATAGGATTATCATACTGGCCCCCAATGACTACTGTGGGGACTTTATCTTCCCTAGAATTGACTGGAACTGGCTTAATACTTAGATGCACAAGATTTTTAAGAGTGTTTGAAACATTATGTACAGAGCCCAATGAGAGGAGAGAGCAGGAGGAATTCGTTTATGGAAAGGAGCCAGGCCAGCTGACAGCTAGGAGTCAATGAATATTCAGGGTTCTTATTTTTTTTTCTTAGTGATGAGGAAGAATAAAATCAGATGTTGTATGAAGGTACTGAATTGCATGAGGGCAGGTTAGTACAGAGTAAGACAGAAACCACGGAGCATTGATTGGGAGCAGCCACTGTCAGACAAGTCCACATTTGACATGCGGGAGTTGTCTAAAGACCAGCAGCACAGAGTTCAGGATCAGCATGTTCCTGTAAGGAGTAAGGACAAGGACGGTAAGGCAAGGGAAGTTTGGCTAAATGGAGAGATCCAAAATTTAGTCAGAAGGATATGGAAGGTTTATGAAACTAAAATCAGACAGGGTGTCTTTGAAATATAAAGACAGCGGAGGAATACAGCAGGTGATAGAGGCCAAACGAGGCCACAAACTGTCCTTGCAATGTAGTACCAAAGATAATCCCAAGACCTTTTGATTTCTGTTAATAAAACAAGGCTAACCAGAGAATGGAAAGGTCAACTCAAGATTAACGGAGGAATGATGTGGTTGAAGTCAGACCAAGTGGCTGAGATACTAAATGAGTATGCTGTCTCAATATTTACTGAGGAGAAGGAACTGAATGTTAATGAAAACAGAGTGGAGCATGCTAATGTGCAGAGATGTGTTAAGATTAAGGAGGAGGTTGTGCTGGGACGTCTGAAAAGCAATAAGATGGATAAGACTCTAGGACCTGAAGGCATATACCCTACAATAGTGAAAGAAGCAAATGAGCAGATTGCTGGGATTTGACAAGGAGCAGTGTGTCCTCGATCACAACATGTGAGGTCCCACAGTACTTGAGTGTCGCAACTGTTGCAGTTTTGATCAAGACGGGAAATAACAAGAAGCCAGGAATCTATCGGCAAGGCAGCCTCATTTCAGTGGTAGAGAAGATATTGGGGAGGATATTGAGGTATACGATTTATGCACATTTGGAAAGGCATGTCCTGATTAGGGACAATCAGCATGGATTTGTGCGGGCTGATCACACTTGACAAAATTGATCGAGGTTTCAGAGGTGGTGATATAGACTCTAAGATATAGGATCAGAATTAGGCCCATCAAATCTGCTCTCTCATTTCATCACGGCTAATCCACTTTCCCTCAAAGCCCCAATCCCCTGCCTTCTCCCTGTAACCTTTCGTGATCTGACCAATCAAGAATCTACCAACCTCTGCCTTAAATATATATAAAGTCTTGGCTCCACAGCTGCCCGAGGCAACAAATTCCACAGATTCACCACTCTCTGGCTAAAGAAAATCCTCATCTCCACATTCTACAAGGATGATGCTCTATTCTGAGGCTGTGTCCTCTGTTCTTAGACACTCCCATCCCCTGCACATCCACTTTATCAAGGCCTTTCACCATTCAACAGGTTTCAATTAGGTCAGCCCTGATTGACTTAAATTCCAGTGAGTAAAGGCCCAGAGCATACAAACGCTCTTCATATGCCAAGCTGTTTCATCCTGGAGGCAATTTTGAGAATCTCCTTTGAAACGCATCCAATTTCAGCTCATCCTCCCTAAGATAAAGGGCCCATAAATGCTCACAATACTCCAGTGAGACCTCACCAGTGCTTTATAAAGTCTCAACATTGTTATGATTGTGGACTGAAGGGCAGTTTGCCACCTGTTCCATATTGTGTACTGACGAATATGTTTGATCTACCAGCTATTGCAGGGACATGGTTACAGAGACTTGGACTGGGAATCTGACATTCTTGCATGTTTAATGTTCCACATGGAATTGGCAAAATGGAAAGGAGCAGAGTGGATTTGTTCATAACGTGCTGGTGAAGGGGTGGATAAAGTGCCATCAAAAGTATTCAGTCTCCTTTGGAGGTTTTCATGTTTATTTCTTTACGACGTTGATTCACAGTGGATTTAATTTGGCTTTATTTTCCCACTCTGATCAGCAGAATGGACTCTCTGGTGTCAAAGTGAAAATCAGATCTTTACAAAGTGATCTAATTAATTGCAAATATAAAACACAAAATAATTTAATTGCATTGGTATTAGCCTCCTTCAAGTCAGTTATTAGTTCATGCACCATTGCCAGTAATTACCGTTGGCTCTATGTGGATAGGTCTCTATCCGCTTTGCACATCTGGACACTGAAAGTGTTCCCCTTTCTTCTGTACAAAACTGCTGAAGCTCTGTCAGATTGCATTACGTTCATGAGTGAACAGATCTTTTCAAGTCCAGCCACAAATTCTCAATTTGATTGAGGTCTGGTCTCTGACCTGGCCACTCCAGGACTAACTTTGGTTTTAACTCATTCCTGTGTAGTTTTGGTTTTATACTTGTGGTCATTCTCCTGCTGGAAAATGAATCTTCTCCTAAGTCACAGTTCACTTGCAGACTGAATTAGGTTTTCCTCCAAGATTTCAATGTATTTGGCTGCATTTATTTTACCCTTTACTTTTATGAGCCTTTCAGGGCCTGCTGCAGTGAAAAAGCCCCACAGCATAATGCAGCCTCCACAATGCTGGGATGGTGTGTTTTTGATGCTGTGCGGTGTTTGTCTTGCGCCAAGCTTAGTGTTTATTCTGATGGCCAAGAGGTCAATTTTGCTTCATCAGACTATAGAACTTTCTTCCAGTTGAATTCAGAGTCTTCTGGCAGACTCCAGGTGAGATTTCATGAGAGCTTTTTTCAACAATGGCTTTCTCTTTGCTACTCTTCCAAAAAGTTCTGACAGGTGAAGCAACTGGGCAACAGTTGTTGTATACACAGTCTCTCCCATCTCAGCCCCTGAAGATTTTGATTTCACTAGAGTTATCATAGGTCTTTTGGTGGACTCCCTCACTCGTCCCCTTCTTGCACAGTCACTCAGTTTTTGAGGATGGCCTGGTTCTGGCAGATTTACAGCTCTGCCATATTCTTTCCGTTTCAGGATGAGTGACTTAAACTGTACTCCAAGGGATATTCAGTGACTTGAAAATTTTCTTGTATCCATCTCCTGAATTGTGTTTTTCAATTACCTTTTTGCAAAGCTACTCAGAGTGTTAATTTGTTTTTATGGTGTAGTTTCTCCCAATATACTGACTACTAACAGTTGTGTATTTTTACTACAACCAATTGAAACACCTTGACTCACACAGTGACCTCCACTTAACTGATAATGTAATTCCTAAAACTACTTGACTGTACCAGTGATGATTTGGGGGTGAATATTTATACAGTAAATTATTTTGTGTTTTATATCTGTAATTAATTTAATACACTTTGTTGAGATCTGGTTGGTAGGAGTGGTCTCAAAATCCTCAGGTGTTCCTCCCGATGGGATGAAGCACAAAAGGGGAAAAATCAAAGAAAGATGAGAATGGAAATGTGATTCACATGAGAGATTTAATCAGAAGCAGATTGGGGCACCACTACATTGAGTATATATGCTCTGTGAGCTGCAACCACCACAATCTACCAGTGGCGACCCATTCTAGTTCAATTTCCCATTTTCAGACTGTCATATCGGTGCCTTATAGCTGTCTTAACCAGTGGTGGGGTAGTAATAGGGACAAGCTGTCACTTCCTATTAATTGCTGCTTCAAATTGCCTCTGTCAACCAAGTCCAGCTCCTGGCTTTTACATATGGCTTAGCTACGAAGCCCAACAAACTGTTTCTAGGGATGGGGAGGGTCTAAATGGATTTACTGGCATCATATAACTAACTGCTAAGGGCATATGGGGCTTTCAAACACGGTTGGCAGCTCATCTAGTGGAAGGAAAATTCTGATCTGAAACCTCTACTGGCTTGTGGCTCGACCCATTCATGGGGAAGTCTTCGGGAGTAAACCCCGAGGAACAATCCAGAGCTCGATCCCCTGTCAGTCCGATGTTCAATGCAGACTGACAGTCCTGTGATACCATTGGTGCCTGACCCTTTCGGTCTCTGCTGTTGCTCTGGATTCATCAGATGTGTTGAGAGCAGGAGCCTCTGCATAGGCAACAGCTTGCTCTACGTATCGTACTACCCTGGCTTGCAAATTTACTTTCACAGCGAGGGTACAATATCCATGGTCGACCCTGACTCAGCAGAGGGCCATCACAAACAAGTCTGTCCATGGCCTCCTCTACTACTATAATGAGGCCAAATACATATTAGATGAGCAACATCTCATATTCTGACTGTGTAGACTCTAATCTCGACAGCATGAACATTGATTTCTCCAAATTCTGGAAATCTCTACCCTCTATTTCCCCCCCCCAACTGCTCCATTTTTTCTGACATTTCCCCCATTCTGGTGCCATTTAACCCCTTGACCTCCTCACACATCCTCATGACCTACTCATCAACTCTTTCTGGTTCTCAACCTCCTTTGTGTCATCCCATTGTCTAAAGTTCTGTCCTAATGGATTCCTTTCTCTTCCTCTCTTTGCCTTTTCTGCCTGTACCCAGCTCCTGACATCATTATCCCTCCACAAACTACACCCCCACACTCACATGTCCACATCCCCCTCCCCCCACCACCACCTTATTCTGACTATTGTCCCTTTCTTTCTAATCCCAGTCAAGGTTCTCAGCCCGAAATGTCGACTGTTTGCTGAGTTTCTCCAGCATTTTGTTGTCAGTTTGCTTCAATCTGTGTATTGATTAAACTAATCAAACTGGTACAGTGGAAGAGGAATTTGAGGAGTGGTCAGAGACAGTTTCTTACAGCAGGATCTTTCCCAGGAACAGCACATTTCAGATGTAATCTGTGTAATGAGGTGGGAATACAGAGAGATCTTGTGGTGAAGGATCCGTGAAGAAGTGATCACAATGTGGGAGAACTCCAGAGCCAAATTGATGGTCCGGAACAAATGTCCTCACCCTAAATAAAGGCAATTACGGTGATGTGAAAGTGGAGTTGTCTGGGGCAGATGGGGTAAACATGTGCAGGGACAGGTCAGTGATGAGCAGTGGCAATGTTGAAGTAGACTGTTCATAACACTCAGCAGACGTGGATACAATTTGGCATCGTGTTCAGTACAGACATCATGGGAAGAAGGGCCTGTTCCTGTGCTGTACTGTTCTGTGTTCTCGGTGAGCCTCAGTGACGGGGAATTCTTTAGCCGGGATCACAAACAGGTGCATCTGTGGCAAGAAGAGACACTGCAGGGTGCTGCATTACCTCCCTGGTACCAAAGCCATGGATGTAACTGAACAAGTACAGGCCATTCTGAAATGGCAGGGTGACCAGCCAGAGGACGTGTCCATATTGGTTCTAACAAAAGAGACAAAGTCCTGCAAAGAGACTTGGGGAGTTGGGGAAAAAGTTAAGTAGAGTCTCTTGGGGGGGGGGCGGTGACGGGGGTAATCCCAGCGTCACCTGCTAGTGAGGGAAGAAATAAAAAGGTGGTACAGTTATATGTGCGGATAATAAGCTGGTGCAGGACGTAGGGTTTTAGTTACATGGATCATTGAGGTTTCTTCCAGGAGAGGAGATGGGAAGAGGGAAAGGTCAATAGTGGCGTAGACGGATGTGGATTAACACAAAAAGTAAGTCCAAATGGATAAATTACAGTGTCTCAGTAGCAATACAAGTGCACAGATAAACAAATATTAGAAGTGAGAGAAAGAATAAAAAGTTACCACAAACAGTCTAACATGAGGGGTGTCATCACTTCCCTGGCTATCGGTTGACTCATTCCAGAGCAGAGGGTCAGAATGACTTCATACAGCACTCCTTGGAGCAGCGCAGTGGGTTTAGTCTGTTACTGAAGATGCTCCTCTGTTCAGCCAAGGAGGCATGCAGAGAGTGAGAAACATTGTCCAGAATTGGCAGGATATCTATTGTTCTACCACGGCCTAAAGTGTATCCAGTTGGACTCCAAGAACAGAGCCAGCCTTTCTAATCAGTTTATTTTCAGATGACATCACCCGTGTTGATGCCATTGGCCCAGAACACCACTGCATAGTTAGGCCAAGTTAATGAGCACAGTGGCACCGAGGGGCTGAAGTGTGTTTGTATCAATGCCGGGTGTGGAACAGTTAATGCAGACGTATTTAGAGCCTAGATTAGTACATGGCACAGTGATTCAGCCATTACAGAGAAGGACAGGACTGGTAGCATGGAACAGTTAATGCAGACGTATTTAGAGCCTAGATTAGTACATGGCACAGTGATTTAGCCATTACAGAGAAGGACAGGACTGGTAGCTAAACATTCCAGGATTCAGATTTAGACAGTCGGGGAGCTGTACTGCTGATCAGGCAGAAGGTCACAAATTCAAGGTCATCCCAGAGGCTCATCCAGTGAGACAATGTGGGTGGAACTCAGGAATGAGAAATGTGCAATCACTGTGATGGGATGAAATTGTAGGGCTCCCAACAGCCAGTAAGAGAGAGAGGATTAGATATGTCAGCAGGTTATGGACTGATGTGAAAACAACCGAGTATCTGTAGTGAATAATCTCCGGAAACTGACTGGGTCTTCCTTCCCACCTGAGACTTGGTTGGGGCATTATTTGTTAAGTGTTGTTAGCAAGGTTTCCTGAAACAGTATGTGGCAGGTACAACCAGAGTTCAAAGAGGAATTCGTCAGGACCTTCAGGGGACATAACCTGCAGCGCTGTGGGGACAGAGATGCGAATGGGACTGTGGAAATGTAGAAGGAGCTGCTATAAACTTAATGGGTCAAATAGACTAGATCATCCCAGAATGATCCTGTGACCAGTAATAGTCTGAAAAAATTATTCTAGACTCCAGTTAATCTTCTAAGCTGTTGGTTGGACAAGATCAATTGTGTAGTAAGGACACACTTCTGTAAAATCACTGACACCATATTCCAGGCACACTGAGCTGCCAGAGCACAGCACCGGCCAGTGAGGGCACAGACCAGTACAACACCTGGCTCTCTACTACAAAGTTCAAAGCTGAAAGTAAATGTATTGTCAAAATACATTTCTGTCATCATTCACAACCCTGGGATTTATTTTCTAGTGGGCATACTGCTGGTTTGTTAGAGCTGTTGGGTAGGGTATAAACTAATTTGGCAGGGGCATGAGAACTGTCCTGAAAGGACTCAGGATGGGACCGATGGTAATGAAAGAAAATGATAGCATAACTGTCAGGAAGAGCGAGCAGATGACAGGACATAACTGCAGCCAGCAGAGGGATGCAGAATCAATATGGGTAGCCAATCCAATACTTGAAGTGTTATACATCAATGCACAGAGAATAAGAAATAAGGTGGATAATCTTATTGCCCTGTTACGGATTGTCATGTATAATGTGATCATCACGGAATTACAGCTGTAAAATATTTATAGTCGGGGGCTAAATGCCCAAGTTAGACAAATCAGAGGAACAGGAAGGTAGGCAATGGGGATGGCATGGCTCTGCTGGTAAAGAATGGTACCAAATCAGTAGAAAGATGAGCCATTGGATCGGAAGATGTTGAAACATTTTGCCTAGAGTAAAAAAAAACTGCAAGTGTAAAAGGACATTGATGCAGCTATAAACAGGCCGTCAACAGTTGTTTGGATGTGGACCACAGATTACAACAGGAAATAGAAAAGGCATGTCAAAAGGACAATGTTATTGGAGATTTCATGGGAGATTTCAACATCCAGGTCAACGGGAAAATCAGATTGGAAAGGGATCTCAAGAGAGTGATTTTGTTGAATGCCTAAGAGATGGCTTTTCAGAGCAGTTTGTCATTGAGCCTACGAGGGAATCAACTATTCTGGATTATGTGTTGCTTAATGAACAGGAGGCAATTAGGGAACTTAAGGTAAAAGAACCCTTAGGAGGCAGCGATCACAGTATCACTGAGTTCAACTTGAAATTGGATAGGGGGAGAGTACAGTCTGACATAGCAGTGGAGTAAAGGTAGTAACAGCGGTATGAGAGAGGAGTTGGCTGAAGTAAATTGGAATGAGATGCTGGCAGAGATGGCAGTAGAGCAGCAATGGTGAGAGTTTCTGAGAAAAATGAGGGAGGTACAGGATAAATATATTCCAGAAACAAATAAATACTAAAATGGCAAAACAGTACAACTGTGGCTGACAAGGAAGTCAAAGCTAATGTAAAACCAAAAGGGAGGGCATAAAACAACGAAAAAAATAGTCAGAATACAGAGTATTGAGAAGCTTCGGACACCTTACAGAGAGCAACCGAAAGAGGATAAAGATTAAATATGCAAGCAAGCTAGCAAATATTATCAAAGTGGATAGTTTAAGATTTTTCAAGTATGTAAAATATAAAGGAGAGCTGAGACTGGATATTGGACTGCTAGAAGATCAGACCAGAGAAATAATAATGTGTAGGGCGGGGGGGATATGTCAGATGAACTAAATGAGTATTTTCCATCAGTGGAAGTTACTAGCCGTGTGCCAGATTTTGAAGGGTGTGAGGGGAGAGGAGGGCTGCAGTTATTATTATTATAAGGAAAAGATGTTCTAAAAGCAGAAAGACCTGAGGGTATACAAGTCGCCCGGACCAGATGAGCTGCACCCTAGGGTTCTTGCAGAGTACAGTTTATGGTGCCATTAGTAATGATCTTTCAAAACGTATTGGAATCTGGCATGGTGCTAGGGGACTGGAACATTGCAAATCTCACTCCAGTCTTTACGAGAGGAGGAAGGCGGCAGAAAGGAAATTGTAGAGCAGTTAGCCTGACCTCAGTGGTTGGGAAGATTTTGGAGTTAATTTTTAAGGATGAGGTTATAGTGTATAGGAAACACAGGGCAAGCAAGATTTTGGTGAGTGATATTTATCAATTGATTGTCCCTGTGTAAGTATTCAGATTGAGTAAAACTGCTGCTCAATCCTGCAATGTGTTGAATTGTTCCTAGTGGCTCGTGTCATTTTTTCCATTTATCGTCATTCATTTGTAGGACGTTTATTATGTTTTACTAATATTTTTCGGTTAACTACCTGGCCCTGTATTGCCAAAAGGAACCCCTCTGTTTCTGGGAAGAGGTCTCCAACTCTGTGCCAAGCATTCCACGTTTCCTTCTTCACATCTTGTCTGCTCAGATGATGGGGATGTTTTCCATGGAGGGATGCTCCGTCATTGGTTAACTTTATATAATTATTTTTATTATACGTTTTTGTTTTTTCACTGTCTGTTATGTTTTCTACATTGATGTTCCGTCTTGTGTGCACTCTTTAACTGATTGTATTCTGTTTCTTTACACTTACTGTAAATCCCTGCAAGGAAACACATCTAACGGTGGCACATCTGTGCTTTGGTAATGAATTTACTTTGAACTTGGAAGTGTTGTGCGCTGCTACGCAGGACCCAGACACTCGGTGCACTCTAGAGGCCGGTGGCTGCCTCACGGTTCTCACTGCGACTCTCCGGGTCGTTTTGTGAACACAGGAGCCGGGATGTTTCAGTTCTAGTTCACATCAACGTGCAAGTTAAATAAAGCAACGACTTACTGCTCCACTGCGAAGTTCACGCACGTCGGTCACATTTGTACAAAGGGAAACAAATTTAATGTTTCAGGCGGAAACCCATTCGTCGCCACTGGGAAAGAGAGAAAATCAGGTATTTTTCAGTTTCAGACAAAGTGGGCGAACGTGATCGGTCAAGGGAAAAGCCGCGAATCCGGTGAGGCCAAGTGAGTGACTGTGACTGTTATAATCGGGACTTTTAGTTATTTCTATCTTATATGAACAACAAAACTGCGGGAAACGTCCAGCACGGTGGACTATGGTAATGAAAGGAGGGAAAATAAACGGAGTCAAAGACCAGGTGGGCGACGGTCGAAGATGGGTATTTTTTAGCAGAAGCATCAGAGTAACGCACACAAAACACTGGAGGATCTCAGCGGGTCAGTCAGCATTGTTACGTACCCGTGACACGTGACAGTGGTGTACTTGTCACGTGACAGTGGTGTTGAAGCCATACTGGACTTAAGGTAGTGGTCTTGTGATGTTGGAATGACGACATTTCCCCGCCAGTAGAGGTCATGTGACAAGTTTTTTTACAGGGTGTAAAAAGAGGACCCTTCCCTGTGCGGAGGGGCAGTTCGTGGCTGGATTTGCCATTTTTGGCTTCATGCCACTGCTTGGTTCAATATTATGACGCAGTTTGGATAAAGGATGGAGCTTTATTTTAATGCCTAAAGTTTAAAAGGTCATTGCCGGCAGTTTCTTTATAATACAGTCAGTTAAAAATCAGTGCAGAGTGAAGATCGGAGTTCGGGAGTTAAAAGATCGAGGAAAGTCAATATCAACAGTGAAACAGGTTCGACCTTGTTTGATCCTCATTCGGAAGGAATTCGTTGACTGTCCCTGTGTTCATCCCCGCGAAATAGCAAAAAGGATTGGGAACAGATTTGTCAAGGAAAGCTCAGGGCCTTTAAGCTGTTTCATTTTTCATCTTCGTAAATTGTCTGTGGGAAAAGTACAGTTCGACTGGGAACCGCAACGAAACGACGTGAAAGAGAATTAAAATCATCTAAAAAGTCTCTCCTTTAATGGACTGTAAGCATTTTGAACTTTTGCAGTACCACTTTGAAGAACTGATTTTGCAACATCGCTTTTAGAAATTTAAGCTTGATTGCTTTCAGCACTGTTTAAGGTGCCGCACAGCAGCTGATTTCCGGTTACGTTAGTGATTTGTTTACTTTTGGGGGTTTGTTTTTCAGTGTTTAATAAATGTTTTATTTGTTATAAAAACCCCTGCCTCACTCATGTATTTATTGTTGCTGTGTCCGTAACAGCATCTATGAAGAGGAATAAAAAAATCGAAGTGTCAGGCCGTGTTTCTTCATCAATACTGGAAAGGAAGTGGGAAGAAGCCTGACTAAGAACGCGGGGGAAGAGAAGGAGTAGAAGCTAAAATATGATAGGTGAGGCCAGGTGAGGATGGAAGGTAGATATTTTGGGGAAAGGAGAGTTTGAAGACTGGGAGGTAATAGATGAAGCCAGGTAAGAACAAAAGTTAGATATTTTGGGGGAAGTGAAATATCAGTCTGAGACGCAATGTGACGTGCTGCTTCTCCATCCCGAGAGTGGGTTCATCGTGACAGTAGAGAAATCCATGGACCATCATGTCAGAATGGGAATGGGCAGTGGAATTAAAATGGTTGAATATCGGGAAATCTTGTTCGATGAGGACGGAGCAAAGTTGCTCGACAAAATGCTTCCCCAATCCATCTAGCGTCTCGCAATTGGAGATGAGGCCGTATTGGTATCACCCCATACAGTAGATGGCCCAGGCAAACTCGCAGCTGAATTATTTCCTCACCTGGAGGGACTGCTTGCGACCTTGCATGTTGTGAGGAAGGAGGTGAATGGACAGGCGCAGCACTTCACCCGGTTGGAAAAATGCCAGAAGGGAAATAAGTGGTGAATGTGTAGTCGTGGCCGATTTGTTTGGCGATGCACCCGGGATCCATTGTGATTTCCTCGTGCAGCTTCCAGTCCTGATAACTGCGTGTTTCCAACACACAGTTTGATATTGTCCGTGACTCTCTGATGCAAACCGGTCATGTGGACTGTGAAAAACTGGGTCCAGGACAGCACCGATTGTTGGTCACGTTCTACAACACAGAGTTGAACCATTTTCCTCAAAACCTGCCTCTGTGTCGCATCGTTGATAGCGTTCGGCTGTTACCGAAAGGTTGGCGGCTAATGACCCGGCAGATGCTTCTTCTCCTGCAAACAGGAGGAAATCTGCAGATGTTAGAAATTCAAACAACACACACATAATGCTGGTGGAACACAACAAGCCAGGCAGCATCTATAAGGAGAAGCACTGTCGACGTTTCGGGCCGACAGCCTTCGTCAGGACTAACTGAAAGGAAAGTTACTAAGAGATTTGAAAGTACTGGGGGGAGGGGGAAATGCGAAATGATGGGAAAAGACCGCAGGGTGTGGGATGAAGCTAAGAGCTGGAAAGGCGATTGGCAAAAGTGATACAGAGCTGGAGAAGGGAAAGGATCATGGGACGGGAGGCCTCGGGAGAAAGAAAGGGGGAGGGGGAGCACCAGGGGGAGATGGAGAACAGGCAGAGTAATGGGTACTATGAGACATCCACTTGCGGGCTCTGGGTCTAAATGATTGCAATCTAATTTCAATCCACACTCCACTGAGGGCTCACATCCGCAGAGGTGACGCAAGTGTACCGGGATGTTCTTCTTTCCTCTGGTAACATTTGCGTAACTCATTGATTAGGTACCCGTTGTAATGACCCAGAATCTTCAGTATCGCATGTTTAATACATCATTTATTCCCACAGCGTGTCGCTGTGTGTCTAGTCAATTGGAGTAGATGCTCGGATTTAAGCTCACTATAATCTACATTCTTTGCCTGGCATCATCTTTTTCATAACTTGCTTAGCCGTAATTAATTGCTTGGAACGGTTTCCTGCACAGTATCATCCCCGTGCACTTATGTCCCGATATCCTTAGCAATATCCCTAAGCTGCTGTACCCCATGTGGTGTATTGTCTGTTACGTTGTGGTTTTGAGTTACGGTCTGGGCTCCTCCTTCCGTGCTAGTAACTCAAGCAGCCATTCCAGCTGTCGGTACCAAAGGATCTTTTTGATTGTACGTCAGCCCTGGGGCCTCGGCTGCAGGTCCCTCATCATAACCATAGCTGGTCACCTAAGACATAAGGAGTTGGTGGTAGACTACAGGGGTAATGAAGAGAGGCTGACGCCTAGTCAGACAACATTTTGGGTATTGTCAACAGTTTTGGACCCCTTATCTCGGAAAGGGTGTATTGTCATTGGATGGTGTCCAGAGGAGGTTCTCGGCGATATTTTCAGGAATGAAGGGTTTAACATATCAGGGGTGTTTAACCGGTTTGGGTCTGTACTCATTGGAATTTACAGGACTGCGGAAGAGTCTAATTGAACCCTACCGAGTCTTGAAAGGACTAGATAAGGTGGATGTGGAGAGGATGATTCCTCTGCTGGGTGTATCTAGACTCGAGGGCACAGCCTCCGAAGTGAGGGGTGAGATTTTAGGACAGAAGTAAAAATAATATTAACTCTGCACTGGCTTGCGCTCTGGAGATGCCACTCCAGCTTCTCTTCAGTGACCAACAGAGGCGCAGCGCCCATGGTCAACCATGACCGACGGATGCCACACACTCATGTACTCCGAATCCTCGGCCTCAATAATGGGCTGGAAAACTTCCCCAAACATTGACCTATAACTGACTAACTGGTTTATAGCTTCACTTGCCTCTATAATGTTCTTGTACTCTGTCACAGATCATTGCAGAACGAAATATTATGATTAGCAAGGAGATGGATGCATTTGAAGAAAGTGGAATGGAATGCACATTACGGAACCAAGGAACTGCAGATTCTAACTTTCTTTCTCTTCAGTTGTGGGTTTTATTGAATATTTAGCTGGGCAACAAGGACTGGTCGTGCAGTGATTCACAGTGATAGAACTAGGCGTGACACTTCCCACACAATGCGTTTACCAGTCACAGATAATGTAATAAAATGACATAGCATTATTCCTTCGAGAAAAAAAATACTTGTCTCTCTGTGGTTTATGAAGATATAATCAAGGCATGAGACCTCCCACATTCAAATACAGCGCGAGTATAATTTATTACCATTTTTTATCGCTTTCCTTTGACAGTTATCAATGCCTTCAATAAACAGTGTCTAAAATCCAGTAGGTCAAATATCGCGACTAGAATCAACTATTGATAGATCACCACTTTTAAACGTTACTTCCTTTTAGACTTAACGAAGATTGTTATAGGTTCTGAATCTTGGAAAATCTGCAAAATATTAAAAAAAAAGAAACGGTGAGTAATGCATAAAAATAAAACGCAAGAAATTGCATACAACGTGAATGGTGAGATTGGAGATGGGTTGGGCTGTTACTTTGACATACTGTGTATGGTTCCTTCGTGTTAAACAGTGCTGTTCTGTCCCAGACGATTTAGGTGTTTAATCAGTCCACATGTTACTGCGTTTCCTTGATTCAGGCACGCTACAGTAATCACAGATGACCCACATATCAGTGTGGATGTCCTTCTAGATACATAACTAATCTAATCGTTTAAGAAGTCGTTTCTCATCCAAACATGACTCGTATTGTGGAACCAAATCAAACTAAAAGCAAAGAAGTGTGAACAATCCACATCCAGGGAAAAGATAATCGAATTTAACAACCAGACCAAGTACCCTTCCTTTACTTGAGTATCTCAATGCGTTATGCCGACTGTTATACACGATAATTATTTGAGGTGGATATTCTCCATTGTAAAAATATTAAGACAAATAATCATTCCATTTGCAACGTGCAGACTTTGCGTAGACAGTAAATGTATAATATTGTTGTTTCTAAAAGCTGAATAAACATTATTATATTTTCCCTAGGTACGCTTTTCATTGCCAGACTCATATCAATTGTTTCTCTGAAGTGTTTGTGCAATGGACTGTTACTGATGTGACTAACGAGCAGAAATGATTAATTATCAGATGAACTTTCCTCTTATGCATAAAATGCAATCAACAACGGATATCGGTAGTTGGACCATTTTGTCATGATTGTAGCTTCACAAAGAAAACGGGATATCCAGCAATTTACTACATCGCGAGTATATACTATCCCGTACTGGCAATGATTGGTATCCCTGGTAAGTGACTGGAGTTGGCTATTATGTGTATCTACTGTTCTTCTTACATAGAAACATAGAAAACCTAAAGCAAAATACAGGCACTTCGGCCGACAAAGTTGTGCTGTGCATGTCCCTACCTTAAAAATTAATAGGCTTACCCGTAGCCCTCCATTTTGAGAAGCTCCATGTACCGATCAAAAAGTCTCTCAAGATACCCTATCGTATCCGCCTCCACCACCGTTGCCAGCAGCCCATTCCACGCACTCACCACTGTCTGTTTAAAAAAAAAAATCTTACCCCTGACATCTTCTCTGTAGCTACTGCCCAGCTCCTTAAACCTGTGTCCTCTGGTAGCAACCATTTCAGCCCTGGGAAAAAGGCCTCTGACGATCCACACTATCAACGCCTCTCATCATCTTATACACCTCTATCAGGTCACCTCTCATCCTCCGTCGCTCCAAGGGGAAAAGGACGAGTTCACTCAACCTATTCTCATAAGGCATGCTCCCCTATCTGGGCAACATCCTTGTAAATCTCCTCTGCACCCTTTCCATGGCTTCCACAGCCTTCCTGTAGTGAGGCGACCTGAACTGCGCACAGAACTCCAGTTGGAGTTTGACCAGTGTCCTATATAGCTGTAACATTACCTCTCGGCCCCTAAATTCAATTCCACGATTGCTCACGGTCAACACACCATGCGCCTTCTTTACTGTAGCTGTTGCACGATATAATAGTTAAGGAAACTTTATTACAAATGGTGGCTCATCTAATGAGTGTATTTAGCCTGTTCAGTACGAACATACACTGCTTATTCTTCTGTGGCACTTTTAATTGTTTCTTATGGCAGAATTTGCAATCGAACAAGTGCTAATGTGGAAACAGTTCCGGTATTTTACCTTCCTCGACATTCCAAAGCTTTATCAACTTGTATTGTTCTTAATCTGATTCGGTATCAGATATAGAACTTCAAAACTCAAAACTTTAGATAAAAAAGATAAGGTAATAGTTTCCATTTCTGCTACTCTATTACTCTTATTAAAACAACATTCAGCTTTTTAAGATACAGCGATGGACCCGTCTAACTTTCTCTTCATTTGCGTGCTATTCATGTTAATATTCAAGATTCAAGGTTCGTTGACACCTGTACATCGGAATATACATTTAGCTCTATGGTTCGTGTGCTTAAATATGTTGTGTCCGAAGAAGCAGTCTGCCTGTGTACATTTTATTCCCGCTATCAGTACAACTTCCAGCGTCCTCGGACACAACGATGGGCCCGTGTAAATGAATGGGTCAATAAGCCAACACGACGAAATCTGCAGATGCTGGTAATTCAAGCAACACACACAAAATTCTGGTGGAACACAGCAAACCAGGCAGCATCTATAAGGAGAAGCACTGTCGAAATTTCGGGCCGAGACCCATCGCCAGGACTGAAACAATGACAGCGCTTCTCCTTATAGATGCTGCCTGGCCTGCTGTGCTCCACCAGCATTTTGTGTGGGTAGATAAGCCGCTCACTGGTATCACTGCTGTCTACTTCTAGACAGTTGCAGATCAACTATAACTCTGTTCTGACGTTATCTTTCAATCGAAGGAGAGCGACAGAAAACGTATGAACTCTCTTTCAACTCTCTGAATCGAACACAGCCTGTCCTGGCATGGAATCAGAAAGTGATGTTCACTAAATAGCTTCAGTGTTGTTCTCTGCATGTCTATTAAGTAAAAGGGATCAGGGTTTATGTGCCTGAAAGTGCCTTTCCTTTCCTTCTTGCAGTCAACTTAATGGCGATTTTGATCCCGTCTCGAGGAAAATTAGGTCTTTCATTGGGAAAGACCTCATTGGGAAAGATTCATTGTGAATCTCCCGTTACCTGGTGGGAATGGTAGCCTTTGATGCACTGTCGTTGCAGTTATAATCGATCAGATCAATTATATGTATGTGTAAGCCCCTTCTTTGTTCATAACACCAATATGCGCCGTGACACTTGTCCTGAGCGTCACAACCATGGACGGTTCTGTTTGGCTCACTGTGGCTTTCACGTTCGATCACTGTATTGCAATCTGTCGTCAAAAGATTCGGGAACGATACTGCACCGAGAGGACAGCGACCGTGATGATAGTGATTGTGGGTTTCGGGAGCTGTGCAAGACGTATTCCTTTGTACTTAGCGGTAGAACCTTACTTTATCATAGAGAATATACCCTGGGGATGCGTTATGAAGCCGGATTACCTAAATTTACCAGTGTGGAAATCGCACCGGTTGTCTAACACAATCACTACACCTTTATTGCCAATCGTATTGATTCTATTGTTTATTGCTTTAACAATCAGTCATATTATATCGGCAAACAGAGTCCGCCGGGGTCTCACGAACAGCATAGAGAATAAGAAATATATAAAGGTGGAAAACCGGCGAAGCTCGGTGATTTTGTTGCACGCTCTGTCAGCCAATTTCATATTGCTGTGGATCCCCTATATTGTATATACTTTGTTACGTACCTCTTAACTGGGTGTCAGACCAGCAGAGAAAGAAGTATCCGTTGCAGGCTATGGTACTATATTCAACGGTGTTTATTAGTAAAATAAGCAATACAATGCCAATAATGCAAATATACATATAACACAAGTTAGCAGTAATAACCCTAAAAGTGTAGGAATAATAATAAGCAATAACAAACAAACTCTATCGATGTCTAGGGGTAAATGAATTGTCATAGAAGAGTAAAAAGTTCTGTTCAGTTCATGCGTGCTGAGGTAGCTATGGTTGTTGTATTGTATTCTTTGGAGAGAGAGAGAGAGAGAGAGAGAGAGAGAGAGAGAGAGAGAGAGAGAGAGAGAGAGAGAGAGAGAGAGAGAGAGAGAGAGAGAGAAGAGATTAGGCAGCTGCAGCAGGCAAACCTCCTTTTGCTTTTCTTACTCCGTCGTATCGTTGTGGTCATTCAGCTATGACTCCTCCGTCCTTCAGCTAGACCGTTCTTCTGTGGTGGACTCGTCACTCTGGCATGTGTGGACACACACTCAGGTCCCCACCGGCCCTGCTGTCACACTGTGAGCTCTATTGACCGATCTCCTGATTCGATCCTCAAGGCCCCCACCTTCTTGTGGGTTCACAACACTCAGTCAGTGTCCCCTGGTGTGTCTGAAGGGTCTCTCCCAGACCTGTCTTTTATCCCTACTAACGGGGCCCCAGCTATCCATCAACTCTATATGACTGTGTCCATCAAATCAGGCCACTCCTGCTGTCTCCTGAGGAATGTTAACGAGCAAATAATGTCATTACACAGAAAGATAAATAATCCAGGAAGAGTCAAATTACAATACATCAACAGCCTCTCTCCCTCTTATCTGTAGCAGATGTTCCTGCCTCTGTGCATCATCTCTCTCTCTCTCATTAGCAACATAGCAACAGCAATAATTCGTAGTTCTAAAGGGGGGGTTGGGGGGAAATAGTTAATTCTGCACCCCATTTCCATCAGGTATCTTCATCATTCATAACAACTTCTAACTGGCAAATTCAGTATTACTTCTACACAGACAAATATTTGAATACCCCGAGGTACATCCTGCAACAGTGTGGGTGCATGTTGAAGATTCTCAGTAGCTGCACCAACATGTGTATCTACACTCCGTCACAGAGGAAATTCAGGGAGGAGCTGAAGAGTGGAGTCAAACATCTGTTTACGTTATTTGGCCGGTTCTGCAGATGCAAATTGAATTGAAAGCGCTGACGGGAGTTCAAATAAAGTTATACATAGCTTATATGTATGATAAATGACTCAATATTTGTGTGGCCAGGTGTCAGTCGTTGTCAGTCGTTTGCCTTTTCCAGTTAAGTCAGCATAGTTTTTGCAATTAAGTGGGGCAGTACCAACCAATTAAGAGGAACTCATATGAGTGTTATATTAGCAGAAATTGTATTCAAAGCTTTCCATTAATGCCGGAATCTGGGCCAACGAATTGTTATGTTAGTCTGATTTTTCTTACATTGGTAAAATACTACTCCCATTCACAGGATTGTCGATCGTAACAGGGATATCTGTGACATCTGGAGAAATATTCCTGGAACATGAACACCTGGTTTCAGTTACAGTGAGCTGATAAACCTGCAATTTCCATTCTGACAGTGCAATGCATGCGACTAATGCTTTTCGTTCAGAGAGCGTGCGGTACCTTCTAATGACTGACAAACGAAGCCCCAGTTTGACCCATGAATGGACGTGCTTCGCAATGCCAATATGAAGGCTGGTATCAGAAACGTAGCTGTGGCTTCCCACCTTTTGGTGAGTATGTACGCCAGAGGACAGAGGGGGAAGCAGTATAATGGGGTTGAAAAGGATAATGTCAGAAATGATGGAATGCCGGAGCAGACAATGAGCCGAATCGCCAAGTTGTGCTCTTATGTCTTATGGGCCTTACTGCCGAAATTAGGTCCGAACAGATAAAATGCGGTTGTTCAGGGAGGGTTACTGAGGAGCTGATTGAGGAGAGGGCAGCGCCTGTAGCAGAAGACAATGTCTTATATTGGAATTCCGCATTCTGAATGGAAAGATACAATAAATGTTAAACCAATGCTATCATAACAAAACCTGTCAAGCGAGAATCTGATGTGCGAGTTATTCGGCAGAAACGTGCTAATCTAATATACTACCTGCCACAGTTACCAATAATTCTATCACTTACGAAACTGTGCCTGGGTATCACAAATCGTTTCTTTACCGCGTATTCTCGAACAGACAGTTCCAACTGTATGCACTTAGTCGCAATGTCTGGGCGAGTGCATTGTAATGCTGCCTTTCATAGGTATAAATATGACCTTCTAACGAACGCGAACATAAAGCTGTACTGAAGATTGAGGGCGTGCTTTTTAATGCCGTGTTGAATCAAAATTTATAGACGACATGGTATATGCGAAGCTTTTCCCATTTAAGATCAAGACCGTAATCGTGATGTTAAGTCAAATCTAACCCTTGTCATGTGTGGTTATATGACCCGTAGTCATGGTAACCGGGGAATGAGCCGGAGAAATTTCATGTTTATGAGCCAGAGTGCTGAGAAGTTTTCAATGTGTGATTGTAAAGAAGAGAAAGCAAAGACGGCGGACAATGTTTCATGGGAATCTGCTAGAGGGATTGGTCTCCCCATTCAATTTTTATCAGACACAGACTCTGGAATAAAATAAAGAAAACAAACGGTGGTGGTCAGAGTTTCATGGGGATCTAATAAAGAGATTAGACTCCACTTTCAAATGTTAATCAGCCACAGATTCTGGAGTAAAATAACACCAGGAAGGGGAGGCGAGCAGCGTTTCCTGAGGATCCCTAAACGAACTGGTTATCACACACAGATTCTGGAATAAAGTAACGAAAACAAAGGGTGACGGGCACAGTTTCACGGGGGTCTAATCAGGGGGTTAGCTTCCCTATACAAAATATTTATCTGATTCATATTCTGAAATATAATAACATGGGATTGCTGCCTGAAGTAAAAAAATGGGCTCAGCTGTGTCTAATGTAGATATAATAAAGGCGTTGAACTCCCCCCCCCCCCAACACACACACACACACACACACACACACACACACACACAAGGCAGAGCCAGTATAAAGCATTATAGAATAAGACATAGGAGCAGGGTTAGGCCATCTCGTCATCGAGTCTCGGCAGCCATTCAACAACAGGACTGCCAATCTGCCCGAGGCCTCAGGTACATGGATTTATGCTTTCCCATATCCTCAATTCCCTTCTGTGCACAATGCTATATAACAGGTGTTAAATATACTTAACCAGTTAAATTCTATTTCTTCCCTGGGCACATCGTTCCCGTGATGCGGCGTTCCCTTCATCTCCATCCTAATTGTATTCCTCCGGTTATTCAGCTATATCCCCTCGCTTGGTCTCAGTTAACAGCCGAAACAACTTTTCTGTTTCTATCTCATCCATCCTTCTCGGAGTTTTCTGTGTTTCTATAAGATTTCCTCTGATTTGCCTGGATTTCGCCGAGTATAGTCCAAGGCAACTCAGTCTCTCCGTCATAGGGTAACAACTTCACTTCCGGAGCAACCTGGTGATCGGCCTCTGGATACCCAGGCACGTTGAGTCAGATAAGGAGACCAGAACTACCTGTGCAGTTGACACGGTATTCAGGTCATAATGGACTGTAACTAACTCGCACGTCCTCTCTGCGTGATAGGCTGAATGTCTTTTATGCACAGTTCGATGTACAGAACAACGTGGCAGCGAGAAAGCCCCGTCTCCCATCACCCCGCGTAAAGCTGCGGGGCCTGATAACATACATCGTCGGATGCTGAGTGACTAAGCAGTCCTGTTAACAGAGATTGAAACAGACACCTTCAACATCCCTTCAGAAGAGTGCTCTGTCCCCTCTGGCTTCAAGACATTCGCCATCATCGCGGTGAACACGAGGGCAACAGTAACCTGAATTAATAACTATCGTCCAGTGGCACTTATTTCAATGAAAATGAGATGCTTTGAGCAACTGATTATGGATCGCATTAAGTTCCATCTTCTTGAACTATTGAACCGATTCCAGTTCGCTCAATTTGGTCCATTGATTATGTCATATCCTTTGCACATCAATTCACCTTACCCCACCTAGAAAATGGCTCCTCAGACGCCAGTATACTGTTGATGCGCAGTTCAGCTCAGCGATTATCGCGTTCAACGCAAAACGCTAGTGACTAGAATGTCTTCTTTGAGCTCAACAACTTTTTCTAGATCAGGACTTTGCATTTCTTGACCGAAAGACCACAGTAAGGTCTTAGGTCCAGCTCCATCTGTCACAGGCTTGGATCGCTGGCAGAGGATTCTGAGGACTCTGAATTTTTTGCTGTTATTTCTGCTTTTATATTAATTATAATTGTAACGATTTGTTCTACGAGTTTGTATCTGTTATATTTAGATCTCCTCTGGATTACATAAAAGTTGCAGTAGTCCTTAGATATTTCCAAATAGCTCTCCTCGAGACTTTGCAGGTGTTAAATTAAGCGTCCTTGGACTTGCCTCTTATCAGGATGGCTTCTTGTAACCTTGTCAAGAGTCTGCTGTTTTATATAACTTGGCTAGGATGCTTTGCTGCCGTGGACTATATGTAAAATGATAGTGCAAATCTCTCCGATAGGCCAATTGGTGGCTCAGTGACATGAGCTCCGGACTCCAAAGCGAAGGTTCCCGAGTTCGAATAGAGTCATGCCGGATTGCGCGTAGTGGGGACCACTCACAGAATCTTTCCTCCAAGAAAACCACTTGAAATAAAAGTGGTCGCCGAGACTCTGGCAGAGTACACAAAAAAAATCTCTTCGGTATCGGTGCCCAGTGAATTTCTGGCCGAGTTAGTCTGAGATATCCAAGACCTTACACATTCTGCTGCATTTAAAGAGCAAACACGAGGAAATCTGCAGATGCTGGAAATTCAAACAACACACACAAAATGCTGGTAGAACACAGCAGGCCAGTCAGCATATATAAGAAGAAGCACTGTCGACGTTTCGGGCCGAGACACTTCGTCAGGACTAACTGAAAGGACCGTTCAGGTGGGGGATGGAGGTATATAGGGACTGGACGTCCATGGTGAAAATAAGGCGGTGGGGGCCAGGGAAATTAAATTCATTGAAAAAATTCAAAGCATGAGAAGTGTCACGAACATGGGTGGGACGGAATTGAACAAAGGTGGATAAAACAGTGTCAAGGTATACAGAAATGAGTTCGGTGGAGCAGGAGAAAGCTGAGACAATAGGTCTACCTGGACTACCAGGTTTGTTGATCTTGGGTAAGAGGTAGAAACAGGAAGTGCGGTACCTGGGAACTATCAGGTCGGTGGCAGTGGATGTGAGATCCCCAGAGCTGATAAGTTTGGTGATGGTATAAGAGAGAATGTCCTGGTGCTCCTTAGTGGGGTCATGATCAAGGGGTAAATAAGAGGAGGTATCAGAGAGTTGTCGCTGTGCCTCGGCCAGCTAGAGGTCAGTACGCCAGACAACAGCTCCCCCCTTAACTGAAAGGAAAGACAGTAAGTAGTAAGAAATTTGTAAGTAGTGGGAAATAGGGGGAAATGCGAAATGATAGGAGAAGACCGAAGGGGGTGGGATGAAGTTAAGACCTGGAAAGGTGATTGGCGAAAGTGATACAGAGCTGGAGAAGGGAAAGGATCAGGGGACGGGAGGCCTCGGTACAAAGCAAGGGGAGGGGGGGGGGAAGCAACAGAGAGAGATGGAGAACAGGCAATTCTGCCGTATTGTCTCTTTTGTTTAATCCTTCGAATTTTGTTTGATACAACGCTTGGGTCCAAAAATCGAGTCACACAGTCTTCCTCATCAAACAATCTTGTAAGCTGCTCGATATACTCTACTGAATCGGTTATACTACCCTACTATGAACAAAGTCATGTTGACAGTCTCTGATCAGGCCTTGTCAATTAAAATATATGCGTACTGTTTACATCTGGTTCTGGAGAATATTCCAATAATTTACCCGTTGCTAACTTCAGTTTCAGCGGTTTATAGTTTCATGGAAACTTTCTTAAACAACAGGACAACAAAACTTATGAACATCGCAAGTGAGTAAGGATATTTGAAATATATTTGCGATGGCGCCTGCAATTTCTGCACTACCCTTCAACAAGGACAAAGGGGACACGGGGTACTTACACCAAAATTTTTACCCTCGTTTGTAACCAGAATGGTGTCTTTGACCTCACTTACGTCGGTTTCCTGAGAAATACAAGTGGAATTTTTTCATTTAAAATCTTCTCTGTCTCATGTGGCTCAATTTAGAGATGACCACGTTGACCATCAAGAAGGTCTATTTTGTTCCTTGCTATCTTTTTCCGCTTAGTATATCTGTTGAAGCTTTTGGAATTTTCCTTCCCCTTGTTTGTCAGAGCATCCTTATACTTTTCTTTCGCCCTCCTGAATTCCCTCTCGGGTGTTGTTTTGCATTCTTTACATTTTCGATTTATCATGTGTTCCTCGTCTCTGTTGTATCAAGGTGCACACTTGTGTCCCAGTCTAGCGCAGAGGGAGAAATCCTCAAAACTGTCCAAATATGTAGGCACATCATTCCCAAATCCACTGATCTCTAATAATATCACTTTCTGCAGAAAGAAGGAACAATCTTTGTTCTGCATGGGCAGGAACACTGTGTCTGCATCTGTATCCTACAGCCGAGTTAATGATAGGGCAATATATTTGCCAGTCTTTTGAATAACTTTTGTCCCGCGTATCCACCTTTTCCTCGCCTCCACGCTCTCGTAACTTTGTGTCGTTTCGTAGACTCCCATAACTGAACAGGCTAAGGGGCTTGGGAAGTGGAAGTGTCTGAACGTAGACAACTCATCTGGACCAGATGGACTTCATCGCAGGGATACGGAATGGGTAGCTGACCAGATGGTTGAAGCATCAGTTGCAGCCTTTCAAGAATCACTAGATTCAGAAGTGTTCTCGGAAAGTGGAAAATTGGAACCATCTCTCCTTTTGAAGAATAGAAGGAGGCAACAGCCAAATGGCTTAATTTCCGTGCTTAACATGATGTTGGAGGCCATTATTCAGCATTATTTTACAAATAATGTATTTTCTAAGTAAATGATTTTCTAAATAGCTCGAATATTTGGACATTAGAGGTAAAAATGGAGTTGGGTACCCTTGTGCATGATTCCCCAAATGTTGACTTGCTACTTGAGTTGGGATTAAGGAGGCAAATACACTGTTAGCATTCAGTTTGAGAGTGCAGAAGTACTGTGTAATCTCCATTTAGAAATCAGAGACCTGTCACGATCACCTGATGCTTAGATTTATTCAAGACGGAACAAGGAGGCATGGAGCAGAGATCAGCAGTAAACCTGAGTACGTTTCACAAAACAGGCAGGTCAAAAACCTTTGTACACATTAATCTCTGTACAGTGTGGGAGTGCAGGTTTCATTCTATAACTGTCAATTTCTAATATAGTGCACAGTTTAGTGCACAGTTTACTTCAAAGTAATATTAATTCAGTTTAATTACTGGAGTTGAAACAATTCATTAAACCTTTGATCAATTGGACACAGTGATCCATATTCATATCTCAGAATCAATGTTATCAGTGTATAACAGCATCAAACATAGGAACAGTATTATGTCATTCGGCCCATGGAGTCTGCCCCTCCATTCTCAAGTCAAGTCATGTCAAGTCAACTTTCATTTTCATTTCGACCATAAATGCTGGTACGGTGCATAGTAAAAACGAGACAACATTTTCACGACCATGGTGTTGCATGCCACAGTACAAAAAAAAAGCTAGACCGAACTGCGTAATTAAAAAAAAACAGAACACCGAGAAAGCTACACTAGTCTACAGACCTATACTGGACTGCATAAAGTGCACAAAAGCAGTGCAGGCATTACAATAAATAATAAACAGGACAGTAGGGCAAGGTGTCAGTCCAGGCATTGAGTGTTGAGGAGTCTGATAGCTTGGGGGAAGAAACTGTTACATAGTCTGGTCGTGAGCGGCCGAATGCTTCGGAGCCTTTCCCCAGACGGCAGGAGGGAGAAGAGTTTGTATGAGGGGTGCATGGGGTCCTTCATAATGCTGTTTCCATTGTGGATGCAGCGTGTAGTGTAAATGTCCGTGATGGCAGGAACAGAGACCTCGATGATCTTCTCAGCTGACCTCACTATCCGCGGCAGTGTCTTGCGATCCGAGATGGTGCAATTTCCGAACCAGGCAGTGATGCAGTTGCTCAGGATGTTCTCAATACAATCCCTTTAGAATGTGACGAGGATGAGGGGGTGGGAATGGACTTTCCTCAGACTTCGGAAAAAGTAGAGATGCTGCTGGGCTTTTTTTGCTATGGAGCTGGTGTTGAGGGACCTGGTGAGATTCTCCGTCGGGTGATCATCATCAGACATAGGAATAATATTATGTCATTCGGCCCATGGAGTCTGCTCCCCCATTCTATCATCAGACATAGGAACAGTATTATGTCATTCGGCCCATGGAGTCTGATCCTCCATTACATCGTGGCTGATTTATTATCTCTCCTAAACCTGTTCTCCTGCCGTCTTCCCATAAAGTGTGGCACTCTTAATATTTAATAACTTACTTACGTCCGCTTTAAATATACCCAATTACTTTACCTCTAGAGCCATCCGCTTTTAATACACCAATTTTTTTGGCTTCGTCAGCAATGAATTCCACGGATTCTTTTCTTATATGTCAATACATAAGGCATTCCGTTTGGTGCAGTCTTCTTCCACAATCCTGTCCCAGATAATAAAGCTGCGGGCCTCCGCCAAACTTTTCGCCTCCTACATAACAGTGTGAAACAATATCCACGTCTCACCCAATGGATTACACTGCCTAAAGTTCAAAGTTGAAAGATTAATCTATATTTATTACCGAAGTATATACACGTAACCACATGAACATCCATAGTAAATAAAACGAAACACAACAGAATCAATGAAAGACCGCACTCAACAAAAACAGCAAACGAGCAATGTGCAAAAAGACTATAAACTACGCAATTACAAGAAAGAACAAACAAAATACTAATAATAAATAAATAATCAATAACTATCAATAACATGAAATCAGCAGTTTTGAGAGTTTACGGGTTGTGGGTACAGTTCAGAGTTGTAGTAAATGAAGTTATCCATTCTTCAAGAGTCTGATGATTGTGGGGTAATGGACCTGTTGATGTGTTACCTCCCTCCTGATGGGGCTGTGGGAAGAGAGCATGACCTGCATGGTCGGGGCCCTGTATTCCGGGTAGATGTGCTCAGCGGTTGTGAGGCCTTTACCTGTGCTGGAGGGGCTCTATCCGTTAAGTTTTGTGAGTTTTTCCGTAGAAAGGCATTGGTGGTTCCATGCCAGGTCCTCATGCCTTCAGTCAATGACTCTCCACCTACACATCTATTGAAGTCTGTCAAACTTTTAGATGACATGTATATTGCTGCCGTGCCTTCTTTGTAAAAAGAGGTATGTGTCGGGCCCAGGAGAGAATCTGAAATGATAACACTGATGACCTTATATTTCCTACTTCATCTTTTCCTCGCTGCTGCTCCCTCGTCCCTCACCATCCGCACTGTGCTCTCTCTCGGGTTTTCTCATAGATTCCCTTCTCACTTCTTTCATTCTATTTCTTGTGCCGAGTTTGCAAACTCATTCCTATAACTCCAATTCAGTGACAGCTTAACGACCTCAAAATGTTTCCAGTGTTTCTTACGTTGTTGTCTGCCAGAGCGCCGCCTTTCCAAAGGCAGAACACGCTGCCAGGAGGTTATGACCATCGCGTACTTATTGATGTCCAAATGCAAGTAATATTTAGCCAATTCCTCTCGGTTATTTTCAGACCTGTTTTTGTTGAATATGCCCACTGTATTCTCATATTTACTCCTTCAGTTTTCTACCCACTGCACTTTCTGTATTTAACTCTGTGTGTGCGTGTGTCTGTGTGTGTCTGTGTGTGTATGTGTGTGTGAGTGACTGAGTGAGTGAGTGAATGAGTGAGAGAGAGAGATTCACCAGCACATATAACATCAATTTAATGTTGGGAAATCATTCCCAGACAAGAGAAACAACTGATATCAACAGTCTGCCTCTTGGAGGGAAAGGCTCCATTTCTGTAATTAAAAAAAGTATTTCAACTACATTTTCTACCGCTTGTTTTGGTATCTGTTGATAGCTTTTATTCAAATAATCAATTGGAATTTTATTTTTGCAATATAACAACATTTCTCAGAATACATACTTAATCAAAATTTGGGGACAAGTTATGAGGAAGCAGATTCATTGGTTTGGTATGTGAGATAGAAGACACTGATCAACACTCGCAAAATGCTGGGAGGAACTCAGCAGGCCAGGCAGCATCTATGGAAAAGAGAACAGTTGAGGTTTCGGGCCGAGACCATTCAGCAGGACTGGAGGAGAATAAAAAAAAGATGAGTGGTAGAATTAAATGGTGGAGAGAGGTAAAGGTGATAGGTGATAGGTGAAACTGGGAGGGGCTGGGGTGAAGCAAATAGTTGGGAAGTTGTTTGGCAAAAGAAAAGAGGGAGTCTGATAGGAGAGGACAGAAGGCCATGGAAGAAAGCAAAGGGAGGAGGAGAACTAGAGGGTGGCGATGTGCAAGCAAGGAGATAAGGTAAGAGAGGGAACAGGAGATGAAGAATGGTGAAGGGGGAGGAGATCAGTAGCGAACTTTCGAGAAATCGAGGCAGATTCGCACTGACTGGCGGAGTGGGCTGGAAACGCGGGAGAGTCCCTCATTGTTCATGAACGAAAAGCTGAAACTGCCGAAAATAGTTCGCAGGTTAGGCAGAGTCTGTGGAGGGAGAAACAGAGTTCACGATTCAGATCGATGATCTTTCACAGCTCCGAGATCGCAGGTAGACGGAAGGAGTCTCACGAAGTCTCTGCAGGGTAGCCTGAGCTGGGTGAAGGCACCGATTCCACTCGCCCTCTCCTTTCTGACTCTGTTGTGTACTCGCCCAGGTTTAAAAACTCTAAACTAAACACCAAGTATAAGCTGGTCAATGAGGCGCGATCCCAGTAAGATTAACCGTTTACTGTTCACTCTTGCACATTAACGTATGGTGAAAACTGTTGATAAAACAATATAAAATATATACAGTATTGTTTCCTTCTTGGCATCATATTTACATCATAAATACTTGTAAAAATAAAACTACAACAAATTGTACATTGCACATTTAGACGGAGACGTAACGTAAACATTTTTACTCCTCATGTATGTGAAGGACGTAATTAATAAAGTCATTTCAATTCAATTCCACGGAAGAGACTTCGCAGTGTAGCAGTCGAATCACAGACGGGAATATGTGCAGATGCTGGAATTCCAAGCAACATACACAAAATGCTGAAGGAACTCAGCACCCAGGCTGCTTCGTGATCCTGAAGAAGGGTTTCGGCCTGAAAAATCGACTGTGTTCTTTATTCCATAGATGCTGCTGCATATTTTCTCATGTCCGTCCCTGGGTGGGCTCGAACCACCAACCTTCCGGTTAACAGCCGAACGCGCTCACCGATTGCGCCACAGAGACGACTATTTAAAAGAGTACGAATAATTGATAAATTCCAATTGAAATGCGATTTCTTGTTATTGGTGCATAGTGCTTTAAAAGTTGAATACCTGCTGCCGCCAACAGAGAACATAGCAGAGGATGGTTTCGATCCATTGACCTCTGGGTTATGGGCCCAGCACGCTTCCGCTGCGCCACTCTGCTACAGGAAGTGTAATCAATTGTTGAATTGTGAATGCTTCGCTTTTTAATGTGTATGTATGCATGCGTTTATGTCTGTGTCTGTATCTGTACATGTCAAAGTCTGGGTCTGTGCCTGTGTCTGTACATGACTGGGTCTGGTTCTGTGTCGGTTTATGCCTGTGTCTGTGTCTGTACATGTCTGTGTCTGGTTCTGTGTCTGTGTCTGTACATGTCTGTGTCTGGTTCTGTGTCTGTTTATGTCTGTGCCTGTGTCTGTACATGTCTGTGTCTGGTTCTGTGTCTGTATATGTTTGGGTCCATTCCGTCTTTTTCCCGTTTCGTACTCACGTTCTTCACTTTCTTTTGATGATTACATGTTTCTCCTCGTGCTCGTTTTCTCCACCTTCCTTACTCTCTGACTCACCCAGTTATATTCTCTCTCGTATTTATGCTCTATCTGTCTTGCACCTCGTTGCCGATATTTCGCCACTGAAATGCGTTTTACATTATTTAATTGTCCAGACGGACAATTCATCTCATGGCCGGCATTTTTTTTTATAAATAACGACGTTTTCAGCCGAGGTGCCATTAACTTCCTTATCCTGTCCTGATGATTGAATGACTGTCGGAGTTCCTTCAGTGTTGAACCAGCAGATCAACAAGTGAAGTGGAACTCGCGACATTAATGTCCTGCAAACGCTGACATCAAATGCAACAATTCCTCCACCGGGGTTAACTGTTACTGTCATGTTCAGACCATCACAGCCGGACCGGTTAGTGACGGATGGGGAGATGTGGAGGATCGCTGATGCTTCGCCCCTCCCTGCCACACGGGGCGGTTTTTCCATTCCTCCACCAAAGCTGTGTGACTGATACAGTAAAGGTCGGGTTTTAACTCTCCCACGCAGGACGGTGTAAAGATAGACTGGCAGTCGCTTATCCTGTGGCCAGCTGAGTTACTCCAGCGTTTTGTGAATGTTGCTCGGAATTTCGTCATCTGGGATTTCCTGCCGATTTTTCAATTCACAGGCACCAACCTGGACTTCATTACATGCAAGCATACGATTTCTCATTGAAATATATCCGGGTTGTCGAACGTACTGGAAATCCTCTTTCTGAATCACCGATCACAAAGAGCGAACATTGAAAGGAAGAAAACAGAAGTCGGGGGGGGGGGGGATATCTCGCTTCTCCAGCCTGCTCCGCTATTCAATCTGATTCTGCCTTGATTTCTCGAACTTCCTGTAATGCACCCTCCCCTTCACCATTGCTCATTTCCTTTTCCGTCTCTCACGTTATCTCCTTGCCTGCCCATCGCCTCCCTCTGGTGCTCCTCCTACCTTTGCTTTCTTCCATGGTCTTCTGTCCTCTCCTATCAGACTCCCTCTTTTCCAGTCCAGTATCAATATCGCCAAACAACTTCCCAACTGTTTGCTTCACCTCCCGGTTTCACCTAGCACCTTGCTACTAACTTTCCTCCCTCCAACTTTTAATTCTACTACTCATCTTTTTTTTTTCTGCAGTCCTGCTGAAGAGTCTTGGGCCGAAAAATCGACTGTTCTCTTTTCCATAGATGCTGCCTGGCCTGCTGAGTTCCTCCAGCATTCTGTGTGTGTTGATCCGTGTCTTCTATCTCACTGACCAAAACAGTGAATCTGCTTCCTCGTAGCATCTTCCCAAATCTTTGATTAAGTATATATTCTGAGAAATGTTCTTACATTGCAAAAATAAAATTCGAATTGATTAATTGATTAAAAGCTAATAGAACATACCAAAACAAGCCACAGAAAATGATAGTTAAAGACCATTATTGAGTAAATAAATTGTGTTTTTCCCTCCCAGAGGCAGACTGGATATGAGCTGTTTGTCTGGTCTTGGAATGAGTTCCCAAACATTAAATTGATATTATACCAGAGACAGACTGGTACAGAATGAAACCCACACTCTCACACTGTACCAGAGACTGACAGGTACAGAATGAAACCCATACTCTCACACTGTATCAGAGACTGACAGGTACAGGAGGAACCCCACCCTCACACTGTACCAGAGACTGACAGGTACAGAATGAAACCCACACTCTCACACTGTACCAGAAACTGACAGGTGCAAGAGGAACCCCACCCTCACACTGTACCAGAGACTGACAGGTACAGAATGAAACCCATACTCTCACACTGTATCAGAGACTGACAGGTACAGGAGGAACCCCACCCTCACACTGTACCAGAGACTGGTAGGTACAGAATGAAACCTACACTCTCATGCTGTACAGAGACTAATGTGTGCAAATGTTTTTGATTTGCCTATTTTGTGAAACGTACTCAAATTTACTGCTAAACTCTGCACTGCTTGTTACCTCTTGAAGAAATCCACCCATCACGTGACCGTGACCAGTTTCTGCCTGTCTGAAATGAGATTGCACTGTACCTGTGTCGTCTCAAAATGAAAGCTAACATTGTATTTGCCACTTTACTCCCAACTCAGCTGCAAGCCAGCATATGGGGAATCCTATACAAGGACACCCAGCACCATTTGTACTAACGTTTGAATTTTCTCCCTATTTAGAAAACCAGTTACTTAGAAAGTACATTATTTGTAATATAATGCTTAATAATGGACATCATGTTAAACACTGAAATCACACTATTTGTCTGTTACCCACTTCTGTTCCTCAAAAAAGTGTGGAGATATTTGCAATATTGCACTTTCCAGAAATACTTCTGTATCTAGTGATTCCTGAAAAGTAGCAACTAATTCTTCCACCACCCGTTCAGCTACTCTTTCATATCTCTGCCATGAAGTCCTTCTGTCCCAGATGACTTGACGACATTCAGATGCTTCTGCTTCCCAAGTGCCTCAGCCTGTTCAGTTATGGGAGGCTACGGGACGACACCAAGTGGTAGGACGTGGTAGGCGAGGCAAAGGTGGATACGCGGGACAAAAATGTTCAAAATACTGGTGAATGTATCGGCCCGTGATTAACTCGGTTGTGAGATACAGATGCACACACGGTGTCTCTGGCCATGGAGAACAACGGCTTGCTCCTTTCCGCAGAAAGTGACATTAATAGCCAGCGCTGGAATGAGAATGATGAGCCTGTAACTTTGACAGTTTTGAGGATTTCTCCCTCTGATAGACTGGGACACGAGTGTGTACCTTGATACGTCAGAGACGAGGGACGCATGACGCTTTGTTCATGCAAAGAATTCAAGACAACACTTAAGAGAAAAATTAGGAGGGCGAAAGGAATGTCCAAGGTTGCTCTGGCAGACAAGGGGAAGGAGAATCCCAAGGACGTCTACAGATATCTTAAGAGCAAAAGAATAGCAAGGACAAAATTGGTCATCTTGGTGGTCAGCAGGCTCATCTGTAAATATAATCATATATAACCATATAACAATCACAGCACGGAAACAGGCCATCTTGGCCCTCCTAGTCCGTGCCGAACTCTTAATCTCACCTAGTCCCACCTACCCGCACTCAGCCAAATGGAGCCAAAGTGCGGGTAGCTGGGAGCCAAAAATGGAGCCAAAGGATATTGGGGAGAACTTAAATGAAAATTTAGCACCTTTATTTTCTCAGGAAACGGACGGACAGTCTATATAAATAAGGTAAAACAATACTGAGGTCATAGACATTATTCTGATTACAAACGAGGTGGCAAATCCTGGTCTAAGCACCACACGGCCTCTTAAGGTGTCCTCTTTGTCCTTGTTGAAGGTTAGTGCAGAAATTGCGGGGGCCACCGCAAATATATTTCAAATACCCTTAACCACCGGTGATATCCAGAAGGTTTGTTATTTAAGAAAGATTCTATGAAATTAGACATCACTGAACCTGAAGTCAGTAATATTGGAATATTCTCGAGAACCAGATATATTCACAATACGTATATTTGGATAGACAGGGCCGGATTAGAGACAGCCAACGTAGCTTTGTTCATAGTAGGATTATGTCTAACCGGTCTAATAGAGTTTTTCGAGCAGCTTACAAGTTTGGTTGATGAGGAAGACTGTCAGACTGGATCTTTGGACCCAATTGTAGTATCAAGCAGACTCAGGAATAAACAAAACTAGGCATCTTATTAACAAAAGACAGAATACAGCAGAATTTATAAGATCCTGGATAACCCAGAATAAACTCGGCTTCAAATTCACTGGGCAGGGATCAGGGCCACCGATACACGAGAGATTAGCACTGCCATTTTACATACATACCAGGCAGCAAAGAATCCGTGCTCAGCGATATAAAACACCAGACTCTTGACAAGCTTACAAAAAGCCATTCTGATAAAGAGACGGGTCTAAGGACGCTTAATTTGACACCTGCAATGCCTCGAGGGGAACTAGTTGGAAGTATCCAAAGTCTATTGCAACTTGTATGTAATCTAGAGAAGCTCTAACTATGGCAGATACCACCCCGAAGGGGAAGATACCTTATAATTATAATTTAAAAACGCAGAAATACAGGAAAACAGCAGTAAAAAGCTCAGACCCCTCAGAATACTCTACCAACGATCCGAGGTTGTGAAAGATGGAGCCAGACATACGGCCTAACTGGTCTTCCTGTCAAGAAATGCATTGTCTTGTTACAAAGAAAATTGTTGAGACCAAAGACATTTCATTCGCCAGAGTTTTGGGATGTTCGTGTTAAACGCTGAGCTGGACTGGAGATCAACAATATCCTGGCGGCTGAGGAGCCATTTTCCAGATGGGGTAAGGTGCATTGAAGAACAAAGGACCAAAGAGTCAATAGACCAAACTGAGTGAACTGGAAACGGTTCAATAGTTCTACAAGATGGAACTTAAAGCGATCCATAACCGGCTGCTCAAAGCATCTCATTTTCATTGAAATGAGCGCCACTGGACGATAATTACTAATTTAGGTTACTTTCGCCCTCGTGTTCATCGGGATGATGGCGATTGTCTTGAAGCCGGAGGGGACAGAACACTCTACTGAAGGGATGTTTGAATCTCTGTTAACAGGGCTGCTTAGTCACTCAGCATCCGACGATCTATGTTATTAGGTCCCGCAGCTTTGCGCGGGGTGATCTTTGCGAGGATCACCCTCACATCGGCTGCAGCCAGAGACAGTGTCGCTCCTCAGGGAGACGGGGCTTTTTCGCTGCAACATCGTTCTGTACATCGAACCGTGCATAAAAGATAATCAGCCTACCACGCAGTGAGGCGTCACTGTGGCGTCGCGGACGTGCGAGTTAAAGTTGCAGTCCATTATGATCTGAATACCCTGTCACCTGCACAGCTAGCTCTGGTCTCCTTATCTGACTCAACATGTCCGGGTTTTTAGAGGAAGATCACAAGGTTGCTCCGGAAATGAAGTTGTTACCCTGTGACGGAGAGATTGAGTTGCCTTGGACTATACTCGGCGGAATCCAGGCAATTCAGAGGAAATCTTAGAGAAACACAGAAAACTCCGAGAAGGATAGATGAGATAGAAACAGGAAAGTGGTTTCGGCTGTTAAATGAGACCAGAGCGAGGGGACATTGCTCAAGAATCGGAGCAATACAATTAGGATGGAGATGAAGAGAACGGCGCATCAGTGGAATGATGTGCCCAGGGAGGAAGTAGGATATAAGTGTAGGTACATTTAACACAGAGTTAGACAGCATTGTACACAGAAAGGAATTGAGGATTGGAGGAAAGAGTACGTTCATGTACCTCAGGCCTCGTCCAGATACCCGTGATGTTACTAAATGGCAGACTAGACTCAATGACATGCTGGCCTACTCCTGCTCCTATTTCTTACTTCTTATTTCTATACTGCTTTATACTTTGCTTTATAATGCTTTGTTCTGCTCTGTGTGTGTGTGTGTGTGTGTGTGTGTGTGTGTGTGTGTGTGTGTGTGTCTGCGCGCGCGCTAGTGGGATTGGGTGTGCAGTGTTCAATGCCTTCATTGTATCTTCATTATACAAAACAAAGCCAGAGATTTTTTTGTCTCCAGGCGACAATCCCATGATATTATATTTCAGAATCTGTGTCAGATAAATATTTTGTATAGGGAGTCCCACCCGTGATTAGGCCTCCGTGAATCTCTGCACGCCATTCTTTGTCAAACGAGACAATAAAACCCCGGAAATATTCAGCAGTGAGACAGAAAGAGGGGGACGAACGAGAAAACAAAACCACAAGTTGATTCTGTGCCTTCAGAGCTCGCCAGTACTGATGCTGTTGAATGAGTTTGTGAAAACGAAATGATCCATATCCGACCATAGCAGTGTTCCGGCAGGCAAGATTCACGTAATGATAACGGTACGAACTGTTACGGGAGGAATTATGCGAAAGCACAGTGCACCAGCGATCAGGGTAAAGGACCATCACCACAGAACAGTTTTGTTGTGGAATCGAACAGGCAGGGTCATAGGCTTGAAAAATAGACGCATTAGAAAGCAGTGAGACGAAATCCGGTGCATATCGCTCCGGCCACAAACGGTGGTGGTGGTGTTGAGGATGGGAGAGCAGGTGCTAGATCGGAGCCGATTGCGTTGTGTCGAAATTCGAGGAAAATGCTGCAGGGAAATGAGAACAAAAAAACAAAACTGATGATGTTGGAAGCACACAGAAAAAAAACAGACTGTCATGGTCCCGACTGGCAATTCTCCATCCTGATAATACCTTCTTAATTGGGCTTTAATCCCCTCGTCTGATTTCCAATCATTCCCAGTTCCGCTAATTACAGCACACCGGGTTCCCTTTATTGAACATAGGATAAAACTCGGGCGTCACAGCCCTGCTTTGCCGGTTCGTTGGTCGACTCTGGTGTGAGTAAGCCTCGTTTCCTGATTCCTCAGGACTGTCGGTGTTAAGCTCTGCATCATTTACTGGATAAATCCTCGTAAGCCCTGTCTGCGTGTAAAAGTTTACTGGATACCGGTTCCTCGTTCGCGACGGTGCTAACGCCTCACGTCTCTGCCTCCGCGCCTGCGTCCTGCACTTGAGTTCGCCCTCACCCTCGTCCTTGCAACTGAGCGAACTGGCCAAGAGTGAACCCCGCAAACACGGACCCCGTGCAACAGGACCCCGCCAGCCAGGGCTACCTACTGGGCACCCACGACCAACTACTCAGAGATGTCACGGAAATACAACGTGTGTTATATAACCATATAACCATATAACAATCACAGCACGGAAACAGGCCATCTCGGCCCTCCTAGTCCGTGCCGAACTCTTAATCTCACCTAGTCCCACCTACCCGCACTCGGCCCATAACCCGCCACTCTTTTCCTGTCCAAATACCTATCCAAATTTACCTTAAATGTCACAACTGAACTGGTCTCTACTACTTCTACAGGAAGCTCATTCCACACAGCTATCACTCTCTGATTAAAGAAATACCCCCTCGTGTTTCCCTTAAAATTTAGCCCCCTATCTCTCAAATCATGTCCTCTCATTTGAATCTCCCCTACTCTCAATGGAAACAGCCTATTCACGTCAACTCTATCTATCCCTCTCAAAATTGTAAATACCTCGATCAAATCCCCCCTCAACCTTCTACGCTCCAATGAATAGAGACCTAACTTGTTCAACCTTTCTCTGTAAATTAAGTGCTGAAACCCAGGTAACATCCTAATAAATCGTCTCTGCACTGTCTCTAATTTATTGATATATTTCCTATAATTCAGTGACCAGAACTGTACACAATATTCCAAATTTGGCCTTAACAATGCCTTGTACAATTTTAACATTACATCCCAACTTCTGTACTCAATGCTCTGATTTATAAAGGCCAGCGTTCCAAAAGCCTTCTTCACCACCCTATCTGCATGAGACTCCACCTTCAGGGAACTATGCACTGCTCTTCCGAGATCCCTCTGTCCCACTGCATTTCTCAATGCCCTACCATTTATCCTGTATGTTCTGTTTGGATTATTCCTGCCAAAATGCAGAACCTCACACTTCTCAGCATTAAACTCCATCTGCCAACGTTCAGCCCATTCTTCTAACCAGCATAAATCTCCCTACAAGTTTTGAAAACCGACCTCATTATCCACAACACCTCCTACCTTAGTATCATCGGCATACTTACTAATCCAATTTACCACCCCATCATCCAGATCATTTATGTATATTACAAACAACATTGGGCCCAAAACAGATCCCTGAGGCACCCCATAGTCACCGGCCTCCATCCCGATAAACAATCCACCACTACTCTCTGGCATCTCCCATTTAGCCACTGTTTAATCCATTTTATTACTCCAGCATTAATACCTAACGACTGAACCTTCTTAACTAACCTTCCATGTGGAACTTTGTCAAAGGCCTTGCTGAAGTCCATACAGACTACATCCACTGCCTTACGCTCGTCAACATTCCTCGAAACGTCTTCAAAAAATTCAATAAGGTTTGTCAAACATGACCTTCCACGCACAAATCCATGCTGGCTACTCCTAATCAGATCCCATCTATCCAGATAATTATTAATACTATCTCTAAGAATACTTTCCATTAATTTACCCACCACTGATGTCAAACTGACAGGTCTATAATTGCTATGCTTACTTCTTGAACCCTTTTTAAACAATGGAACCACATGAGCAATATGCCAATTCTCCGGCACAATCCCCGTTTCTAATGACATCTGAAAGATCTCCGTCAGAGCTCCTGCTATCTCTACACAAACTTCCCTCAAGGTCCTGGGGAATATCCTGTCAGGATCCGGAGATTTATCCACTTTTATATTTCTTAAAAGCGCCAGTACTTCCACCTTTTTAATTGTAGTAGATTCCATAACTTCCTTACTTGTTTCCCACACCTTACACAATTCAATATCCTTCTCCTTAGTGAATACCGAAGAGAAGAAATCGTTCAAAATCTCTCCCATCTCCCTCGGCTCCACACATAGCTGACCACCCTGATTCTCTAAGGGACCAATTTTATCCCTCACTATCCTCTTACTTTTAATATAACTGTAGAAACCTTTCGGATTTACTTTCACCTTATTTGCCAAACCAACCTTGTATCTTCTTTTAGCTTTTCTAATCTCTTTCTTAAGATTCCTTTTACATTCTTTATATTCCTCGAGCAATTCCTTTATTCCATGCTGCCTATATCCATTGTGGACATCCCTCTTTTTTCCGAACCAAGTTTCTAATATCCCTTGAAGACCATGGTGCTTTCAAACCTTTAACCTTTCCTTTCAACCTAACAGAAACATAAAGATTCTGTACCCTCATAATTTCACCCTTAAATGACCTCCATTTCTCTATTACATCCTTCCCATCAAACAACTTGACCCAATCCACTCTCTCTAAGTCCTTTCGCATCTCCTCAAAGTTAGCCTTTCTCCAAACTAAAATCTCAACTATAGGTGGCATATAATACACTCCTATCAGTGTTACTACACCCTTCCCATTCCTCAATTCCACCCAAATAGCCTCCCTAGAGGAGCTAACTAATCTATCCTTCCAAGCACCGCCATACAATTTTCTCCGACAAGCAATGCATCACCTCCTCCTCTGGCCCCTCCTACTCTATCACACCTGAAGCAACTAAATCCAGCAATATTTAGTTGCCAATCACACCCTTCCTGCAACCATGCTTCACTAATAGCTACAACATCATAATTCCAGGTATCAATCCACGCTTTAAGCTCATCCACCTTTCTTACAATGCTCCAAGCATTAAAATAGATACATTTAAGATACTCTCCACCTCCTCCACTCTTTTCATCCCTAACAATGCATTCAAATTTTTTATCCTGTTCTTTCTTCTCCCCGACATCTTTTGGCTAAGCGCATCCCTTCTCCATCACCTGCCTTTCCTCCCTCACACACTGTCTACTTACTTGCTCCACTGGTGAACTAACCTCCTCTCCCATAGTTTCCTCAAATTGATTCCCGCCCCCCCCCCCCATCTTACCAGTTTAAAGTCTGCCCTGTAACCCGAGCAAGCCTCACCGCTAGGATATTGGCCCCGCCAGGATTCAAGTGTAACCCGTCCTTCTTGAACAGGTCACGCCTGCCCCAGAAGAGGTCCCAATGATCCAGAAAATTGAATACCTGCCCCCTGCTCCAATCCCTCATCCACGCGTTGTCCACGAAAGTGAGGAAGGTCAGTGAGCAGGTTGACCGGGTATCCACTTCCCTTACTCCGTCCCTTCCAACAACCCCGACTGACCAAACCGCACAGCCTGGGATGTTTACGCCCCTTTGGTCGGCAACACAGTCCCCTGGAGAACTGTACATACCAGGGCCGGAATCCTACGATGGGAACCTAGGGAAGTGGCAGGCCTTATACTACAAAGCTCTTTGGTCTTTGAGCAACAGCCACGTCCGTACCCCTCGGACTGATCAAGGATTGTGTACATCATGGGGCTGTTACGAGGTGTTGCCTTGGCATGGACCACCGCGACCTGGGACAACCAACCAGATGTCTGTTCCTCCTTCCCCTCTGTCGTCTCCGAAATGAGGAAGATCCTTGAACACCCCATTCGCGGTAAAGACGCCGCTAAGGGCTTGATAACTCTTTGTCAGGGTTCGTGAAGCGGAGCAAAATAGTCCATCGAGTTCCGAACATTGGCGGCCGACTCTGGGTGGAATGACGAGGCTCTACGGGAAATGTTGCGACAGGGCCTCTCAGATAAGACAAAAGATGAATTGGCAGCGAGAGAGGACGCGTAAAGCCTGGACTCTCTGATCTCTCTAGCCACCAGGAGCCAGGGAGCTGGGGATTTTTTTCTATTGCGGCCAGCCGGGACATTTCCAGGATCCCTGTCCTGCGGCCATAAGGGAGGGACCATAGTAGAAAGAGGATCCAGGTGTGCCGGACGACACATCGTTCAGTCTCCGAGACCCGGATGCAGATCTCGGCTACTGTGAACTATCGACAAGTCCCTGTCCCTATCTGCCTTGGTGGACTTCGGTGCCGAGGGAAATCTGCTGGACGAGGATATAACCTCCCGGGCGGGAATACCTCGGGAGCCGTTAAAAAACCCCTCTGGAGACCCGGGCGCGGCACGAAAAACTGCTGGCTCGGTTTACCCACTGTAGACCAGCGCTGACCTTGATTCTGTCCGGAAACCATCGAGTGGAGGTATGATTCTGATTCAGCTTGGTGCTGCGCAAGCGCCGCAGGACGGCTGTTATAACGCGCAGTCGGTGTGAACGGCCTGAGAGTTAAATTGCAATGTGAGCTTTTTTTTCTCGATCCCCTAAATTGATTTGATTGAGTCTACCTTTTAAACTATTAATGTCAAAAATACTGCGCAGCTCTGGTGGCAGAACATTCCACTCGCCTTTTGATTTGGGTAGATTTAATCTCACCCATTCACCTCAAGCCACTGTAGTTCTAAGATGTCCCTGGCTAAACCACCACAACCCCTACATCGACTGGTCTTGCGGGAGTATAGCCAGATGAAGCCCGCTTTGCCACGCCACCTGTCTACTTTCGGCTCTACCCATTATGGAGGTTCCCACGACCTCGCCTGTCTTGGAAGCCCTCGCCTTGTCCAGAGTCCCCGCAGAATACCATGACCTGGGACGCATTAAGCAAACAACGGTCTCCTTCCCTGCCTCCGCACCTCCCGTATGATTGCACTATCGACCTTCTCCCCGGAGCCTCGTTGCCCACCAGTCGTCTTTATTACTTATCCCGCCCGGAGAGAGAAGCCATGGAGAAATATATTAGTGAGTCCTTCGCGGCGGGCATCATTCGACATTCATCCTCAACGGCAGGCGACGGTTTCTTCTTTGTAATGAAGAAAGATGAGGTCGATTTGTCCTCGTATCGATGACCGAGGACTAAATAATATAACAGTTAAAAATAAGTACCCACTACCCCTCATTAACTCTTCACAGAGCCACAATCTTCTCGGAGGTGGACATTCGAAGCGCCTACCATCTAATCCGGATGAGGGACGGAGACGAGTGGAAGACGGCTTTTAATACACATTTGGGCACTCTGAATACTTGATCATGCCGTTTCGCCTCACCAATGCCTCCACCGTTTTTCAAGTCCTAATGAATCATGTGCAGAGGGACTTTATTAATCCTGTCGGGTTCTTCTACCTAGATGATACCCAGATACCTAGCAGCCCCCAGAACCACATTCACCATGACCGTTCAGCCCTCCAGAGACTGTGGGAGAACACGTTATGTGCGAAGGCTGAGAAATGTGAGTTCCACGTCCCTTCGGTCAGCTTCCTGGGTTACATTTTTGAGAGGGGGCAGCTGAGGGCAGACCTCCAGATGATCCGGGCGGTGGAAGAATGGCCCAGACCCACGACCCCAAGCAAATTCAGCGTTATTTGGGGAGGTTTGCAAACTTTCATCGCCCATTTATCAGGGTATACCATCGGGTGGCGGCGCCCCTTACCCAACTTACCTCGCCGACAACACCATTTTGTTGGGATTCCGAGGCTGTTTCGGCACTCACTGACCTGAAGAGGCGGTTCACAACCGCTCCCATCCTGGTCCAAACGGACCCCTCCCGTCAGATCATTGTTGAGCTCGATGCCTCCGACTCCGGGGTAGGGTCAGCCCTGTCCCAACGATCAAGTCCTGACGAGAAGCTTTACCCCTGTACCCTCTTTTCTCGCCGACTGTCCCCCGCCGAGAGGAATTCCGACGTGGGCAATCGGGAACTACTGGCGATCAAGCGAACATTGGAGGCACTGGCTGCGGGGGAGGAGCACCCATGTATTGTTTGGACTGATCTTAAGAACCTGGGATATATTCAGACAGCCAAACATTTGAATACCCGCCAGGCCCATTGGGCATTATTTTTTGGACGGTTCAAGATTTTACTCACATACCGTGCAGGGTCTAAGAACGGGAAGCCGGAGGCGCTCTCCCGCCAATACAACTCCAAGGGGGACACTTCCAGCCCGGAGAGTATTCCCCCAGCATCCTGTGTGGTGGCAACCCTCAGTTGGGAGATTGAGTCCATAGGAAAGGAAGCCCAACGGGATGACACTGACCCCGGAAATGGACCTTTTTGTGCCTGATTCCGTCAGATCTCAGGTTCTCCAGTAAGGGCACATTTCTCGGTTCGCCTGCCACCCCGGGAGTGATCGGACACTGGCTCTCCTGAAAATACACTTTTGGTGGCCTTCCATGGAGGCTGATACCCGTTCCTATGTCTCTGCATGTTCCGTCTGTTCCCGGGGAAAAGCCTCTCATCGGCCGCCTGCGGGATTACATCATCCCCTACCAGTCCCTGGTCGCTCTTGGTCGCATATCGCCCTAGATTTCTTCACCAGTCTACCCCCTTCACACGAAAGCACCACTGTACTCACCGTGGGAGACCGGTTTTCCAAGACGGTGCAGTTTGTAGCCCATCCTAAACTCCCTTCTGCTCTGTAAACCGCGGACCTTCTCGTACGCACGTCTTTTATATAGTTACATAAAAAGACGAAGGGTGGCTAAAGTAAATGTTGGTCCCCTAGAAGATGAGACCGGGAAATTAATGGTTGGGGACATGGAGGTGGCGGAAGCGCTGAACAAATATTTTGTATCACTTTTTACAGTAGAGGACATTCAAAATATCCCAACACTGGATAAACAGTGGGTTCTAGGGGGAGAGAAGCTAACTACTATTCAAATCACCAAGGAAATGGTACTTGATAAATTAATGGGACTGAAGGTGGATAAATCCCCTGGACCGGATGGTCTTAAGTGAAGTGGCGGTCGGGATTGTGGATGCATTAGTGATAATTTTTCAAAACTCGCTGGACACGGCAATGGTCCCGGCAGACTGGAAAAATGCTAATGTAACTCCTTTATTTAAAAAGGGCAAAAGACAGAAGGCTGGGAATTATAAGCCAGTTAGCCTATCATCTGTGGTTGGCAAAAAGTTGGAATCGATAATTAAGGAAACAGTAATAGGGCATTTGGATAAACATAGCTTAATAGGACAGAGTCAGCATGTCTTTACAAAAGGGAAGTCATGTTTGACAAATTTGTTGGAGTTCTTTGAGGACATAACATGTAGGGTAGATAAAGGGGAACCAGTGGATGTGGTGTATTTGGACTTCCAAAAGGCATTTGACAAGGGGCCACACCAAAGATTATTACTTAAAGTAAAAACTCATGGGATTGGGGGTAATATTCTGGCATGGGTGGAAGATTGGCATTCTAACAGAAAACAGAGAGTTGGGATAAATGGTTTATTCCCAGACTGGCAGTTGGTGACTAGTGGTGTTCCGCAGGTGTCGGTGTTGGGACCCCAACTCTTTACAATTTATATTAATGATTTGGTGAAAGGGAATAAGTGCAACGTATCGAAGTTTGTTGATGACACAAAGATGGGAGGGAGTGCGGAGGACATTGAAACCCTGCAGGGGGACATAGATAGGCTGAGCGATTGGGCAGACATTTGGCAGATGAAATATAATACTGACAAGTGTGAGGTCTTGCACTTTGGCAGGAAAAGTAATAGAGCAAGTTATTATCTAAATGGTGAGAAACTGCAAAGTGCTTCTGTGCAAAGGGACCTGGGGGTCCTGGTGCAGGAAACACAAAAAGTTAGTATGCAAGTGCAGCAGATGGTCAAGAAGGCCAATGGAATGCTGGCTTTTATTGCTAGGGGGATGTTGTATAAGAACAGGGAGGTCTTACTGCAGTTGTACCGGGTATTGGTGAGACCACACCTGGAGTACTGCGTGCAGTTTTGGTGTCCATATTTAAGATAGGACATACTGGCTCTCGAGGCAGTGCAGAAAAGGTTCACTAGGTTAATTCCGGAGATGGGTGGGTTGATGTATGATGAGAGGTTGAGTAGATTGGGACTCTACTCATTGGAGTTCCGAAGAATGAGAGGCGATCTTACTGAAACATATAAGATTGTGAAGGGGCTTGATCGGGTGGATGCGGGGAGAATGTTCCCAATGATGGGTGAAACTAGGACTAGGGGGCATAATCTTAAAATAAGGGGATGCCGTTCCAGGACTGAGATGAGGAGAAATTTCTTCACTCAGAGGGTAGTGGGGCTGTGGAATTTACTGCCCCAGAGAGCTGTGGAAGCTACCACACTCAATAAATTCAAAACGGAGATAGACATTTTCCTGGATAAAAATGGCATTAGGGGATACGGTGAGCGAGCAGGTAAGTGGACATGAGGCTAGTTTTAGATCAGCCATGTGATCTCCTGGGCCAGTTTCCGATAGCCTGGATGGGTCGGAGAGGAATTTTCCAGATTTTTTCTCCTCAATTGGCAAATCGTTTTTTTTCTTCCCCGGGTGATCACATGGGTTTGGGCGGGATGGATATTAAAATAAAATGGGCGGCATGGTGCCCTGTTGGTTGGCACTGTTGCCTTGTGGGATTCGGTGATAACTAGGGTTAAGATTGGATCAGCCATGATCTTGTTGAATGGCGGAGCAGGCTTGAGGGGCAGATTGGCCTACTCCTGCTCCTATCGCTTATGTTCCGCCTCCACGGATTCCTTGCGGACATCGTCTCCGATCGAGGTTCTCAATTCATCTCACAGGTATGGAAGATCTTCTGTCAAGCCTTGGGTGCCTCGGTCAGCCTGTCAGCCGACTTCCACCCACAGACAAACGGGCAAACGGAACGGGTCAACCAGGACTTGGGGCTGACGCTACGTTGTATAACAACCAACAATCCATCTACCTGGAGTGACCACGTCGTATGGGTTGTGTACGCCTACAACTCTCTTGTTAGTACTGCCATCGGTAGATCTCCCTTCGAGTGCTCCCTTGGGTACCAGCCCGCCGCTGTTCCCCGCGCAAGAAGAGGAGATGGCGGTGGCGTCTGTTCAGGACTATATCGATCGCTGCGACAAGGTTTGGGAGGACACACGCAGGGCCCTGCTCAAATCAGCCGATCGCAATGGAAGTATTGCATCAACAACGGACTCCTGCACCTGACTATCGACCTGGGCAGATGGTCTGGCATTCATCCAAAGACACCCCTCTCAAAAACAAGCCTAAGAAACCCCCCGCTCACTTTCTGGCACCTTTCGAGGGCGAAAGTGTTATCTACCCCACAGCAGTCCGGCTTAGACTACCAAGATATATGCACACCCACCCAACTTCTCACGTTTCCCAAACAAAGCCACTTGCCGTCAGCCCCTTGTGTCCTCCAACCGAAATCCCAGCACCTGCCCGGATCGTCGACAACCATCCGGCATACACCGTGCGGCTGCTACTGGATGTGCGCCATCGGGACAGGGGCCTCCAATACCTGGTTAACGGGGAAGGGTACGGTCCAGAAGAGCGTTCCTGGGTTCCCCGCTTTTTCATCCTGGATCCTCCCTCATCCTGGACTTCCATCGGGACCATCCAGTCAAGCCTAGATGATCGCCTGGAGGCTCCCGTTGAATGGAGGGTACTGTCATGGTCCCGTCTGGCAGTTCCCCATCTTGCTATTACCTCCTTAACTGGGCCTTAATCCCCATTTCTCATTTCCGATTTTTCCCAGTTCCACTAAGGACAGAACACCTCGTTCCCTTTAGCGAACATAGGATAAAACTCGGGCGTCACAGCCCTGCTTTGCCGGTTCGTTGGTCGACTCTCGTGTGAGTAAACATCGTTTCTTGGTTCCTGAGGACTCTCATTTCTAAGCTCCGCATCATTTCCTGGATACATCCTGGTGAACATTGTATCCGTGTAAAGACTCTCCTGGAAACCCGTTCCCCGTTCGCGACTGTGCTGACGCTTCATGACTCTACCTCCGCGCCTGTGTCCTGCACTTGAGTACATCTCAGCCTCGTCCTGGCAAAGGGAGCATTAGTTTGTTTGTCAGTGTGGATGTAAAATATGAAAGAAAACGCAGAACTCGACGGATCAGGGACAGTGGAAGCAGACATATCAATTGCCTTTGTACCTGCCTTGTGCTTGGAGATGGAGGCTGACATTTTGTGAAACTGTTTTTCATTCTCCATTTTGTGACATGGAGTTGCTGTTTCTTCTGTTTTCTGTATTTTAAAGTAGACACAATGATGTTTCAGGAAATTTTGTGGACGGGAGATCTGTGAGGTGTCCTTTGATAAATCAGAAGATGAGGGTTTGTGGGTGTTGGTGGCTGCCTGGAGTGATTCGAGCTGGTTACTGAAGAGAACGAAGAGCCATAAATTGTAGACTCTCACTTGCTGGGAAAAGGCTAATGAGTGGATGCTGGCCTGGAGCAGAGCTAATAAAATGTTGTAAACGGTCAATCAAATGACCTACAGCTAGCTAATGACACTGGAATGTAATGTTTAGTTGGTAAGGAACAGCGATAAATGTGGACACTTCGATTGTGCTTTCAGTGACAACTCCGGAGAATCCCTATCGCGGGGAAGAACCGACACGCCAGGGGCCGGAGAGGGAATGATTGACTGTGTGGCCCACGGAGATCCCCCTACTCCGGTGCCATAAACTGAGTGAGTATTGGCAGAGATGGAACAGTAGAATTCACCTTCCAAGTTGTTGGCCCGGACTCAGCATATTTACACTGTTGTTTGTGCAGAGACAATAAAGCGTGACCTTCGATTAATTATGAGTTCCGTTAACGAAAATAGAAATATAGAACCATAGAGAACCTACACTACCTGGGGATAACCATAGCCCTCCATATTTCTAATCTCCATGTACCTACCCTCTTACAAGACCCTATTGTATCCACCTCCACCACAGTCACCGGCAGCCTATTCCATGCACTCACTACTCTTTGTGCACAAAAAAACCTGCTCCTGACATCTCCTCTGTAACTACTTCCAAGCAGCTTAAATGGTCAACACAGTTACAGGGGGAGACTGATGGGGAGGGATATAGTTACAGGGGAGACTGACGGGGAGGTTTATAGTTACAGGAAGACTGACGGGGAGGGTTATAGTTACAGGGGGAGACTGACGGGGAGGGATATAGTTACAGGGGAGACTGACGGGGAGGTTTATAGTTACAGGGAGACTGACGGGGAGGGTTATAGTTACAGGGGGAGACTGACGGGGACGGTTATAGTTACAGGGGGAGACTGACGGGGACGGTTATAGTTACAGGGGGAGACTGACGGGGAGGGTTTTAGTTACGGGGGAGACTGACGGGGAGGGTTATAGTTACGGGGAGACTGACGGGGAGGGTCAAACTACCCTTTAATTAGTGTGAGTCGACAACTCGGCCTCTCGAAGTCTGAGCAGATGAGGTTCTGTAACAAGTTATTTCAAGATTGAAGATTGAAGCAGGTGAAAAGTAATTAACTGAATAAAAGACCAACAGTCGACGCAAAAGAGAAAAAATACAAATCATGTAAACAATTGAAGCGAACAACAATTTGGAGTCAGCCGAAAGTCTCCCTTATCAGTTCATCATATTAGCGGGCACGGTGCACAGCAGCCGGGGGCAGTCTTCTCAGGCTCAGCGCCATAGAGATGACCATCGCGGAGATAAAGAGAAACCGGTTCTCGTCGCGACCAACAACAAGTCTTTTCAGTCTATCTGGGCCGGCGCTTAAATTGATTCAATGACAGAACTGCACCATGGAGAGAGGAGTAAAGATCGTGGAGAGCGAGGGAAGTCAGCTCACGCCTCCGATCTGGCCGCCGTTTATATAGTCTAATCAGTGTATGAAACCTCACATTAGGACCCGGGCACCGGGCCGAGACCAAGTTGGTTAACGCTTTGTTCTGGGCCCAGATTCCAACACCGAGCGCGAAGCCGTTTTAAAGCACTAGAGAAACAAGTTAGAATCTGCAGATGCTGGAGTTCCAATACACACACACACGCACACACGCACGCACACACACACACACATACACACACACACACACACACACACACACACACACACACACACACACACACACACACACACACACACACACACACGCACACACACACACACACACACACACACACACACACACACAGTCTGAGGAATTCAACAGGCCAGGCAGCATCGATGAGGACAAAGATCATTTTACGTTTCGGGCCGAGACCGCTCGGCAGCTGGAGAGAAAAAAAGATGAGGAGTGGATTTAAATGGTGGGGGAGGGGAGAGGGTGAGATACGGGGTTGGAGAAGGGGGAGTTTGATTTGTAGGGATAGAAAGCCTTGGATGAAGAATTAGGTGAGGAGCACCAGTGGGAGGCGATGGACAAGCAAAGAGATAAAGTGAGTGACGGAAAAAGGGAAGGGGACTGGTGAAGGAGAGAGCGGGTGGGGTGGGGGGCATTAATGAAATGTCGAGAAATCAATGTGCATGCCATCAGGTTGGAGGCTGCCCAGACGTTATGTAAGGTGTTGTTCCTCCATCCTGAGTGTGGCCTCATCGTGTCAGTAGGAGGCCATGGATTTACATATCAGAATTGGAATGGGAAGTGAAAATACAATTGGTGGCCACTGAGAGATCCGGCTTCTTCAGGCAGAGGGAGCGCAGGTGCTCGATGAAACGGTCTCCCAATCTTCGTCGTATTCACCAATATACAGGAGGCCACACCGGGAGCACCAGACACAGTATATGATCCCAAACAGACTCGAGGTGAAATGTCGCCTCACATGGACACTGAAAACCAGTGAGGGAGGAGGTGCAGGGGCAGGTTGAACACTTGCTCCATTTGTAGGGTGAAGTACCAGGACAGAAATCTGTGGGGTCGGGCGAATGGACAAGGGAGCCACGTAGGGAGCGGTCCCTATGGAATCAGAAAGTGGGTGAGGGTGACATATTGCAGGGGAGGGAAAGATGTGCTTCGTGATGGGATCAAATTGGAGATGACGGAAGCTACAGTTAATTATGTGCCGGCCTCGGAGGCTGGTGTGGTGGTAGGTGTGGACAAGCGAAACCATGTCACTGGTGATGTACCGGGAGGATGATGTTCGAGCAGAAATGCGTAAAACGGAAGAGATGCAGTTGAGAGCTGCGTTGATGGTGGAGGAAGGGACGCCCCTTTGAGGGCATCTCCTTTGTTCTAGAATGAAAACCTGATTGTGAGAGCAGATGCAGCGGAGACGCAGAAGCTGAGAGACGGGGATGTTCTGTAATGAACAGCCTCATTCTGAGCGCTCAGGCCATATCCCGGTAAACCTTCTCCACACGCATCCTGGTATAATCCTGTCCTCTCCATAATGTGGCCATGAGGACCCGGTGCTATCCGCGTGAGTACAGGTGCTAAAACACATTAACAACAGACCAAAATCAGATTCAAGGAATAAAATATTCCCCACAACCACCACCGCCCCCCTCCGCCACATCGAGGCTTGAGGCCCAGGCTCCCAACGACCACCCCAGCGCATGACCCCTCCCAGGCAATGCCGCGGCTTACAGGCCCAGTCCTCAAAGATGCAGGCACATAGCTAAGTGTTCTGTCTTATTTCCTGCTATCTATCTATCTGTCTATCTATCTATGTATTTATTTATTATTAATTTACTTATTTTCACATTGGTTGGTTGCCATTCTGCTTGTGTATAGTTTTTGGTTCATTGATATTGTTGTATTTCTCAGATCTACTGCGTAGGCCAGCGAGTAAATAAACCCCAGAGATGTATATTGTGATATATGTACTTTGATAATGATGGGATTGTGCCGGAGGATTGGCTTATTGCTCATGTGGTTCCATTGTTTAAAAAGGGTACTAGAAGGAAGCCTAGCAATTATAGACCTGTCAGTTTGACATCAGTGGTGGGTAAATTAATGGAAAGTATTCTTAGAGATAGTATTTATAATTATCTGGATAGACGGGATCTGATTAGAAGTAGCCAGCATGGATTTGTGCGTGGAAGGTCATGTTTGACAAACCTTATTGAATTTTTTGAAGAAGTTACGAGGAATGTTGACGAGGGTAAGGCAGTGGATGTAGTCTATATGGACTTCAGCAAAGCCTTTGACAAAGTTCCACATGGAAGGTTAGTTAAGAAGGTTCAGTCGTTAGGTATTAACGCTGGAGTAATAAAATGGATTCAACAGTGGCTAGATGGGAGATGCCAGAGAGTAGTGGTGGATAATTGTTTATCGGGATGGAGGCCGGTGACTAGGGGGGGGCCTCAGGGATCTGTTTTGGGCCCAATGTTGTTTGTAATATACATAAATGATCTGGATGATGGGGTGGTAAATTGGATTAGTAAGTATTCCGATTATACTAAGGTAGGAGGTGTTGTGGATAATGAGGTGGATTTTCAAAGCTTGCAGGGAGATTTATGCCGGTTAGAAGAATGGGCTGAACGTTGGCAGATGGAGTTTAATGCTGAGAAGTGTGAGGTTCTACATTTTGGCAGGAATAATCCAAATAGAACATACAGAGTAAATGGTAGGGCATTGAGGAATGCAGAGGAACAGAGAGATCTAGGAATAACTGTGCATAGTTCCCTGAAAGTGGAGTCTCATGTAGATAGGGTGGTGAAGAGGGCTTTTGGAAAGCTGGCCTTTATAAATCAAAGCATTGAGTACAGAAGTTGGGATGTAATGCTAAAGTTGTACAAGGCATTGGTAAGGCCAAATTTGGAATATTGTGCAGTTCTGGTCACCGAATTATAGGAAAGGTATCAATAAATTAGCGAGAGTGCAGAGACGATTTACTCGGATGTTACCTGGGTTTCAGCAATTAAGTTACAGAGAAAGGTTGAACAAGTTAGGTCTCTATTCATTGGAGCGTAGAAGGTTGAGGGGGGATTTGATCGAGGTATTTAAAATTTTGAGAGGGATAGATAGAGTTGACGTGAACAGGCTGTTTCTATTGAGAGTAGGGAAGATTCAAACTAGAGGACATGATTTGAGAGTTCGGGGGCAGAAGTTTAAGGGAAACACGAGGGGGTATTTCTTTACTCAAAGAGTGATTGTGTGGAATGAGCTTCCTGTAGAAGTAGTAGAGGCCAGCTCAGTAGTGTCATTTAAGGTAAAATTGGATAGGTATATGGACAGGAAAGGAGTGGAGGGTTATGGGCTGAGTGCGGGTAGGTGGGACTAGGTGAGATGAAGGGTTCGGCACGGACTAGGAGGGCCAAGATGGCCTGTTTCCGTGCTGTGATTGTTATATGGTTATATGGTTATTACCTTGAAGTTTGAATGTGCTCTCAGAATTCCTATTCCTCATTATTTATTGTTTACTCTCTGGCTTTTTCTCAGATTATTGACGCACGGACAGTACAAAAACTGGACTGAACTACGTAAAAAACAACAGTGAAAAATAAACGACAAGTACACTAGACTAAAGACCCACCCAGGACTGTATAAAGTGCACAAAGGAGTGCAGGCATAACAATAAGTAATAAACAGGACAATAGGGCAGTAAAATGTCAGTCCAGGCTCTGGGTATTGAGGTGTCTGATAGCTTGGGGGAAGAACCTACTACATAGTCTGGTCGTGAGATCCCGAATGCTTCGGTGCCTTTTTCTAGACAGCAGGAGGGAGAAGAGTTTGTATGAGGGGTGCGTGGGGTCCTTCATAATCCTGTTTCCTTTGTGGATGAAGCGTGTAGTGTAAATGTCCGCGATGACGGGAAGAGAAACCCCGATGATCTTCTCACCTGACCTTTACTACCTGCTGAAGGCTCTTGCGATCCGAGATGGCTCAATTTCCGAACCAGGCAGTGATGCAGCTGCACAGGATGCTCTCAATTCAACCCCTGTAGACTGTGATGAGGTTGGGGTGTGGGAGATGGACTTTCCTCAGCCTTAGCAGAAAGAAAGCTATGGAGCTGGTGTTGAGGGACCAGGTGAGATTCTCCACCAGGTGAACACCGAGAAATTTGGTGCTCTTAACGATCTCTACCGAGGAGCCATCAATGTTCAGCGGGGTGGTCACTCAGTGCCCTCCCGAAATCAACATCCATTTCATTTCTTTTGTGCACATTTAGAGACAGGTTGCTGGCTCTACACCAGTCCGTTAGCCACTGCACCTCCTCTCTGTGAGCTGACTCGTCGATCTTGCTGATGAGACCCACCACGGTCGTGTCATCGGCGAACTTGATGATGTGGTTCGAGCTGTGTGTTGCAGCACAGTCGTGGGTTAGCAGAGTGAATAACAGTGGACTGAGATCACAGCCCTGGCGGGGGCCCCGTGCTCAGAGCGAAGGTGTTGGAGATGCTGCTCCCGATCCGGTCTTACTGAGGTCTCCCAGTCAGGGGGTCGAGGTTCCAGTTGCAGAGGGAGGTGTTCAGGCCCAGTAGGCTCAGCTTTCCACTTTCTGAGGGATGATTGTGTTCAATGTTGAAGTCTATGAACAGCATCCGAACAAATGTGTCTTTTTTGTCCAGGTGGGTTAAGGCCAGGTGGAGGGTGATTGGCAATGTCATCGCCTGTTGATCGGTTGGGACGGTACTCAAACTGCAGGGGGTCTAGTGAGGGGGGTAGCAGGGTCTTGATATGGCTTATGATGAGCATCCCGCAACACTTCATGATGATGGATGTGAATGCAACGGGACGGTAGTCATTCAGGCACGACACTGAAGACTTCTACAGCACAGCAACGATGGTGGCGGCAGGGTATCTTGAACAAGTGCTCCCGATTCTCTGTGCATCTCTGCATCTTTGAATTATCTTAGCAGCTAAATAGTTTTCTGTTCGTCTATTTCTTCCACCAAAGTACATTACCATACACTTTCCAATATGTTATTTCATTTGCCTCTTCTTTCCCCATTCCTTTAAACTATCTAAGTCTCTCTGCAGCGTCTCTATTTTCTCAACACTACCCACTCCTTCACCCATCTTCATATTATCAGAAAATTTAGCCATTAATTGATTAATCCCATAGTCCAAGTCATTGACATACATCATAAGAAGCAACTGTTCCAACAGCGACCATGTGGAACTCCAACAGTAACCGGCAGCCAGCCAGAATAGTATGCATTTATTCCACTCTCTGCTTTCTGCGGATCAAGCAATGCTCCACCCACGCTAGTAACCTGCCTGTTATTCGAGGGCTCTTATCTCTCTAAACAGTCTCCTGTGCTGCACCTGGGCAAATGCCTTCTGAAAATCCAAGGGCACCACATCCACTGCATCTCCTTTGTTACCCTGCTTGTAATTTCCTCAAAGAATTGCAGTAAGTTAGCCAGGCAGTATTTTCCTTTTATGAAGCCATGCTGGCTTTGGCCTATCTTGTCATGTTTCTCCAGCTACTCTGCAACATCATCCCTAACTATCGACTCCAACAACTTTCCAACCACTGATGTCAGGCAAATCGGTCTGTCGTGTCCTTTCTGATGCCTGGTGCCCTTCTTAAATAGCAGAGTAACATTTGCAGTTGTCTAGTCATCCAGCACAATGCCAGAATTTATCAATTCTTGAAAGATCATTGTTAATACCTCCGCAATCTCTCCAGGTACTTCCTTCAGAACCCGAGGTTGCATTCCATCAGGTCGAGGAGATTCATCCACCTTCAGACCATTAAGCATACTGAGCACCTTCTCGGTCGTAATTTCCACTACACATACTTCACTTCCCTGACACTCTAGAATGGCCGGTAAACTGCAGCTGACTTCCACTGTGAAGACTGATGCAAAATACGCATTCGGTTCCTCTGCCATCTCTGCGTCTCACATTAATATATCTCCAGCATCATTTTGTATTGGTCCTATATCTAGCCTCAACTCACTTTTATCCTTTATATACTTAAAAAAAGCTTTCAGTGTCTTCTTTGATATTAGTCGCCAGCTTCTTTTCATAACTCATCTTTATTTTCCTTTGCTATTGAAGGCAGACAAGTCCCCGGGGTTCAGGCAATTTTCAGAATTCGCTCCAACTCCTGAGTTTGTGGCTCAGTGTGTCAAAAGGGGCCGGATGGACCCAAACGCTGGACGCAGGCACTGAAGTACTAGGGGGAGGACAGGATGAGGATGCCATGGCACTTAAGGGTAGCTGGGGTTCAGGCAGATAGAGTTCAGGCAGGCGGAGCGGCTGCCGAAGTTCAGGTTCAGGTAGACAGGCTCCCGGGGTTCAGGCAGACAGGTAGACAGGTCCACGGGTTCAGGCAGACAGGTAGACAGGTCCCCGGGGTTCAGGCAGACAGACTGACAGGTCCCCGGGGTTCAGGCAGACAGACAGACAGGTCTAGGTGGCGATAGGCTACCGGAGAGCCCTCCCTGGGCGGGCCGCATGTATCCCGGGAAGGGGCGCCTCCCAGGCGGAAACACCGGAGGCCAGGGAACGACGCGGACCCCTAAGCGGGTGCGTGCACTATTCCAGAGTTCGGGCGGAAGAAAAGGGGGCAGAACCCCAGCCGGGCCAGGCCCGTCGGCCGGAACCGCCCGACGGAGGCAAGGGTTAGGAATAGGCAGAACCACTGCCGGGCCGAGGCAGGTCTGACAGACGTGCCGGACAGGGGCCAGGGGTAGGAATGGGCATAGGTCTAGGCCGACCAACACAACAGCCGTGACAACGGGAAATTCGGATACGGGCGGAAGACAGCGCGACCGCGCGGAACACAAAACCGAGCGGAGAAGCGGGACCAGCGCATGGGAAGAAAGGTGGCAGAGCGGACCAACCTGGCAGTACTGGTGTGGACAGAGAAGCATGTTGAAGAATATGTCTGAGCCCGGGCGGGATAACAGAATGCAAAGACAAGTTCGGAGCCGGCTGGGAAACAGAACAAAACGACCACCCATCTGGTCCCAGTCCCTAGGCCCCTTATAAACACCTGCAGCTCAATGAGCTACAGCTGTGTCTCCTTGAACCAAGAGGGTCCTAAATAGATCACGGGTGACGGGAGGGACAACTGCAGGACCCGGAGTCCGGAACACCCGGACCGGATCAAAACCCGGAACGCGGTTCCGGATAGGACTCTAACACAGTGAGCATGTAAGGGAATGAGACTATAACAGAGAGTATCGGCCGACACTGATTAAGCTCTCCTGACTGGACACTTCTTATGCACGTTGCCACAGCCTCTTGTTTGAAAAAGTTATCCTTCCTCAGACCGGCAGGAGAGTGGGGTTGTTTGGATTAAACCTTTCTCAGGCGATGATAATCTTTTCAGGGGAGAGGTTGCAAAGACTTAAAGTGCATTTCTTATCAAAGAATTTATAAATTATGCGCCTTGAGATTTGTCTGCTTATAGGTAGTCGCAAAGAAAGAAAATGGAAGAACACATTATATAAAATAAAACAAAAGTGACTGCGCAGAAAAAGAGAGAAAGAAAAACACGTCGTGCAAAGAATATAATCGATCCAACAGCATCCTTTTTCGGACTGACATACGTTCCCGCAGCACCCGGAGCAGGCCCAAAGCCTTGGTCAACAGTTTTCACACCAGCAGAGCAGCAAAGCGCATCAGCCGTTATGTTATTTATTCAATTACATTAACGGGGCCGAGAAGTTCACGAGATATCGGGATTGAATAAATTAACACAACTAAGTGAGAGTGAAGTTATGGTAAGGTGCAAAATACGCCATCAGAGGAAATTAGTGTCATTCGGGTCATCTGGCCTGCAGCTCAGCCGCCGTCCTTTATTACAATCGTTAATGTTTATCTGGATGAACAGCCCGGTGGTAAAAGAGAATGCGGAAGAGAGACGGTGGAAGATAAACCATATGTGACAGCGGGGTCTCTGAAAATAATGCAAAACACATTCATTCCTGACGTGTCGCGATAGAGGCCTCCGAATGGGTCGGAACACAGAAATAACAGCAAGATGTGGCAGGAGAGGGCAATACGGAAAGAAAAGCACAGGGACACGGGCAGAGAGAAAGGTGTGAAATAAATCAATAAAGAGCGGTTAGCAAGGGAAACGATGTGATGTCAGCAAGGAATCGACAGATAAAAAGATGAAAGAAAAGAATGAACAACGTTCACAGCGGAGCAGCGCAACACCAAGTTCAGCCGCGAGTCGAGTGGCGCAGCGGGAGCGGACTGGGCCCAGGGTCACCCGTTCGGTCGCTGGATTGACGATTGTTCCTAAGGAGCGCTCTGGAGGAGTCACAGGTCAAATTAAATTAACGGACCCTATCAGGACAGAAGAAAACTGTCCTGACGTGTGTAAACTTAAGGAGCATCGGATGAAGAAATACATGCGAATGGTGTTTGGAAACTGGAACCCATGCTGAGTGGCTGGTGGAGACAGGTACACTCACAGTATTAGAGAATTGTCTGGGCGAGCACTGGACTCCTCAAGACACTGGAGGCAATAGCTGGTAAGCGAGCTCTTTTCTGGTGTGATCGGTAGTTGATTGTCAACACGTACACTGTGGGCCGAAAGGCCTGTGTCAGGGTTGCATGATACTCTGATTCTATATTATACTTGTAAATCAGAATAAAATGTTAATCTATTGAGCAAACACGAGGAAATCTGCAGATGTCAATAGACAATAGACAATAGGTGCAGAAGTAGACCATTCAGCCCTTCGAGCCTGCGCCTCCATTTTGAGATCATGGCTGATCATCTACTACGGTTCCTGCCTTGTCCCCATATCCCTTGATTCCCCTATCCATAAGATACCTACCTATCATGTAATGAGGGGGCCGGGGAATGAAGAGAGAGATCCCACAGGTTATAATTACACAGAGTGGGTGGTTAGTAGACTGACACAGTCAGTGTGAACACATCATGCGACATGTTTTGATGTGTCCTGGTTTGTTGTGGGAATCTGGACTAGAGTGAGAGCAGGGAGCTGTACTGATCGGTTCACCGGGGAAAATGTGAGGGACAACAAATCCATCCATGATCCACCGGCCAGCCTAGGGTGAATAGTAATTTTACACCCACTCATCTATTTAAATAATTTCGGGAGTTCGTACGCCAGTTGGCAGGGTTAGAGCACCCGGACGCTAGCAGTCTTTACGGATCGGATTCTGTGAGTAGTTTTCATCTGATGGATTCGATGGAAGAAGATCAAAAGTCTACTAACTACGATCATCGGAAATCGAACCTGCGTCGGTTACCTGGAAGACAGCTATGTTCAGCATTATATCACCATCGTTCTATTATTCTGCAGAGGACTCGGGTGCTGAATCGTCTCCAGTGGTGTATGACAGTGGCTGGGACTGGTTTCAAACTCTGGTGACTCAGTCTGCTGTAGTTTCTGATATGTCCAGTTGAGGCCGCCTTTCTCCGACAGCCCAGAGATACACAACAGGCAGTTTTCAGTGAAGTGTACAGTTTAAGTGGATTCGATGATACACAACAGGCAGTTTTCAGTGAAGTGTTCAGTTTAAGTGGATTCGATGAGCTACAAATCGTTTCCCTCCTGAACCATAACAAAATCTGATATATATATATATACATATATACTGTGATTTTTCCAACAACACGGAGTTGGGCTCGAATGGGAACGCTTCGTTTCACTAATCCTTGAACACAAAAAAAGTGACTATATCGCTGGAGAAATAGCGATAATGCGAGATAGCGAAAAAACTGAGATAGTGCTGTGGGAAGGACACGAGTGAAAGGCTCCAGTATTGCAATCAATAAACATCAGGACAAATCTATTTACCCTCGTGTATTCTTTAATATGCATGCCAAGAGCATTGAATTGCAGTTCCTCTTTAGTATAGTGGTTAGTATCCCGCCTGTCATGTGGGAGACCGGGGTTCAATTCCCCGACGGGGAGATGCTAAACTTTTGCGGCATTTTTCAAGAAGAATATTGTCTTAAAACGACAAATAAAAGCGGACAAAGAACTTGGGTTTACGCGATTAATTCATTGGGCATTGGGAAGGTGGAATAACTCGGGCTGCTGTGAGCCCGGGACGGTGGAGTCTTCGAGAAGAAAGGGGCGTTAACTCTTTTTCCTCATATGTCCCCTGAGAATCTATATCTCATCACCGTTCGTTGTTAAACTCAGTGATAGATTCCGTCACTCCGAGCACATTAAACCGGGGCTTTGTTGTCAGCTATTAACTCCTGCAAAGTCCCACCGAGGAGTAAGTTAACTGACCAATATCAGTCCTGTTCGACGGTGCCGGTCCGTAACGTCGACTGTTTACTCTTTTCCATCGATATTTCCTGGTCTGCTAAGTTCCTTTAGCATTTTGTGGGTGCTGCTCGGATTTCCAGCATCTGCACATTTATCTTGCTTGTGACTAACATTAACTGTCACCCTGGAACTTTTCCTGTGCATCCTCATCTTGTTTTGGTGCTCAAAATGGCTCCAGTCCCCTGCTGTGCACAGGCACGCTAAGCTATCAAAGACCATTTTTGTCTGGGTTGTCTGACACTCTCTGTAAACTTTCCTTGCCAAATTCTACATTCACTTGACTTGCTGTAACTTCCACACACCCGGCATCCCTTTTGTCTTGCAAAAGAAAACATGGATTGTGGCTGCCGTTGAATTGCATGGAAAATTCGGCTCTCCACAGTGATCCTGTCATCATCTATCTGAAGAGGAGGACTGCTGAAAGATAGGAGGCAGCTGTTCTTTGGGTCATCACTCCACACAGTGCTCCCAGTAAGAAATTTCAACAAGTTTCAACATCAGCTGGAGTATAAAACCCCTTGCCCACTGTACACTGGAGTGAAATAAACATCCTTGCAGGGAATGAGGCTAATCAACTAATGGCCGCGCCGACGTGTTTGCCTGATTGTCGTCGTCTATTGCCGTTCCTGATTCAGCCACCGTTCCTGGAAATCCCCCCACCCCATACCGATCCTATTTACAATTATCTCATGTTTTCTAGTGGTTCCACTGATTGACAGCTCCTTTTGCCCCACCCAGTCACGTGATTTAATCGTCAAAAAACACAACGAGCTGACGTCACATCTTCAACGATGTCGTTTCCCTGGAAACAGTCCAGGGCGGGGACGGGGCGAAAAGTCCGAGATGTTGGAGTCGGTCTCTATTTGTTGGGGTTTCGGCTCCACTGTGGGAATCGGCCTCTCCTCTTCCTGCTCACGGAACAGTGAGTGTCTGTCAGCGCCTCACCGCACCCGCTCTCTGCCTCAGGTACAATATTTAAACCATATTTGCACAGTTACATGGATAGGAAAGGTTGAGAGGACACCGGCCTAATGCAGGCGGATGGGACGAGTTCAGGTCGACAGCTTGGTAGGCGTGGATGAGTTTTACCGAAGGGACGGTTTCAGTTCTGTATAAATCACTGACTCTATTTTGGGAGTTAATACCAGATTCCGGCTGTTCTCTGTGTGAAATAAGTACCCTTCAGATCCCCTTTCAATCTGTCTTTAAACTGTTTTGTACAATTCCAATGAGAGGCTTTTCTTTGGCTGATAAGGCAGGTGGAACACACAACCCTGTCTACCTGTGATGCCACATACAGGGAACTGTGTAACAGTATTAGAAACAATTGCACAGGTACTTCAGTGAGCAAGGCTTGGAGGGATATGAACTTAATGCAGGAAAGTGGAATTAGTATAGCTGTGCGTGATGAGGATCATAAATGTGATGGGCCGGAGGGTTTGCTTCCATCCTGTACAACCCTGACGACAGCAGTCCTCCACTGCAGTGGGTTTGTGACCTTCATTCTCAGCTATGAGCCTGTTCCAGTGAACCCCTTATCCTCTGAGAAGGTATCTGTACCTTCCCACTGTGACGAAGCTGTCAGCCATCTCTCCTAATATCAACCAGAGGACTTCACCAATTTCCCATATAAAGCACTGTTACTGGTGCACAGGGAATGGGAGCATTTTGATCACCTTTTGAGGGGTTTGGTTTACTGTGTGACCATTAATACTTTTGTTCAGTAACAAAAGTATTGTCCCTCGTCCTGGGTGCTGAGTGTTTTAGGTAAGTCCATCCTGAAGTCTGTGTTCCAGGTTCCCACTGCACTTTCACAGTCAGTGGATTCTGCATGTCTAAACTGACCATCGACAATCTGTCTCCACTAACTCAGCCCTGAGTCTGTCTTCTTCCCTGCCCTGGTGATTCAAATGTTCATCCAGATGGTCCTTAAATACCTGCATGCACAACCCCCACAGGCTGTGTGTTCCAGATTGTAACCCTCAGATCCTCTTTAAACCTCACATTTCTCACGTTAAGCCTATGTTCAAAAACACTTCATACTTGAGTGCATTAAGTTCCATCTGCTGCTTTTCCAGCTTGTCCACATCTCATGTCAACATTTGTGTCCATTCCTCACTGTCCACTGCACCCCTAATCTGGGTGTCTCCTACCCTGCCCTGGTGATTCGAATGCTCATCCAGATGGTCCTTAAATACCTGCCTACACCACCTTCTCAGGCAGTGTGTTCCAGATTGTATCCTCTTTCATTTTGACACCTGCTCCACATCCTACATCAAGATTTGCTAGCCGCCTTTGCTGTCCATCACACCCCTAACCTTGGTGTCATCTGCAAACTTGCTGATCCAGTTTACCACGTTCTCATCGAGATCGTTAATACAGATGGAAAACAACAATGGACTTAACACCTGGAAGATCAAACAGGGCAGGATGAACACAGTAATGACAGGTTCCTGAGAAGTGTTCATGACCACAGACTTTGTGTGTTTCTGCCTACAACACCTCCTCCGATGACTCACTTGGAATACCAGCTATTATCTGTGTGAAATACTTACCCTTCAAACTCCCTTTAAATTTCCCACCTTTCACATTAATACTAAACCCTTTAATTTTACACCCACATCGAGGGAAACTGTCTCTGTCTCTCTCACCTCTGTATGTCTCACATAATTTTATCCAACTCCATCACCTTACCCTTCAGATCCTCTTTAACCCTCCAACCTGCGTATTAAAACTATTCCTTGCAGTTTTAGGAGGGAGAAAACTGTTCCTTCCCATGAAGACCCTAGGGAGTGAACAGCTTCTGTCAATCATTCCTAGTAGTTATACCCATTGATCCATGAAACTGAATCTTTGTCCCCTGCACCAGCTCGTCAGCCACACATTCATCAGTGGTATCTGTCTATAACTCCCTACACTAACACGTGTCACTGGGAGTAATATAGAGCTTACTACTTTTTAGTTTCTGTCTTATTTCTCTGAATTCACTGCACATCCACATCCCTCCTCCCCCCGATGTTGCTATTACCAACATGCACCGTCCACCATGATGTCCGGCTGCTCAGCCTTCCAATTGAAATGTTCTGCAGCTGCTCCGAGACCATTGGACCATAAGACACAGGGGAAGAATTAGGCCATTTGCCCATCCTGTCTGCTGCCCCATTCTGCCAGGAATACGAGATCATGACAGATCTCTTAACCCTCTCGAAAACTCTTACCCCCCCCCCCCCCACACACACACACACACACAATCAAGAACCTCATCATTCAATATACCCAATGTTTTGGCCACATCCATCTGTGGGGATGAATTCAGAGTCAGAACCAGAATCAGGTTTATTATCACCGGCAGGAGTCAGGAAATTTGTTAATTTAGCAGCAGCAGTTCAATGCAGGACATGATAATATAGAAAGAATAAGTAAATTTTAGAATGTGTGTATATGGATATGCATATTATGTAGATTAAATATAGTGCAGAAACAGAAATAACAAATAATATATCAAATCCATCTGTATCAGGTTTTGTGTGTTTTAAAGTGATAAACCAAGTATCTTCAAACTCCTGATGAAATATCTCTGCTGTCTTGTTCTCTTTATATTGTTGCTGCATCGATATGTTGCGACAAGGTTAGATCCTCAGAGATATTGACTCCCAGGAACATGAAATTGTTCCCTCACTCCACTTCTGATCCCTGTGAGGATTGGTTCATGTTCCCTAGCCTTAGCCATCCTTCAGTCAGCTCTTTTGTCTTACTGACATTAAGTGCAAAGTGCACTGAGGTGGAGTGTGGCAAGAAACAGAGGACAGTGATTTCTTGAATTTGAAGAAATCAACGGTCACGCCTTCGAGATTGGAGGCGACACAGTCGGAATGTGAGGCGTTGCTCATTCAACCTGTATTTGGACTCATTGTAGCAGGAGAGGAAGCCATGGACAGGCATGTTGGTGATGGCCCTCTGCTGGTCAAGGTCGACCATGGATTTCATACCCTCGTCAATATGCAAGCCAGGGTAGCACGTTACGTAAAGCAAGCTGTTGCCCATGCAGGGGCTCCTGCTCTCCACGCAGCTGATGAATCTAGATCAACAACAATGACCAATGCAGTCAGGCACCAGCGGTGTCACAGGATTGCCCGTCTGCATTGAACATCGTACTGACAGGGAATCCAGTTCTGGAATTTTCCACGGAGTTTACTCCCAAAGCCTTCCCCTTGAATGGGTCTAGCCACAAGCCATTGGGGGTTTGAGATCAGAATTTTCCTTCCACTAGATGAGCTGCCAACCGTGGGTGACAAGCCCAATCTGCCCAAAGCAGTTGGTTATATGATCCCAGTAACCCATTTGCACCTTCCGCTGACACTAGAAACAGTTCCATCGTGCTTTATAACTAAGCCATATGTAAAAGCCAGGACTGGATTTGGTTGACAATTTGAGGCAGCATTTGATAGGAAGTGACAGCTTGTCCCCATTACCACCCTGGCACCGGTTAAGACATCTGTAAGGCTGTATGTCAGTATGGGAATCGGAAACAGAACTAGAATAGGCTGCCACTGGCAGGTCGTGGTTGTTGCAGCTCACAGAGCAAAGGTACTCGATGCAGTGGCATCCCAATCTGCTTCTGATTAAGTCTCTCATGACAATCACAGTTCTATTCTCATCTCTCTTTGATATCCTCCCCATGTCTTCTTTCCCTTCCCCCTTTCCCAATCACTATCCCCACATGTAAGGTGACTATGAAAAGTATTCATGCCTCTTGGAAGTTTTCATGTTTTATTATTTTGCAGTATTGAAACACAGTGCATTGAATTTGGGTTGTTCTGATACTAATAAATGGAAAAAGACTTTTTTTTTGTTAAAGTGAAAACAGATCTTTACAAAGTGCTCTAAATTAATTACAGATAAAAAACACAAAATATTTGCCTGTCTACATATTCACCCCCTTTAATATGACTCACCAGATCAATACTGGTGCAGTCAATTGGTTTTAGGAATTGCATAATCAGTTAAATGGAGATCACCGTGTGCAGTCAAGGTGTTGATTGATTGTACTAAAAATACACTGGTATCTGGAAGATCCAGCTGCTAGTGTGTCAGTGTCCTATGAGAAATTACACTATGAAGTCAGATTAACCCTCCAAGCAACTCTGCAAAACGGTTATTGAAAAACACAATTCGGGAGATGTATAAAAAATTCAAGTCACTGAATACCCTTGCAGTACAGTTAAGACACTCATCCAGAAATAGAAAGAACATGGCAGAGCTGTAAATCTGCCAAGAGCAAAACATCCTCAAAAGCTGAGTGACTGTGCAAGAAGGGGCCAGTAAGAGAGTCCACCAAGCGACCTGTGACAACTCTGGAGAAGTTACAGGCCGCAGTGGCTGAGATGGAAGAGACTGAACATTTTAGCAACTGTTGCCTGGGTGTTTCACTGTCACAACTTTATGTGAGAGTGACAAAGAGAAAGCCACTGATGGGAAAAAAAAACTCTCATGAAATCTCACCTGGAGTTTCTCAGAATCCTTGAGGGGGGACTCTGAAACCAACTGGAAAAAGGTCCCATGGTCTGATGAAACCAAAATTCAACTTTTTGGCCATCTGACGAAACTCCAAGTCTGGTCTAAGCCAAACACTGCACATCATCAAAAACACACCATCCCTACCGTGAAATACATTGGAGGCTACATCATGCTGCAGTAATGCTTCACTACAGCAGGTCCTGGAAGGCTCATAAAAGTAGACGATAAAATGAATGCAGCAAAATGCAGGGAAATCCTGGAGGAAAACCTAATGCAGTCTGCAAGTGAACTGTGAGTTAGGAGAAGGTTTGTTTTCCAGCAAGACAATCACCACAAGCATAAAAAACAAAGCTACACAGGAATGTCTCGAAACAAAGTTAATGTCCAGGAATGGCCAAGAGGATTTGTGGCTGGACTTGAAAGGATTTGTTCGCTCATGAACCACATGCAATCTAACAGAGCTTCAGGAGTTTTCTAAGAAGAAAGGAGAAAAGTTTCAGTGTCCAGATGTGCAAAGCGAATAGAGACCTATCCACACAGAGCCAACGGTAATTACTGACAAAGGTGCATCAACTAATTACTGAATTGAAGGAGGTGAATACTAATGCACTGAATTATTTTGTGTTTTATATTTGCAATTAATTTAGATCACTCTGTAGAGATCTGTTTTCACGTTGACACCACAGAGTCTTTTATGTTGATCAATAGACAATAGACAATAGGTGCAGAAGTAGACCATTCGGCCCCTCGAGTCTGCACCGCCATTCTGAGATCATGGCTGATCATTCACTATCAATACCCAGTCCCTGCCTTGTCCCCATATCCCTTGATTCCCCTATCCATCAGATATCTATCTAGCTCCTTCTTGAAAGCATCCAGAGAATTGGCCTCCACCGTCTTCCGAGGTAGTGCATTCCACACCTGCACAACTCTCTGGGAGAAGAAGCTCTTCCTCAACTCTGTTTTAAATAACGGACTTCTTATTCTCAATCCATGCGCTCTGGTACTGGACTCTCCCAACATCTGGAACATATTTACTGCCTCAATCCTATCAAATCCTTTAATTATCTTAAACGTTTCAATCAGATCCCCTCTCAATCTCCTCAATTCCAGCGTGTACAAGCCCAATCTCTCAAATCTCTCTGCGTAAGACAGCCCTGCCATCCCAGGAATCAACCTAGTGAATCTACGCTGCACTTCCTCAACTGCCAGAATGTCCTTCCTTAAACCTGGAGACCAAAACTGTACACAATATTCCAGGTGTGGTCTCCCCAGGGCCCTGTACAAATGCAAAAGAACATCCTTGCTCTTGTATTCAATTCCCCTTGTAACAAAGGCCAACATTCCACTTGCCCTCTTCACTGCCTGTTGCACTTGCTCATTCACCTTCATTGACTGGTGAACTAGGACTCCTAGGTCTCTTTGCATTTCTCCCTTACCTAACTCTACACCGTTCAGACAATACTCTGCCCTCTTGTTCCTGCTTCCAAAGTGGATAACTTCACATTTATACACATTGAATGACATCTGCCAAGTATCTGCCCACTCACCCAGCATATCCAAGTCTCCCTGTATTCTCCTAACGTCCTCTTCGCATGTCACACTGCCACCCAGTTTAGTATCGTCAGCAAACTTGCTGATATAGTTTTCAATGCCCTCATCTAAATCATTGACATAAATCGTAAAGAGCTGTGGTCCCAATACAGAGCCCTCTGGTACCCCACTAGTCACCTCCAGCCAGTCCGAGAAACACCCATTCAAATGTTCATCAGGCACTGATTCTAGAATAAAATAACGAAAACAAAAGGTGGCGGGCAGAGTTTCACGGGGCCTAAACACGGGGTGGATCTCCCTATGCAAAATATTTATCTGACGGATATAAATGGTTAAGTATATTTAACACAGAGTTAGACAGCATTTTGCACAGAAAGGAATTGAGGATAGGAGGAAAGGGCAAGTTCATGTACCTCTTGCCTCGTGCGCGCGTGCTCTAGGGGGATGGGGTGTGAGATGTTCAATGCTTTTATTATATCTTCTTTACACAAAAAAGGGCCAGTGATCTTTTATCTCCAGGCGACAATCCCATGATATTATATTTCAGAATCTGGTAACATTAATTCTTACTCATAGATTCAACTCACCTCGGCGAATGCATTTTTTTTTCAGGGTAGCCAACATGGCTTTGTCTGGGTGAGATTATAGTTTACAAGCCTGATCACATGTTTTATGTAAAATGGTTGATTGATGAGGGCCAGACTATTGATATTGTATTGATCGAATTTGAAAAGCTTTCAACAAGGCCTTTCATGGTGGGCTCCTCCAGAGCATTTAGGCTCGGTGGAGATTGCAAACAGAAAGCAATGGTTGAAGTGTGTTACTCTAACTGGAGATCTGTGGACAGAGGCGTTCCGGGAGGATCGGTGCTGGGAACTGAATTTGAATTGAACTGAACTGAATTGTATTGTCTTTATTTTTTGCACCTTTCACATACATTATGAGTAAAAATCTTTACGTTACGTCTCCGTCCAAATGTGCAATGTGCAATCATGGTAATTTATAGTAATTTACAATAAATATAACAGTCAATGTATTATAGCGTGCACTAAATCAGCGTGAGTTTATTAGTCTAATACCCTGGTGAAGAAGCTGCCCTGGAGCCTTTTGGACTTAGCTATTATGCTGCGGTATCGCTTCCCAGATGGTAGACACTGGAATAGATTGTGGTCGGAAAGGCTTGGGTCCCCAATGATCCTACAGGCCCTTTATACACACCAGTCCTTGTAAACTTCCTGAATAATGAGGGAGGGGGAGTTCACAATTACAGATGATAAGTATGCTGATGATACTAAGGCAAGTGGCGTTGTGGATAATGAAGTCGGTTATCAAAGTTTGCAGAGAGATTTAGGCCAGTTAGAGGAGTGAGCAGATGGAGTTTAATGCTGATAAGTGTGAGGTGCTACATATTGGTAGGAATAATCCAAATAGGGCATACATGATAAATGGTAGGGCATTGAACAATGCAGTATCCTAGAGTGATCTAGGAATAACGGTGCATAATTCCCTGAAGGTGGAATCTCATGTGGATAGGGTGGTGAAGAAAGCTTTTGGTATGTTGTCCTTTATAAATCATAGCATTGAGTATAGGAGTTAGGATGTGTTACGTACCTTGTAACTGGGCTGTCAAACCAGCAGAAATGGAACCCTCGTTGGAGTCTGTAATTGCTAGAAAATCATAAAGTTTATTAGCAAATTAAGTAATACAGTACACTAAATGCAATGATATAAATGTAACAGGTTAGCAATGATAATATGCACATATACACAGAAATATAGGAATAGGAATCAACCAAGCTCGATCGAAGTCAAGGGGTAAATGATCAGTCGTCAAGTGAAGCAGAGTTCAGTTCAGTTTAGTGTAGTTTGAGATAATTGTTGTGGTACCGTTGGAGAGAGAGTGAGAGATACAGGTGAAATTTCAGGCAAACCTTCCGTTGTCTTCTTGTCCTGTTGTGGTCACCAACTGTGACCACTGCGTTCCAGATGCGACTGTTCTTCCATGGTGAACCCGTCACCCAGCCAAGGGTGGACACACAACAGGTCCCCACCGGTGGACCCTGTGAGCCTCTGGCCGATTCCCACGAATCAGTCCTCCAAACTCCCACCAACTTGTGGGGGCACAATGCTCTCTTCAGGGTCTCGTGTCGTGTCTGCCTGTGTCTTAGCAAACCAGTCATTTTATCCCTCCCCTCCCGATAGGGTATCACTTGTCCATCAGACTTTACCACTTCCTGTTGTCTCAGCAGGAGTGTTAACGAACAGTTAATGTTCAAAGCAAATGTCCGTGGCAGTATTAGTGCAAACACCAAAATACTGAATTATGTGTCTCTGTCTCGTTATCTCGCTCTTATTAGTATTTTGAATGGCTCTCCCTTATCTCTCTTATTAGCAGCATCCGTTCTGCAGCTCTGGTTGGCTTCACACTTAACAGATGTAATGTTAAAATTGTACAAGTCATTGGTAAGGCCGAATTTGGAGTATTGTGTACAGTTCTGGTCATCGAGTTATTGGAAAGATGTCAACAAAATAGAGAGGGTACAGACAAGATTTACAAGAATGTTACCTGGGCTTCAGCACCTACGTCACAGGGAAAGATTGAACAAGTTAGGTCTTTATTCTTTGGAGCGTAGAATGTTGAGGGGGGACTTGATAGAGGTATTTAAAATTATGAGGGGGATAGATACAGTTGACGTGGATAGGCTTTTTCCATTGAGAGTTGGGGAGATTCAAACAAGAGGAGATGCGTTGAGACTTATGGGGCAAAAGTTTAAGGGTAACACGAGGGAAAATTTCTTTACTCAGAGAGTGGTAGCTGTGTGGAATGAGCTTCCAGTAGAAGTGGTAGAGGCAGGTTCGCTTTTGTCACTTAAAGCAAAATTGGATAGGTATATGGTCAGGAAAGGAATGGAGGGTTATGGGCTGAGTGCGGGTCTGTGGGATTAGGTGAGAGTAAGCGTTCCGCACGGACTAGAAGGGCGGAGATGGCCTGTTTCCGTGCAGTAATTGTTATATGATTATATGGTTATGCAGATGCGCTGGGCTGTCTGCACCACACTCTGCAGACTCCTGCGATTAAGGGAGGTTAAGTTCCCATACCAGGCAGTGATGCAGCCAGTCGGGATGCTCCCAATTGTGCCTCTGTAGCAAGTACTTAGGATTTGGGGCCCACACCAAACTTCCTCAACCGTCAGAGTTGAAAGTGTTGTTGTACATTTTTCACCACAAGAGCCGGGGTGCACAGACCATGTGAGGTCCTTAGTGATGTGAATGCCGAGGAATTCGAAGCTATTCACCCTCTCAACCCCAGATCCACTGATGTCAACAGTGTATAGCCCGTCTCCATTCCTCCTGTAATCCGCAAGCAGCTCCTTTGTTTTTGCGACATTGAGGGAGAGATTGTTTTCTTGATACCACTGTGTCAGAGAAATGACTTTTTCCCTATAGGCCAACTTGCTACTGTTTGAAATCAGGCCAAACAATGTAGTGTCGTCGGCGAAATTAATTATTATATTGGAGCTGTGGGTGGCGATGCAGACATTGGTGTACAGGGAGTAAAGGAGGCGTCTCAGTAAGCAGCCCTGAGGGTATTGAGAGACAGAGGGTTTGAGTTTAGGGAGCCCTAGCTTACAAAATGCTGCTGAACTGACAGGAAATCCAGGATCCAGCTGCACAAGGCAGGGTCAAAGCCGAGGTCTCAGAGCTTCTTGTCCAGCCTCTTTGGAACTATGGTGTTAAATGCTGACGTGCAGACTCCAAGACAACATTAACACATAAGTATCCTTCTTGTAATTACAAATTACTATAAATTACACATTACACATTTAGACGAAGACGTAGCGTAAAGGTTCGTACTTCTCATGTGAAGGATACAAGAAATAAAGTCAATTAAATTAAATTCAATTCAACTCAATTAAATTCAATTCAATGTTTTGTTTGCGCTCTTTATGAATGGTTTGGATGTGAAAGTAGACGGCGTACTTAGTTTGCAAATGATACTAAAATAAGCAGCAGTGTAGATCGTGTAGGCAGCGATATAAAAGTGCAAGAGGATGATCTAGCAGTGTGTGCTGAGGAATCGCCAATGGCCTTCAATCCAGATACATGTGAAGCACAGCAGTGTGGGAAATGAAACCATTGTAGGATTATACAGTGAAGGCTGGAGCCCCGGCTAGTGTTATGAACCAGAGGGGCCGAGGAGTGCAAGTGTGCAGTTCAATGAACACGTGTCACAGGTAGATAGCGTGATGAAGATCATCAGGTTTAGCCGATCGCCTTCACCAGTCAGGGCACTGAGTGAATAAACGAAAAAGGAATGTTATTGCAGTTATGTAACACGTGGCTGAGGTGTTTCTGAGAATTTTCTGTATAAATGTCTTCATTCCTCAATAGAAATGTTGGTATTAAATTATAAAAAGAATGTAGCACAGATTCAGCAAATTGTTGCTGGAATTGGGGGCCTTTATTAAACGAAAGTTGCATATGCTCTGGAATGAGATCGAGGAATGATTTGAGACATGTATATAAGACCATGCGTGGCATGGATAATGTGAGGCTTAGTTGTTTCCCCAGGAAGGGGGTGATTCAAAACAAGAGAGCATTGGTTTGACAACAGAGCTGACAGGTTTTAAAGTATGAAATTTTGAAAGATTAAAAATAGATAGCCTTTGTGTATAAGGGTTTGAGACGGAATTTTTTGAATGCGTCCAGCAGAGCGTTCTGTGCCAGTACATAAATTGTCTCCCTGGATGTTGGGCAGAAGGTGGAGTAAAGTGGAAGTGGACGAGCACTTTGGAACTCGTCAGCAGAGAACACAGGATGTTTCAAATTAGTTCCGACTAGGGATATGTTTAGTCTGGAAATAAAGGACATGTCATTAATTTCAGTATCATAGACAGGTTCTTGGAAGCATGGATCGAGAGAAGTTATAGTACTGAACCTCGAAAAAGTATTCAGCCCACAATCCTTTGTTCACGTAAATGAGTATTACAACAATAGATTTTGATCAATTTAATTCAGTATCTTTATTTATGAATCCAATGCCCGAAGCACCTGATGGTGACATCACTGAAGGTGTGTCCATCAGTAGATGTACGTGCACAGCTTATACCCTGAGTTCATCAGTGACAGCCAGCAAAGAGTGCGTGACAACCTCGAAAAGATTGGTGACGACTGGAGAGTCAGTGACAGCCAGAAGAGACAGCGACCGGGGTAGAACGGACTGGCAACCCAATCTGTGTCCTCTGAGAGGAGGACCGCCACAAAAGCTGCGATGAATGTAAAGGAAAAATACCCTCAGGGGTGCCCGAGAGGGAGGGAGAACAAGCAGCCCAATCTGACGACGAGGCCGGAGAAGAGGAGTGCATCAGCTTGACCCAGCTGAAGTGTCTACTACGAAAGAAGATCAAGACCCTCCGCCGAGCAGAGTGACATCGGAGGTGGCGTTGTGAAAGAGACCGAAAAAGTTCTGCCTTAGTCGCCAACCCCTTCAGATTCACCAAGGAGTTGCTGGGGCAGAGGCGCAATGGGAAACTGGCCTGTTCGTAGGAAGACATAGATCAACATTTGAAGAAGATTTCCAGTGATCCTGAAAGAGAGCAGGAGTTGGGAGAGTGCAACATCCTAATAGACCCCCCCGAACCAGATGTGCAGTTCGTCATGTCAGAGCTGCAGCTAAAGGAATTCAGAGAGTTCATCCGCAAAGCAAGCGCAAGCTCGGCTCCAGGACCAAGCAGCACCTCGTACAAAGTGTTCAAGAACTGCACAAACTCTGGCTGCGTCTGTGGAAGATGCTGCGAGTCTTCTGGAGAAGGGCGAAGATCCCAGAACGGTGGAGAGTGGCTGAAGCGGTGTGACTCCCGAAGGTGGAAAACGCCACCTAGATAGACCAGTTCCGCATCATCTCCCTGCTGTGTGTCGAGGCGAAGATCTTCCTCAGTGCCGTTTCCAATCGGCTGTGCACCTGCCTAGCAAAAAACACCTATATTGATACATCAGTCCTGAAGGGTGACATTTCAGGGATGCCTGGCTATCTGGAGCATGCTGGTGTGGTGAAACAGTTCATCAGGGAGACCAGAGAGAACAAGGGCAACCTGCCAGTGTTGTGACTCGACCTCTCAAATGCACATGGCTCCATTCCCACAAGCTGGTACAGCTCACGCTTACCAAACACCACGTCCCTAGCAGCATTAGAGACCTTATCGCTGATTATTACAGCAACTTCAGGGTGAGGGTCTCTTCAGGAGCAAATACATCAAACTGGCACAAAGTGGAGATCCATATCATTACAGGATGCACTATCTCAGTGACACTGTTCTCCCTAGCCATGAGCATGCTCACTAAGTCTGCTGAACCAGAGTGCAGAGGGCACAGAATGAATTCCACTCAACGGAAACCACCCATCTGGGCTTTCATGGATTACCTCACAGTCACCACAGAATCAGTCGCAGGCTGCTGGTAGATTCTGCAGTGGCTCAAAAAGCTGGTGGAGTGGGCCCGGATTCGTTTCAAACCAGCCAAATCTAGATCTTTGGTGCTGAGTAAGGGGAAGGTGGAAAATAAGTTCTGGTTCAGCATCGCAGGCACAGCCATCCCAACCATAACAGAAAAGCCAGTCAAGAGCTTTGGTAAGGTTTTTGACAACACTTTAAAGGACACGACATCCATTCAGGCGACCTGCAGCGAATTGGATGGCTGGCTGAAATCGGACCTGCAGTGATTTGGATGGCCGACAATCTCTGCAAATACAAATAAACAAACAAATAAATAATACAGAGGACATGAGTTGGAGAGTCGATGATAGCGAGCACATAGGTTGTTCAGAGCTGGCGTCCGAGACGTTATCCAAGCAGATTCGTCCAGCTATGACCTCACCAGAACCCAAAATAACCTGCTGAAGGCCAAATGGGGGTGACAAGGTTCGGGCAAGATTGAGTCTGTTTTTTACTTTGGTAACCATGTTAGAGCTGTGAAGGGAGCACTGGACTGACCTGCCCAGATAAATTACACTTCCCAATTGAACTGTTTTGAACGATGGCATTAAATTTCTTGTAATGGACGACATGAATCCTCATCTTTGAAGCTGCATCATGAGGATGAGGGTGAAGTCTGTTATTGTAACTATGGGGTAATGGGTTCAGGTCCAGGTAACATAACGTATAAGTCATCAGTGATATCACAACTTCTGTTGATGGCACTTACAGAGTCGGCTGGCAGGCCTACAGTATTGATTGTATCCCCTTTCCATACAAATGGTGCCTCTAGTCTGAGCAAACGCTGTCAAGAGGTTATTACAATTTGGCGCATGCTATTCCAAATGCACACCATCTGCAGCGTTGAAGGATGAAGGAGACTGAGCAATGTTACTGAATTATAGTGTTCCTGTTCTGGAGACATACCAGATGGGCTGGTGAGAGCATCAGTATGGCCCTAGTGTTGCAGTAATTGGATAACAGCGCTTGATTTTCAAGTTTGAATATCAATGAAATTTCTAACAAAACGCCAGCACCTCCAAAATTTTCTCTCAAAACTGAACAACATTAAACGTTCCGTTCGCTGAGAGCGGAGGTAGTTGTGCCATCACTGGCCTGTGATGATCCACAAACATCTCTGATATATCTGAGAACATCGTCAACTGTAACCATGCAAATCCTGTTAGAATCCCTGCTGGGAGGTTTGTGCAACTCCAGTTGCTGATAGTGAACATTGTTTCAATTTCTTGCCTGACACCACTCTGTGGAGTGATCACGCAAAGCACGGCTGCCTACATTATTGATCAGCAACCCTGTTCTTTAGGATAGTCGATGACAGGATCACTGAGGAGACCTGAATTCTCTGGGCAATACAATTGCATCCACAATCCATGTTGTCCTTTATGGAACGGAAGGGAAGTGTGAAGAGTCAAGTTAACCCAGCTCCTCGGCGAGGAATTTTCACAGATAGTGTGCAGTCAACCTCGGCAAGAAAGTTGTTTGTAAAGTCTGATTTCACTTTGCGCATCAGGGGCCTGGAGTCATTATGTGTACCAAAACAAGATGAGGATGCAAGTAAAGAGTTATAGGGTGACAGTTAATGTTGGTCAGTTGTTTTGCTAACGTGGTGGGGCCATGAGAGAGTTGATAGCTGATAACAAAAGCCACGGTTTAGTGTGGTCGGAGAGATGGACTCATTCGTTGAGTGTAACAAAGAACGGTGCTGGACACAGTCTCTCCCACGGAGATTCGAAGAAACAGTCTCAACGCAACTTTTCTTTCTTCTTGGAACACTCTACCGTTCTGCGCTTACAGCAGCAAGAGATATTCCACCTTCCCATTGTTCAATGAACTGATCACTTCAATACCAAATTGTTTGTCATTTTTAGATAATATTCTTCTTGAAGAAGAGCTGTAAAATCAGAGTCTCTGCGTCGGGGAATTGAACCCCAGTCTCCCGCGTGACAGGCGGGGATACTAACCATTATACTAACGGGGAACCGCTGTTGGTTCATCATGACAAAAACATGAAAGAGCACAAGAGAGTGAACATAATTACCTTGATGTTTGTTCACTGCAATACTGCAGTCAGTTTCTTCGTGTCCTTCCCACAGAAGTGTCTCAGTTTTCTTCTGCTTTCCAGTCACCGATTGTTTTAAAGGTTTAGCGAAAGGAACTTTCATTCGAACCTAACGCCGTGTTGTTCAAGAAATCATTTATATATTCTGGTTTTATAATGCGACAGGCAAGAAGCGATGTGGAGCTCTTCGAATTGTGAAGGGATCATTCTCACTTCAGTCCGATCCCGAGCGAATTACTGTTAGTTTTGTATCTCCGATCTGTCGGAAAATGGAGACCTTAACTGGACATAACAGGAATTGCACCAGGGTGGGGCATCAGAGTGACCAACCGGATTCAGACAGCAGGTCGACCCACAGTCATGCACCACTGGAGATGGTTCAGGAACCAAACCTCCTGCAGAATGATGGAACAATAGTGATATAATGGTGAACAGAGCTGTCTTCCAGACAACTGACTTAGGTATGATATCCGACGATCGCAGTTGGCAGAGTTTTCATCTATCATTGAAACTATCAGAAGTAAACAATTCATAGAACTCGATCTGTGCAGACTTCTATCGGCCGAGCGTCTCACCCTTCTTACTCGTGTACGAAGTCCAGAAATTGTTTAAATCCCATAATTGAGTGCAAAATTATTATTCATCCTGGGCTGGCCAGTCGATCAAGGATGGATTTCCTATCTTTCACATTTTCTCGACGAACCGACCAGTGCAGCTTTCTGCTCTCACTCTAACCCAGACTCCTGCAACAAACTAGAGCACATCAACACATGTCGGATGTAATGTGTTCACCCTGAGTGTGTCAATCCACTCACCAATCCCTCTGTCTATTTATAGTCTGTGGGATCCCTATCCACACCCTCTGTCCATTACACGATTAAATTAAACCCTTTATTGTGATTAACAAATGTAAGATAGAATCACAGAATCTTGCCACCCTGAAACAGGCCTTTTGACTCATCGCGTCCATGCTGACATTCAGGAACCAATCTCACCAGAGAGAAAAAGAAACAATTCACTTATGATCAATTGCCTTCAGTGCCTTGATTGTCGAGGAGCTTGCCCAGTCATTCTCTTATGTTGAGAGTGCACCTGTCTCCACCTGCCACTCAGGCATGTGTTCCACGATCTGCATGAAGTTCCTCATTGATGCTGTCTCGGTTTACACACCTCAGGACAGTTTACTACTAATCTGATGAGGCCACGCTAATTTGATATGACCTTCATTGATCTCTGTCACCTCCAGCACTCCATGGATACAACGGCACTCTATCCAGTCTCGGTTTATACCGGAACTCTCCATCTCAGGCAAAATCTTTATGAATATCCCTGAATTCAACACTCCACTTCGCTTACAGAGTGCGCAGATGTTTCGATTCGCGAAACTGCGGTAAATTAGACAAATCATAGAAAGTTTACACCGAAATGATGACCTTTGATCCTGCACGCTCCCGCTGCGCCACTCTGCTATTGGCTAAACGTGTGCTGCGCTGCTCCATTGTGGACGCTTCCCATTCTTTTCTTTCATTTTCATTTATCAGTTATTTGCTGACGTCACATGGTTTCTCTTAATAACTGCTCTTTGTTGATGTTTATCGCGCCTATCTCTCTGCCCGTGTCTGTCTGTATTCTTTTCCGTGGTTCCTCACCCCTGCCCCATCCTGTTATTATCTCTCTGCTGTCTGTGCCTCCACCCATTCGGAGACCTCTTTCCGGATATGTCAGCAAGGAACGTATTATGCATTTCTTAATCACACGGTTTCAGTCGGCCTGGTGTCACACATTCTGTTTAACTTCCACCGTGTCCCTTCCGTATTTTCTCTCTTTGTCTCTGGGATGTTCTTCGGAACAAACATCAATGGGTTGAACAATGAGGTGCTTCTGTCACGTTGATGTAAAAACCGGGGACAGAGTCATTTGGCCTACTCCGGGTGCTTCGGGAGCGGATCTGTTATCCAGTCTATTTCGGGATGCTGTGAGCTTGATTCTCTTGTTTGCTCGATGTGTGTTTCTTTCTCTCTCTTTCTCTGCGCATTGGCTTCTGGTCTTTTGAAAATTTGTTTATTCGAGTTTCTTGCCTTGTGGCTGCCTATGAGCAGCAAAACCTCAAGGAGTATAATTTATATCTAATTGGATAATAAATGTGCTTTGATTGGTTGAATCCTCTCTCGGTCAATAGATTTCGCCTCTATTGCCCTCTGAGAAAGGGAGATCCAAACAACCCCGTTCTCCTGCCTGCAGGTAGGGGCCCCTGCCTAAAGAAGGATACCTTTAGTGACCGAGGGGACGCGGCCAAGGGACACTAGTTTTGTCTGCTGAGGGGACCTTAAGCATTGTGAGCTGATACTCTCCGGAATAATCTCATTTCTTCACTCGCTCACGGAGCCCCAAGATTCGGAGACAATTCTGAAGATGTTCGGCTGAATAGGAAAGCAGTTCAGTCCGTGTTGGCGGCAGATGATGAGTCGAATGTCAAGAATGACCAGAGTCACTCATCCGACAGAATTTCCAATGAACAGCCTGAGTTCACAGCAAGAGATTTGAAGCATAATAAAATAAACAGTTTTCTTTTCTTTATTCCATAGTTTTTCAGGAGATGGCGACACGATTAACAATTTGCTAGAAGGAATAAAGGAATTTCTAATTACGTGGACACAAGAGACTCTGAATGGACCCGCTTAAACCGCAGTGGAACATGATTAGTGAAACCTCAATGAACTTCTTGTCTAACGCCCTAATCAGTCGCCATGGCAACTGTGACCACTCAGCTAGGGAGGCAGAAGGAAATTTTTCACGGGATCTCATCACTATGTCCCGGGTCGATTGAGCTGGACATCAGTGTCGGTGTCAGAGAAACCGGACAGACATCCTCTCCACATCCACCTGATCTTTACTTATTCGAAGGTTTTCAATGAGATCCTCCCTCATTGTTCTAAATTCTCACGAGTGTAGGCTCAGAGTCTCCAAACACTTCTCTTATTTTAGCCGTTTCATTCTGGGATCACTTTAATAAAACCCCACTGAGCCCACACAATGCCAGCGCATCCTTTATCAGAAATTGGGCCGAAACTTGTCTACAATCCTCCAAATGAATGTGATCGATGTCTTACGATAGACCATCGTTGCTTTTAGATGTTAGTCCGAGGGGAATGAAGGCTAAAAGTGCATTTACCTTCCTTATCATTGGAATTCTGCAACTTAACATTGAGGGAGCACTGCAGTAGAATCCCCGAGTCCATTTGCTTACTGATTTATGAATTTGCTTCCCGCTTGAAAATAGTCTGCAGTTTTGTTTCTTCTACAAAAGTGTAAGACTGTGCACTACCGGACTCCGTATTTCATCTGCCATGTATCTGCCTTCTCTCCAAATCTGTCCAAGTACTTCTACGAACTTCCTGCTTTACCAGGCCTTCCACCTCATTTTCTATCACATGCAAAACCATCAATTTCGACATCCAGAACATCGATGTATAATGTACAACAAAGCGCTCGCCATAACATAACTAGTCAATGGCAAGCGACTGAAAACGCCATATTAATCCACAGCCTTTGCCTCCCACCAGTCGCTAATATTTTGTTGATGCTCGTTTCTTTCCTGTAACACCGTGAGCTCCAATTTTGTTTAGCAGCCTTACCAGTGGCACTTGACTAATGTCTTCTGAAAATCCAAGTAAACAACATCCCGTGGCTCTCCTTTCTCAATCATGTCTATATTTCCTCAAATAATTCCTACAGATATGTCAGGAAAAATTTCCCATTAAGGAAACCCATTTTGTCCTTCACATTTTAACAGCTGCCCCGAAGCACCCAGAAACCTCAACCTTAATAATTGACTCTAACATCTTCACAACCACAAAAGTCTTGCTAATCTGTCTGTAACGTCCTGTCTTTTGCTTCCCTGCCATCTAGAAGGGTATCGTGACATTTGCAATTTTCTGGTCCTCTGAACCATTCCAGAAAGCAATGATTCTTGAAAGATCATTTCTAACGCCCCATCTTCTCATCAGCTGCCTCTTTCACAATCCGGCGGTGTAGTCCTATCTGCTCCAGCCGACATTTCTTTTCAGGTCTTACAGTTTCCCAAACAACTCCTTCGAATTCACACCCTTCCGTTTCTGACCCTCTCGAATTTCTGGCATGTTGTCATGCCCTCAATATGAAAGACAAGTACTTATTAACCTCCACCGATATTTTCCCCTATTGCTACCTTCTATTTCCAGCGTCGAATGTCCACTCTTGCATTTGCTTTTAAATTTTTAGGCAAATGTGGAAAAATACTGTTTACGTTCTCTGTTATATTAATAGCCGATGACATTTCACCGTGAAGTCCGGGCAGCCAGTTATACGGACGGACGCACAGAACTATCTTTCTACCTAGTCCCATCGGCCCGCATCTGGACCGTAGCCCTCCATACCCCCACCATTCATGTACATATCTGCACCTGAGGTCACATTGGATCAGGTTTCTGAAGGTTTCTATTTGTAGAGGCTTCGGCGGCTTCGGCGAGTAGGGGCTGAGGACGAGCTTGCTTCCAGTGAGGTAAGGCAGGGTAAGTTTCTTTAAGAACATTTTGGTCGGCTGGAGGCGCAGTAAGATCAGCGCCGGGCTCGAGAACGGAGGATCCCGAGTTCATCCAGTGACAGTCCGCTCCCGAGAGCGCTCTCCATTCCTGCCGGGTTGATATCGAGCTCGCAAGTCAACCTCGTAAAAAAAAACACTGCCTCCTCCAGTTTAAATTCCCAGGCGAAATATTGTGGAGGATCAAATACCCAATCCCAATTAATTTAGTTAACTTAGGAGTTGGTAATGCAGGCAGTAGATGGGGCAGTCCAGTGCTCGGTTTGTAAGATGTGTAAATTCAGGGATAGCACAATTGCCTCTGACGACTACACCTGCAGGAGCTGCATCCAGCTGCAGCCCCTGTTAAACCGAGTTAGGGAACTGGAACTGGAGTTGGATCAACTTCGAATCATTCGGGAGGTATGTCAGTAATAGATTGAAGTTTCAGAGACACAGTCACCCCTAAAAGTCAGGAGATTAGTGACTGGGTGTCTATCCGGAGAGGGAAGGGGAATAGGCAGAAAGAGCAGAGCATCACTGTGTCGTTTCCATTAACAATAAGTATACCGTTTTAGATACTGTTATACTGTTGGTGGGGTCCATCTACCAGGGACAAGTTGTAGCGGTCGTGTCTCTGGCACCGAAACTGGACCCTCAGCTCAGAAAGGAAAGAGGGAAAGGAGGAGAGCAGTAGTGAATAGGGAACTCGATATTTCGGGGGCCAGATAAGAGGTTCTGTGGGAGAGATCGAGAATCCTGGATGGTCTGTTGCCTCCCTTGTACTTGTCATATCTCGGATCGAGTTCCCTGTATTAACAGGAGAGCGCGTGAGCAGCCAGATGTCGTGGTTCATGTGGGAACCAATGACATAGACAGGAGTAGAGAATAGGTCCTGAAGACGGAATATAAGGAGATAGGAAATAAGTTAAAAGTCAGGACCACAAGAGTGATATCCTCGGGATTACTGCCTGTGCCAGGAGACTGAGAGGGTAGGAACAGCAAGTTATTGCAGATGAAGGCGTGGCTGAGGAATTGGTGCAGAGGGCAGGTGTTCAGATTTCTGGATCATTGGGATCTCTTCTGGGGAACGTCTGACATGTTCAAAAAGGACTGGAAAGGGACCAATATCTTGGCGGGTAGGTATGCTAGGGGTGTTGGGGAGGGCTGAAATTAGTTTGGCTGGGGGGTGGGAATCAGAATGTGAGTGCACAGATTAGGGTGGAAGGACAAGGGAATGATGCTATGTCTTTTGAGTTGGTGAGAAAGGACAGGCAGGGGATAAAACATAAATGTAGCCAGTTAGAGGGGTTGAAATGTGTCTCTTTCAACGCTAGGAGTTTCAGGAATAAACGGGATGAACGGAGAGCATGGAGCAGTACGTGGAACTAAGATGTTGTGGCCATTACTGAAACTTGGCTGGAGGAAGGGCAGGATTGGTTGGTGCAGATACCGGGGTTTAGGTGTACAGATGGACGCAGAGCACTATTATTCTACCGAGTCCCATTGACCCGCATCGGGACCATAGCCCTCCATTGTCCCAGCATCCAGGTAATTATCAAAACCCGAGATTATCCCATGCAGGTTACTGCCTCCCCGGCCGGAAAACCATCACCGTATTCCATCCCACTAACTTGTTCCATTAGTGACGTTTCTCTTCCGGCTATCTAATTCCTTTAACCTTCTTCCCCTTTTCCCATAGCGCTGGTTCAAGTAAGTAATATTCTCGGAACATCAGGAAGGTACGTACAACACTCTTTCCCTATGAGGACACAAGTGTCCTCTTTCTCGGCTGGCAGGAAATCTAGGCGTATCCGATTCTGCAATACTCTCTGCCAGATGGCAAACATTTCTGTAGTAATTCCATATATCTGAGACTGAGTGTACAAGTACTATTCCTCGGTTGATATGGGGCACTGGCGTTATGATTACAATGACAGGTAGCATCAACCGGTGGAGGAGGAAGTGAGACCGTTACTCCAGGTTCCAGTAAAGTATAATTCCTCGGGAAAGGCCTAAGATGCCATCGCTCAAAACAGCAGAGATAGCAGGCATCCCAGCCTGAATGTTTAGGGGTGCCCGGCTGACATTTCTTTCTATCCGTCGGATGTACCGGGTTTCACTCACAGTCAGGGGTATAACCGTTCCAGGCATCATAGTTTCCCGTGCTGGGGCAACTCGGCACATACCCAACATGCACTCCATCTTGCCTGTCCTGCAAAGACATTACACAGAGGTAGCAATGTATTTCGGTGACCCCCACACACAAACTGAATCAACCCCACCAGACATATCAGCCCTCGCATCAAGTCATTTTTTGTTAGAGGTTCGGTGAGATGATTCCAATTTCCTTCGGCTCCGTTTCTGGATGGTGCCATTTACACCTCTCCGCATGGACCCAGTCTTATTTTTCTTTTCTCCAGGACCCTGCTGTGCATCGGGAAGTCAGACTTTACAAAGAACTAGAGAGTGTGGAAATTACAGTAATGTAATGTAATGTAGCGACTTGGCAAGCAAAGTTTACAGTTACTGTGCAGTCAACCTCGGCAAGAAAGGCCGTTAAAGGCCCTGGTTCCCCTTTGCATAGCAGGGTAACTGGAGCTATTTGCATACCAAAACAAAATGAGGATGCAAATGACGAGTTCTAGGGTGACGTTTAATATTGGTCACAAACAAGAGAAATCTGCAGATGCTGGAAATCCAAGCAACACACACAAAATGCTGAAGGAACTCGGCAGGCGAGGCATCATCGATGGAAGAGTCGACGTTTCGGCCCGAGACTCTACATCAGGTCTGATATTGGTCAGTTACTTTGCTAAAGTGGTGGGACCATGCGGGAGTTGACAGCTGACAACAAAAGCACCGTTTTAAATGTGTTCGGAGTGATGGACTATGTCACTGAGTGTAACAAGGAATGGTGCTGAGATACTGACTCTCGGGTTATATTTGAGGAAAGAGGTTGAACACAATGCTTCTCTCTTCTGCGATCCACCGTTCCGAGCTCACAGCAGCCGGGATATTGCACCTTTCCAATATCCAAAGAAATGATTGCTTCAACACCAAATTCCTTTAAAAACTCATTAGGTAAACACGAGTTAATCTGCAGATGCTGGATATTCAAGCAACACACACAAAATGCTGGTGGATCCAGCAGTTAACATTTCCTGACGAAGGTTCTCGGCACGAAACGTTGATAGCTCGTTTCCCCGGATGGTGCCCGACCTGCTGAGTTGCTCCAGCGTGTTGTACGTGTTGCTATTCTCTGTGTGTTGTACATCTCCGTTCTGCCGGAGGGTGGCGACATCAACTGGACAGATCGGGACCTGCATCAGAGTGAGGAATCAGAGTGACCAGACACAGAAAGCAGCTCGGGAATGGTAAACACAAAACACACCGCAGACGCTGGGGTCAAAGCAACACGCACAACACGCTGGAGGAACGCAGCAGGGCGGAATCGATCGACGTCATGCACCACTGGAGACAGTCAGTACCTGAGTCTCCAGCAGAATGATGGACCAATGGTGATATGACGGTTATATAAAGAGTTTCTCCCCAGTTTTTTTTTTCCCGTTATATAAAGGGAAAAAGAGAGATCAGAGTTCATATTGGACCACAGGAAAATTATGATGGTGATTTAGTAAATGGGGACAAAGAAGTAGCGGAAGAACTTCATGGGTACTTTGCTTGTTTCTTCAATGTAGAAGACACTAGCAGTGTGCTGGAAGTCTGTAACCGTCACGGGACAGAAGTGACTGCCATTTCTATTACAAAGGAAAATGTGCCAGGCAAACTCAAAGGCCTTAACGTGGATAAATCACCTGCGACTGATGGAAGACATCCCAGAGTCCTGACAGAGGTTGGTCAAGAGGTGACGGATGCATTGGCAATGATCTTTCAAGAATCACTTGATTCTGGCATGGTCCCGGAGGACTGGAGAATTGGGAATGTCACTCCACTCTTTAAGAAAGGAGTAAGGCAAAATAAAGGAAATTATATCCCAGTTAGCCTAACCTCAGTGGTTGGGGAAGTGTTGAAGTCTATTATTAAGGATGAGGTTTCGGGGTACTTGGAGACCAATGATAAAATAAGTCAAAGTCTGCATGGGGAAATCTTGCCTGACAAATCTGCTAGAGTTCTTCGAGGAAGTAACAAACAGGATGAACAAAGGAGAGGCAGTGAATCTCATTCACCTAGAATTTCAGAAGGTGTTTTATAAGGTGCCACACATGAGGCTCCTTACCAAGATAAAGTCCAATGGCGTTACAGGAAAGATACGAGCATGGATAGAAGAATGGCTGACAGGCAGGAGGCAATGTGGGAATAAAACGGGCCTTTTCTGGTTTTTCACATTGTTTGTCAATGATTTAGATAATGAAATTAATGGCTTTGTTTACGGATGATATGAAGATAGGTGGAGGGGTTTGATAGTGCTGAGGAAACAATGCGATTGTAGTAGGAACTAGACAAATTAGAAGAATGGGTAAAAATGTGACAGGTGGAATACGGTGTTGCGAAATGTATATACAACACCTCACACTTGTCTGCATTAAATTCCATCCGCCAAGACAAAGATGCAAAGTGCTTATTTAGTGTCTCACCCACTTTGGCTTCTGGCAGACATTCCCTCCTTTGTTTTTGAGAGGTCCGACATACTCTTTGGCAACCATCCTGTTTCAAAAGTACATAAAAATACCATTGAATGTTCTTAATCTCACTCATGGCATGCCTTGTTCCCTTTCTTGGAATATGGAACAAACAAAACTGTGCAGCACTGGAAAGGCCATTCGTCCCATGATATTGTATTAATACTGATGCCAATTCATAATAAATGTCCTCCAGTTTATCGTCCATATCCCTCCAGTCACTTCATATTCACAAGTTCATCTAAAAGCCACTTAAAGTCCACTACACTGCTTCCATTACTATCAAATGTTAAAAGCATGTCATTTGCTATTTGGAATTCCTTGCGAAAATGATCCTGACTACCTAACCTATCTATCCCTCTCATGATTTTAAACACCTCCATCCGGTTTCCTCTCAGCTTCTGAGGTTCCAGGGAAAACACAAGTTTATCTGAGGTTTCCTTAGACCTCCTATACTCTAATCCATGGAACATCCTGGTGAAGGTCTTCTGCATCCTTTCCAGAGTGTACTTCCCCAACTCTTTCTGTGCGACACTGAAGACTGCATTAGCACTGTTTCGTGTAGCGAAGCTCAGCTCAAAAATTTCAATAAATTTTCCTTCAACTTGCACCATGCCCTTAAATTCAATTGCACATTTCTGACACCTCTCTCTTACTTCTCAATACCTCTGTCTCCATCTCTGGAGACAGACTATCCAGTGATATCTTTCTATAAACCTACTGACTCTCACGGCTATCTTGACAATCTCTCTTCCCACCCTGTCTACTGTAAAAATGCTGTCCATTTTATTCGTCGCACCACATCTGTTCCCAGGGTGATGCTTCCCTCGCAGGTATATCAGCGATATCTTCCTTCGTCAACGAACAGAGTTTCCCTTCCTCTCTCATTGCTGCTGCTCTGACCAGCATATATCACCCCATTTCTCAGACATTTGCCCTTGCCCAATCTTCTCACTGCCATAACAGGCTTACAATTCCGCTTGCTCGAGTGCCCGTATTCAGCACAATATTCTACGTAGTCCACCATCTTTAAAAGGATTCAAGCACTAAACACATCTTTCCACCCACCCCACTTTCAGCCGGGATCACTCTCTCCGTGATTCCCTTGTCCATTCATCCCTGCCCACTGATCTCACTACTGGCACATCCCTGTAATCGGAACATGTGCTACCCCTGCCCCTGCACCACCATTCAGAAACCCAAATGGTCCATCTAGGAAAAGCAAATCTTCACCTGCAATCCTGTTGAGATCATCACCTGTATCTGGACAACACACACAAAATGCTGGAGGGAATCAGCAGGCTCGGCAGACTCTATGGAAAAGAGTACAGTCAACCTTTCGGGCCGAGTCCCTTCAGCAGGAATGAAGAAAAACAAATGAAGAGTCAGAGTTAGAAGGTGGGTGTAGAGGTGAGGAATCACAAGGTGATAGGTGTAACTGTGAGAGGGGGTGGTGAAGTAAAGAGCTGGGAGGTTGATTGGTGAAAGAGATACAGGGCTAGAGAGGAAGAATCTAGTAGAAGAGGACAAAAAGCCCTGGAAGAAAGAAAACAGGGACAAATGTCAAAGGGAGGTGATGGGCAGGTAGGAAGATAATCTGAGATGGAAAAGGGAATGAGGAAATGGTGAAGGAGGCATGGGACATCACTGGAAGTTAGAGAAATTGAAGTTCATGTTATCAGGTTGTAGGAATATAAGGTGTTGCTCCTTCAAACAGAGTATGGTCTCATCACAACAGTGGAGGCCATGGATTGACATGACAATTGACTGTATCTAGTGCTCACTGTGTGGCCTCCTCCTCTCTTGACAAAGAATTCCACAGATTCATGACCCTCTGGCTAAAGAAATGTCTTCTCATCTTTGTTCTGAAGATAAATCCTTCTATTCTGAGGGCGTGCCATCTGGTGCTGGACTAACCCACTACAGGAAACATCCTCTCCACGTTATCTCAAGTAGTTATAACGTGACTCTCTCCTCATTCTTCTAAATTGCAGCAAATAAAGGCACAGCGGCATCAAATTCTCCGCATATGTTAACCTTTTCATTTCCGGTGTCATTCTCGTGAACTTCTTCGTTGTTTATCCTGTCCGTGTATAATATGCATAGCATTCTTCTATGGAACCACATCTCTGCTGCACTGATTTTTCTCCCCCATTGCATTTGTGATGGTCCTTGACTCGCAGCCATGCATCAATATAGGATGAATGTGACAGCTGAAAATTCTAAGGCCGATCTCAATTGCTATTTTCTTGTTCGAAAGGATGTTTCTCATTTCTGTAAATGCTGTTCTTGCTGTTGCTATTCTTGTTTTTATGTCTGTTTTGCTTTTGCCATCAGATGTTACTCATGATCCAAGGTACTTGATGTTGTGAACGTGTTTCAGGATTTCCGATCCTGTGACTCATCTTTCTACTGATTTGATACAATTCTTTACCAGCAGAGCCATGCCACCCCCATTGCTTACCTTCTTCTCCCTCTGATATGTCTTACTTGGGCATTTAGTTCCCAACTATAAAAAATTTCAGCCGTGATTCCATGATGATCACATCAGACATGACAATCCGTAAAAGGGCAATGATTTTGTCCACCTTATTTTTTTATACTCTATGCTTTAAGGTATAACATTTCAAGTATTGGATTTGCTACGCTTATTGATTCTGCATATCTCTGCTGGCTGTTGTTATGTCCTATCATCTGCTTTCTCTTACTGACAGTGTGACTGCATGCTATCTTTTCTTTCTTTACCATCTGAACTATCCTGAGTCCTTTAACGGCAGTTCTCACGCCCCTCAAAATTAGATTATACCCTGTCCAACAGCTCTAACAAACCAGCAGTATGCCCATAAGAAAATAAATCCCGGGGTTGCGTATGATGACAGACATGTATTTTGATAATACATTTACTTTCAGCTTTGAACTTTGTAGTAGAGAGCCGGGTGTTGCTATGGTCTGTGTACTCACTGGCCGGTGCTGTGCTCTGGCAGCTCAGTGTGCTTTGAATATGGTGTCAGTGTTTTTTCAGAAGTGTGTCCTTATTACACAATTTATCTTGTCCAACCAGGAGCTTAGAAGATTCATTGGAGAACAGAGTATTTTTTTTCAGACTGTTAAAAACATTTTAACAGTAATTCTGGGATGATCTGGACTATCTGACCCATCAAGTTTATACCAACTCCTGCTACAACATTTCCACAGTCCCACTCGCCACTCTGTTTCCACAGCTGTGCACTTTTTCCCCTGAAATAACACAATCCTTTGATCCACTTTGATTAAGCAAAATCTCTTCGATTAGCCAAAGTCACTTAGCACCTCGTTTTTTTTTACCTGCTTGGAAAGCTGTCTTATCATTGCTGCGTATATGCATGACCATTTAGTTCCCTGCGCTATATGACATCTTCCAATTCTTTGCCCATTCTCCAAATCTGTCTGTCCCTCAGCAGATTCCCTGCTTCCTCAACACTACCTGTCATCTCCAAATTTTCTGCAAACTTCACCACAAACCCATTAAATCCGTCCCAAATCATTGTCCTCAAGGTAAAAAGAAGTGATCCAACAGTCCCCAGAGTCAGTCACACCTGAGTTCATCCAAGTGACCAGTCAAGCCTCTCACACTGAAGCAAATGCAGTTTAAACGAAGTGTCTTTCCTCTCCTTTGTCTGAATTCGTGTCTATCATTTTGACTAAATTTTCTGTCATTGGTAATTTGTTATTTTCTGCTCAGGGTCACACTAACTGCCGATCCCATTTACACGATTCTGAGAATCACCCGCAAATCTACAGGATATTGGGCCCCCTCCAGTTCAGGAACAATTCATTTCTTGTGCCCAAGTGTACCCAGCACATAACAAATTGCAGTGATCCACGAACTTCAATCTTTCTCCCCTGCCTCAGCCACTCAGTCAAATATTCATCTGAATCATTAATCTATTTCTACCCTCAAAAACATTTGTCACACGGTGTAAACCAGAGGTTACTATTTTGAAGGTGTACTTTTTATAGGTTTTTTTTTTTACATAATTACCTCTATTTACTGTGTACAAACTCATCCCTCCCCTTTTTTATCAGGTTATGTGCATCACGAGCACTTGAGAATTTTCTTGCAGCCGCTCTGACTCGGTCCTGAACTTGGTAATCAAGGTACAACACACCGTCCCGGGATCTCTTTTACAGTCACAGATCCCATCCTCCCCTACTGGACATCAGAGACACTGTCAGTTCCAGCAGCCTGCCTGTTCCTGGTGTACCGTGAGAGGTCATTCCCACAACAGTATTCAAAGCGTGCACGTGTTGTGAGGGGAAAAGACACTGGCGACCCTGCGCTGTGCGACACTTTCTCCTGACTCTCCTGGAGGTCACAAAACTTAGAAGCATCCTTCACCTTAGGTGTGAAAATTTCACGAAACGATGTGGTCTCACTGCTCTAGATGAGCCGGGCTACAGCTGGTGCATATCCCTCATGTAAATGTGAATGGGACACTGACCGACTTCCTGATCTACCACATCCTGAGGCAGAGTATGTCACTGGCATCACTGCCATTCTTGCTACTCCAACAGGGAGAGAGATTCTGAAAAACTAACAACTCGAAACTTTCATGTCCTAGAGTACACCACCTCATATGGCATTCCTCTGCCCACATTTCCAGCTGGTCTATGATCTGTGAATCCGTTGACTACCGTCCCGACTATAGACAGCTGCACCAATTTTTGTGTCACCTATATAGTTTCCTGGTTTGTCAATATAACCCTTGTTAAATGGGCGAAAGATATTGGCTTATGTGCAGTTCTCTGCCGCAACGTGTGTGATTAAAAATAGACTACCAATACCAATTGTGAAAGACACAACAATCTGCAATCGTGGCTCAATAACCCGGAATGAATTCTATGCATTCCTGCTGAGTTATCCACCTTCGTGTTCTTTGAGAGTTCCAGTAATCACAGCAACTTATTAGCAATGTGCGCGGAATATCAGCGTATCCCTCCTGATGCTTATTTTCACAATCATTTTCTGTTTGGTGAATACTGACGTGAAATATTCAACTAGTGATTTGGTCTCTTATTCCGACTCCAGACATACTTTTACTCCTCCACCACTGAGTTGTCTACGTTTCTGCTTTCGCTGTAGTGCCCCTTTTGTTTTTTAATGTATATACAAGACATTCTCTCTAGGCTTACTCAGCAAAATCATTTTCTCTCCCTTACCATCATTCATCACTGCAGATGATCTGTTTAATTTGCATATTCCTGCAGATTCATCAAAGACATTGTCCAATTTCCTCTTTCTAAACTTTCCTTCTCATTCCTTTTCCTTTTTGACTCCATTTACAACATCTCGGCTCATGCAATGTTCTTAGATCCTTGCCTTACCCCTCACAAAAACCATTTGAAATTTGAATCAGTCAGTTTTAAATAACTGTCACAGGTCTGGTGTGAGTTACAGTTGCTCCCGGTCTCTGCTGTCCCTAGGATCTGCTTAACATAGTTTTCATTAGCTTGCAACCCACACAAAATGCCGGAGAAATTCTGAATGGAAAGCAGTAAACTGTAAACATTTCTAGCTAAGGCCCTTTAACAAGACTGGAAAAAATTAGATGCGAAGTCAGGATAAAAAGATGGTGGAAGGTGAGTATGATGTACAAGTTGGTAGGTGATCATTAACTTACTCTTAGTTAAGCAGGATAGTGTCCATCTTTGTGTGCGACTGTTATCAAAATGGTCTCCCGCCGAAATGCATTCATTGCAAGGGTCATGCCGAAGTGAAAGGTCTTTTAACAGCCCCAAAGCATCTGCCTTTACCACCATCCCTAGCAATAAACGCCACACATTTTCTGTGTTAAAAAGTTAACCTGAAACATTCCTACCTCCCCCCCCCCCGGCACTTTTCTCCAATCACCATAGAATTATGCGTCCTTGTTTTAGAGACATCCAATTTGGGAAACATTCCCTGGATGTCCCCTCATTTGATGCCTCCTACCATTTTGTCACATCAAGTCGCAACTTGTTCTGTTTTCTGCTAAAGAGGAAAGCTCTATCTTATTCATGCTGCACTCATAACATATTTGGTGTGAAGTACAATGGTCAAAGTAAATTTGTTGTCAAAGTACAAATGTTACCAGGTATATCTTGCTGCCAGCATGCACAGTAAATACAAAGATACACGGATGAATCAATGAAAGACAGCACGTATTAAAGACTGGAAAACACCAATATAGAAAACAAAGAGATTAAATTATGCAAGTAAACAAAAAGCAAAGAAAAATGATAATAAATGTGCAGGAACTATCAAGAACATGAGCTGTGAATTCTATGATTATGAGTTCATTGTTGTGCTGAGCGACATTATCCCCTCTGCTTCCAATCCCTTGCGGTGAGGAGTAACAGCTATTTCTGAACCTCGTGCTGTGGGACCTGAGGCTCCGGTGAATCCCTCTCGGTGGCATCATGGAAAGAGAGCATCGCCTGAATGACGGGTTCCTTGATGATGGATGTTGTTTTTCAGTACCAGGTGTCCTTGTAGATGTGTTCAGTGGGCTTTACCTGTGATGGATTGGCTGCATCAACAATTTTTCAATTGTTATTGCATTCAAGGGCATTGGTGTTTCCAAATCAGACCGGTCAGGCTATTCTCCACTATAGTTCCAGAGAGCATTAACAAAGTCTTAAATGACATGCCAAATATGCACAAACTGACGTACTATATGATGTAAATGGTGAGAAGTATTTCCACGATGCAACAAATTCCGCTCCTCGGAGCCTCTACACTAAGACAATTTCAGCCAATGTTGGGGAAATTACAGTCACACACTACAGTGTTGCTTTTACTACTTTTTCTGTTTCTGTTTCTGTTTTCCTACATTTCTGTTTCTCTTTCTGCTGCTGGCATTTCAAAAATCTTTGGAAATTGAAGCACACATCATTCAAGGTTCACCTTTGTCAACTCTATGTTACATCCTGAGAGATGTACGTTGGGATTGAGGGGATAGATCGTGTCCATGAATTGAAGTCTATTATCACGGTTGTACAGTTCTCTGCCCTTGAAGTGGTGAAGTTGCTCCAGGGTTTAAAGGTGTTGTAAAGTTCTGAATATGTACAGGAACATGTGCTCACTGCACAGTGCTGTGGGTTTTATTCTTCTATGTCCTGGTAGTGAAGGTCTAGATATTGTAAAGTTCACTCTCCCTGCAGTCAAATGTTGACTTTTCTTGAGCAGGTACATATGCAGTGCACGTTTATACCAGAGATAGACCATTCCCTCCTTTGCAGTATGGGCCAGATGTTGTTAAAGTCTCTGGTCTTACAGTATGGTGCTGGCAGTTTAAACATCATATATAACTGCTTGCGGTCTGTGTCTCCCAATGTACTAAATTCTCCCAAAGGACTTTCCCATCAAAATGGTTTAAAAGACGCAACAGCACTTCCTCTTTAGTATCAAATCGCCAGAGTATATCACCATACTGCCTTTCTCATCACACTTTCCTTCTTCTCCTTTTCCTTAGGGAACACCGGTATTCATTTTCTACCTCGGATGTTAACTCTGGCTCAAGGCTCTTACCCCCAGCTTTCTCCTAGGGTGGTCCTATCCTCTGCCCACTATACTGTTGTTTACTGTGTGTGCATCAGATGCTTGGGATTCTCAGTGATCTTCCTGCGTGAGGACATTTCCTGATTCACTGTCTGACTTATTTCTTGTTTCCTGTGTATTCCTCCATGTTTCTGTCTAATTTCATCTTTTTCCTCCTTACATATGACTCCCCTTACATTTTTAAACAAATTCAATATTTCTCATCACCCTCACTTCCTGGGCATCGCTATCCTTCCTGAACACACCAAACAAATAATGCCCCATCCGCTCAAGGCTTCTTACTGACGTGTAGCTCTGGATGCCAACACTCCCGCCACATGCCACACGATAAAAATCGTCAAGGCGGCTCCAGCATGCTTCCCTGTGAGAATAGTACTTCTCATTCACTGTAACCAATCCCTGATAAACCAGTCCCACTGATCCTGGAAGAGAGTCCAATGATCTGTGTTCCTGATACCCTCCCTCCTGCAACAAAATGTTACCCACACATTTCAGTGTACCAACGTACCCCATCTTACCTTGGGACATTTGAGAAAAAAACAGTGACATCAAAAATGAATTCCAAATAACAGTGAAGAACAAATTCTAGGCTCCACAAAACATGTCTATCATAGAACAGCAATGGGAAAACCTCAAATGCTGCAAAACACAAGCAGCAGAACAGGTAATTCCCAAAGAACAGAACAAAGCTAAAAATAAATTAATGACAGAAGAAATTATTAATCTTATTGAAAAGGAAGAAAATGTAAGGAAAACGAAAAAGTGTAAATGTCCTTGCATGCACGGATAACAACCAACTGCAAGGAAGCAAAAGAAAAGCGGCTTAAGGACAAATGTGATTTAATAGAACAATTACAGAAAACCAACAACAGCCAACGTATGCACGATGAGATCAAAGAGTTCACAAATCGAAAGAATAGCGGGGCAACAACAGGGTGTATAAAAGCAAAAGACGGCTTTAATAATTATGGAAAAAAGAGAAAAAAATAAGGCAAAGATTTGTCAGAATACATCAAAGAACTATACGACGACAAAGACCAAGAGGACAACTTTGATATTTGCAACAACAACGAGGGCCCAGCAATACTGAAAGAAGAATTGAAACATGCTATGAAGAAAATGCGAAAGGGGAAATCATCAGGACCAGATAACATTCCGGTTGAACTGAATGAAGCGCTAGAAGATTCTGGTGTCGAGAAATTAACAATATTATTGAATAGAATATACATCAGTGGCAACGTACCAGAAGAGCTTTTAAAGACATTATTCACTGCACTGCCAAAGCAACCAAGTGCAACAGAGTGTGGACAACACAGAATAATGAGCCACGTCACAAAAATTCTACTTGGAATCATCATGCTCAGAATAAGAAACAGAATTAAACCAGAGATCAGTGAAGGACAGTGCGGCTTTCTCAAAGGAAAAGGAACATCAAATGCCACATATTCTGAGGAATATTATCAAAACTTCAATAGAAGTACAACAAGACCTATACTTCTGTTTCATTGACTATACAAATGCCTTTGACGCAGTGAAATACCAAGTAATCATAAAAATGCTTAAATATATTATTATCGACGGAAAGGATCTAAGAATAATCAGGAATCTCTGGTGGCAACAAGGCGCAGACATGCGGATAGACAAGGTTTGTGAATATCGGCCAATAAAGTGAGGAGTCAGAAAGGGATAACACCAGGAAATCTGCAGATGCTTGAAATTCAAACAGCATACACACAAAATGCTTATGGAATACAGCAGGCCAGGCAGCATCTATAGGGAGAAGCGCTGTCGACGTTTCGGGCCGAGACCCTTTGTCAGGACTAAACGAAAGGAAAGATAGGAAGAGATTTGAAAGTAGTGGGGGGGAGGGGGAAATACGAATTGGTAGGAGAAGACCGGAGGGGGTGGGATGAAGCTAAGAGCCGGAAAGGTGATTGGCGAAAGTGATACAGAGCTGGAGAAGGGAAAGGATCATGGGACGGCAGGCGTCAGGAGAAAGAAAGGAGGGGAGCACCAGAGGGAGATGGAGAACAGGCAAACAACTAAATTTGTCAGGGATGGGGTAGGAACTGCAGAAGGGGCATTAACGGAATTTAGAGAATTCATTGTTCATGCTATCATTCTGTGAGAGTCGACTTGGACTATTCCTCTTCCCACCCTGTCTCTTGCAAAAATGCTATCCCCTTCTCACAATTCCTCCGTCTACGCCGCAACTGCTCTCAGGGTGACGCTTTTCATTCCAGGACGAAGGAGATGTCTTCCTTTTATAAACAAAGGGGATTCCCTTCGTCCACAATCAATTCTGCTTTCAAACGCATCTCTCCCATTTCCCGCACATCTGCTCTAACCTCATCTACCCGTCACCACTCGGGATAGGGTTCCCCTTGTCCTTACCTACCACCCCACCAGCCTCCAGGTCCAACATATAATTCTTCGTACCTTCCGCCACCTCCAATGGGATCCCACTATAAAACACATTTTTCCCTCCCTCCTCCTTTTTGCTCTCCGCAGTGATCGCTCCCTGCTCGACTTTCTTGTCCAATCGTCCCCCCATCCCTTCCCACCGATCTCCTTCCTGGCATTTATCCTTGTAAACGGAACAAGTGCTACACCTGCCCTTGCACTTCCTCCCTCACCACCATTCAGAGCCCCAGACAGTCCTTCCAGGTGAGGCGACACCTCACCTGTGAGTCGGCTGGTGTGGTGTACTGCGTCCGGTGCTCCCGCTGTGGCCTTTAATATATTTTGCTGAGACCCGACGCAGACTGGGAGGCCGTTTCGCTGAACACCTACGCTCGGTCCGCAAGAAAAAGCAGGATCTCCCCGTGACCACACATTTTAACTCCACGTCCCATTCCCATTCCGATATATCTGTCCATGGCCTCCTCCATTGTCAAAATGAATCCAAACTCAGTTTGGAGGAACAGCACCTTATATACTGGCTGGGTCGCCTCCAACCTGATGGCATGAACGTTGACTTCTCTAACTTCCGTTATTGTCCCTCCTCCCATTCCTACCCCATCCCTGACAAATTTAGTTGTTCGCCTGTTCTCCATCTCCCTCTGGTGCTTTCCCCTCTCCTTTCTTTCCCCAGAGGCCTCCTGCCCCATGATCCTTCCCCTTCTCCAGCTCTGTATCACTTTCGCCAATCACATTTCCAGCTCATAGCTTCATCCCACCTCCTCCTGTCTTCTCCTATCTTTTTCGCATTTCCCCCTCCCCCCACTACTTTCAAATCTCTTACTGTCTTTCCTTTCGGTTAGTCCTGACGAAGGGTCTCGGCCCGAAACGTCTCACAGCGCTTCTCCCTATAGATGCTGCCTGGCCTGCTGTGTTCCACCAGCATTTTGTGTGTGTTGTAGTCAGAAAGGATTGTGTTCTATCGCTAGACCAGTTTTCCCTGTACAGTAAAAACATTATGAGACCCATACAAGACCTACCTGGAAAAAGTATAGGAGGGTACAATTTCACCAATCTCAGCTAAGCAGAAGATAAAGTACTGATAGCAAGCAGTGAAGTAAATTTCCAGAAACTAGTATCTACCATCAACGCAGAGATCGAAAGACTTGGCCTAACCTTAAACAAAACAAAAACTGATACCTGATATAAAGCTGTACGATAGTATTGGAAAACGAAATCCTGAAACAAGTTCACAACATCAAGTACCTTGGATCATGAGTAACATCTGATAGCAAAAGCGAAACAGACATAAAAACAAGAATAGCAATGGCACGAACATCATTTACAGAAATGAGTAACATCCTAACGAACAGGAAAATTGCAACTGAGATCCGCCTTAGAACTCTCAGCTGCCACATTCATCCTACATTGAAATATAGTCGCCAGTCATGGACCATCACAAATGCAATGGAAAAAAAGAATCAGTACAGTAGAGATGTGGTTCCTCAGAAGAATGCTATACATATTATACACGGACAGGATAAACAACGAATAAGTTCTACAGGGAACGAAAACAAAACGTACAGTACTTTAAAAAATCAGAAAACAGCAATCAAAATTCGTTGGACACCTATTGCTTAGAGAGACTTTACAAATTTAGTTACAACTGGAAAGCTGGATGGAAAAAGAAGCAGAGGCAGACAGAGAATGACAATGATAAATGGATTAACATCATGGTTAGAAACGGGGGGGGGGGGCAACAACTACAATTCGGAGGGTCAGGGACAGTGAAGAATGGAGAGACATGTTCGCCCACGCCGAACGGCCAGGCACCTGAATGAATGAATGAGTGAACCTATTGGCATTAGAACAATGACACAATGGTTGCACATATAAGATAAAAGCCTATGAACAGGATAGGCAGAGATCCTGTATCTGAGGTTAGCGGTGAAGAGGCAGGACAGTATATTCTGGAATAAATCTCCTCCTGGGCTTTTAGTTACGCAATCAATGGAGCATTTATAGGTGCATTTAAGCCAGATAATCGCGATCAGCTGACTGAAAGGGACTCTCATTTGATAATTGTCACATTGAACTCTACGCAGAGAGGAGTGATTTAAAACATGGGTGTCTTGGGCATGACCAGGACACGCTGTAACATTACCACTGTGGTCAGCGTTGAGGCTCCAGAGACAATATTATCATCACGGTCAACGGTGGGCGTGGAATAGTAATGACGTCGGCAGCTTGTCCTGCAGTGATATCATCATCTCAGTTCAGTGAGCTGAGATCCAGAGAATCAGTGACAATATCAGAGTGGTCAGTGACGTGCTTGGAAAGTGCAGACTATTCTGCGTGTTGAATACAAGAGCCGGTAACCATTCTGACATTTCAGCTTAACACTCAGTTTTACAGTTCCATTCTAGGGTTGTGGATTTCCAGGAAGTCAGTGAGATGGGTCTGAGTCTGACTGGTGAAGATTTCAGGCAGATACATCAAGTCTGTGTTTCGCATCTGTCCCCATCTGCAGATAAATCTTCCTTGGAATGTTTTCTCCTTTTGGAGCAACAATTAAAATTATTGCAAAACCTTTAATATTAGCGTGTCCTCTTCCATTTTATACCAACATGTGGTGTATCCCATATTTCTGCATTTGCTGAACCACAACGGGTTAACTACATCTATTTCTGACTATAATTAATCTGATATGTGATGCGCAATAATTTTCTTTGTTGTTGTGCACAGCCTGCTTGGAACAGCATTAACCTGAACGTTTATTTGCAACACTCTTCACAATATGTTTGCGTGTTTAACTACATTAAATGTATGTTTACATGCACGCGCGATATTTTAACAATTATACTTTCACAATTGTTGCCAGTATGCAAGATCAGAAAAAAGAAACAGCTGTAAAAAACTGTAGGTGATGGAGACTCTATACGTTTTATGGTCCCTGGTGTTTTCCATTATCTGTATCACTGAATACAATCTACACCTCTTTCCATATTTTAAATTCTTCATCCACTACACCAGTAATCAATGACCGGGATTATTTTTGCGCAGATAGAACAAATATAGTAGATGTATGGCGGTCCTTCCCAGCGATAGGCTGCAAGTTACACCTGAGCATGCTGTAAACCTGGCTTACTGATGTAGACTGCATGTGGTCGAAGAACTTGTAGCACAGATTGGCTGTATTGCCTGCCTAGTGCCCGGTTTCGGGATATTTTATCTGCCCTGTACAGGAAATTGTAGTGGGAGAGGAAAAGTCCAGGTGCATGTGGATACGGACGACAAAGATAGAACAAGGAAAGAGGATCTGCTAAGGGAGTTTGAGCAGCAAGAGACAAAACTAAAACGTAGAGCAAAGGTGGTAATCTTTTCATACTACCTGAGCCACGTGAAAATCGGCATCGGGTCAGGGAGATCAGACAGTTAAATGCTAGTTCATGTAGGTTATTATAGATTACATGATCATTTGAGGAAGAGGGCTACTAAGTGACAAATGGATTACAATACAGATATGAACTTCCTGAGGAGGCTGAGGAGAGTTGGACTATGCACATCGATACTCACATCATTCCACAGGTACACAGTCGTGTGCAGATCATTAACAAAACAAACTTTATTCACATCAAAAGTTATACGAATAGACCTTTTATTCTTTCCATCAGAAGTCAATGCTATGAGTAGCGTTCTATTACATTACTACACGTCAATCAGTAACACTGCTGCCATTCATGTGACACTCAGGGATGGATTACTACTGAAATCATGGAAGAGATCCTCATCAAAGGCAGTGTCTCATTGTCTGGTAGCGGAACAACACTACCCTCTGTTCCTTCAGCACCAGGTTCTTGCCATGGCTGCACCAAGCATCAGAATGTCCGCCAGCAAGTACTTCTGCAGCCTGAAATGTGCCATTTGGAGCCGGGGGGAAATGGCTGGATTGACCTTTCACTGGAAATTAGCGCAGAACACGGGTGCCTGCTCCGCCTTTTCCCAGTCCTTTGCCTCCTTTCCCTCCACCAAACATGAATGCTGCTTCACTCAAATGGACGTTCAGTGACAAAGGAAGGTACGGAGAGACAGACTTTGGAAGAGGATGAGACAGAGTCAAAATGACGGACTGCAGAGAGCGGCCACTCATCTTCAACCTCTACGGGAACGTTAAAGCTTCCAACAATTTCCAATGGTAAATGCACAACAGAACTAAATAACACCACTCTAGTCAAACTCTCGAACACACCCGGTCCACACTAAATGATTCCGTGGTTTTACTGCTCCCAGCTCTGCTCCAGACTTATAAGGAAACATTTTCCACTCTACAAATAATCACTTGAGGAATCGGTGAAAGTGATGACAGTCCTTCACCGGGACCAAGGCCAGTGCAGCGCGCCCTCCTCAGACACAGCAGCTGGAGGGTAAGTGTACAGTTGTTCTCAGTGTAAAACCAGATTGTGAGGAGAAAATGAAATATCATCACAGGAAGGAGTTGAATATCCAAGTATATCTGTGCTACTGCAAACTTCTAAAGCACAATTAAAGGGATTCAGGAAGCTAACTCGGGCTGGAGCCGTACAAAGGTATCAGAATATTGCTTAAACAGGTGATTAGAAAAAGCAAAAAGGGGACTAAACCGTCCTTGGTGAACAGGATCAAGAATAAGCCATTTTACCATTATTCCCTGGAGATTATGAGAATGGGAGGAGATTTGACAGACATATATATGAAAGGTATAGATAGGGTGAAATAATGCATTGTCTTGGGAGAAATGTGTTTGATCCTACAGCTATTGCAGCGATATGATTGCCGGCTGACCGGGAGAAGGACATCAGAATACGAACATATTCAATGTTCCAGCACTGTCTCCAGCCCGGATGCAAATGGAGTAGAATTGGACATCGTAACTCCAGCAACCTAATCCCACAAGTACCAAAACCTACAGAAGCTCCAAAGACTTCATCCCTGAGAAAGAATGTATCCACCTCGAAGACTGGCTGCACATGGAGAGAGCTTGGAAGACTGGAATAGCACAGCGAATTCGGATCAGTTGTCTTTGGTCCAGTGGGCGTGATGTGCGAACCTGCCACCGTCTGACTGAAAGACACAGAGCAACTCTGTCCTCTCACCATCCCGTGCCCTCTAGTTACTGATTTCACATTCCTGTTAAAAAGTCTCTGTGCGTTCACACTATTGGTGATCTTCATAGTTTCATACACCTCTGTAATATTGCCCCTCATTCTCCCACATTCCAAGGAAAACAATCCTAAACTGCTCATATGTCATTCATTTGTGTCCCAATATTGACCTTGTAAAATACCCCTGCTTTATTTCCAGCTTAATGGCATGTTTCATGTTACAGTGTGACGGAAACTAAAAACATGATATTTCAATCTGACCTCACAGATTATACAAATGCAACACAACACGCAATCTCTATCCTCACTGCATTTACTGATTGAGGCCAGTGAGCCAAAAAGTTTCATCACCTGCATGACTATCTTTTACCCAATTTGAGGCCCTGCCAGCTTACTGACTGAAAGGTAACTGATGTTTGTTTAACGTGACTGGATGTTAGAAGGGAACCTGTAGATTTGGGAGACTTAGAGTATCAGAAGGCATCCACTTGGTTGCCACATGAAAGGTTGGTGCATGACAACAGAAATTACAAGACGGGTTCACAAGGATAAAAGGCTGGTTTTCGCATAGGAGACAGAAACTAATTAACGGTTCAGGGGAATATCCCCAGGTCCGTTCTGGACCCACAATTATACACTACCAAAATTAAAATCAGTGGGCAGAGGTTGCGGTGGTAGTGGGCCATCTAAGGAAAACGTGAGGGCAGTAAATCATTCACAAGCGGTATTAATCAGACGGACGAGGGGGCAGAGTGTGAGGGCTCCAAAGCTGTCTGTCACTGACACAGAACGTGGTGGGGGTAATGTTGAGATGGGACATTTGGTATCTGCAACCGGATATAGAGAGGGAGAATACTCAGAAAATGGAGTTTAATATGGTAAACAGTGATGGCGTGTTCAGGGGTGGAAAGAAACAAAAGGCAGATTATTATTTATATGGAGAGAAAACGCACATGAGTGAATTGCAGAGGGGTCCAGGTGTACAATATGCCCACAAACAGCCGACAGCTGCAGTGAATTGTTGATGGGCATTTATTTCTGCGTGGTTGGTGCAGGGAAACGGAGAAGTGTTGTTACAGTGTCAGACAAGTGCACAGTGATGGATTTTGTAAATCAGGACATAAACAGGACATAAAATGGTAGTGTCATGGGGAGTGTTAGTGAACAGTGAGACCTTGGGGTACAGGTACATAGTTTCCTTGAAAGTTACAACACAGGTAGACAAGGTTGTATAGTAGCTGAACAGTAAGCTTGCCTTCGGTAGCAGAGGAGTTGCAAAGTCACATTACATTTGTACAAAATATTAATTAAAACACAGCAGCAGTTCCCTGTGCAGTTCTGGTCAGTACAATAAGCAAGGAAGTGATTAAGCTGGCAAGATGAAGAAAAGATCCACAGTAATGTTGACTGGACTGAGGCCTTGTGTTACCAGTAAAAAGCAGACACACTGGGACTGTTTTCGCTGGAGTAAAGGAGACTGAGGGGATACCTGATAGAAGATTAGAAAACTATGACAGTTCTAGATAAGATAAGCAGTCAGCATCATTTTAACAGCGTGGAAATGCCAAATTCAAGAAGGCTGCCTTTAAAGTGACAGGGTGATAATTTAAAGATGGTGTGCAGAGCAAGTGGTATATCAGTTTTATTTACAGAGTGGTGGGACTGGTATGAGCAGCCACGGGGAGTGATGGAAGTAGAGATGATAGTGACATTGAAGGGAGATATGAGATTTAGTTAAAGTGGCATTCTATTCAGCACATACATTGTGGTAAGAAGGACCTGTTCCTATACTGCACTGTTCAATGTTCTGAGTGAGCCTCAGTGACAGAAAACTAATTAACTGGGGGCAACGACAGGTGTATCGGGTCCTCAAGAGTGTTATCAAAAAGAGATACCAAGGATTACAAGTACTTAGTACTCTGAAGGTGCAGTAGGGTGATGAAGAAGGCATTCATCGGTTAGAATTTGGGACTTTATGTTGGGACTTTATGAGATGGGACTTTATGTTGAGACAGTACTGCCATTGGTGAGACAACAATGTATTATGTGCAGTTCTGGTCTCTCATTTATAGACTGAAAATCACTAAGCTGGGAAAGGGCAGAATGTTTTTGGTAATATGAAGGGGAAAGTTCAAAAGGGACAATGGGGCAGCTTCTTCCATACAGAGAGTGGTGACTGTCTGGCACGAGCTGTAGATGAAGCTCGAGGAAGCTGCAGAGGAGATACAATCCCAATGTTTTGCAGACATTTAGACAGGTACATGGATAGGAGAGGTTGAGAGGATTTATGGGCCAAACACAGGAAAACGGATCTCTAGGATAAATACCTTGGTCAATATGGCTGTGTTTTAGTCCTGTGTATTTCAGTAACTGAGTGAAAGATGGTCAGCACTGGAGACTCCTCAGTCCAGGTATAAATAGTTTACATGTGACTGGGGGTATGTAAAAGATGGGAAGAGGAATGTGCAAAAATGTTTATCCCCACTGTCCTTCTAGTCTCACCACAAATCAACTCCATTTAGTTTTAGATGGCCTTTGTTGTGAAAAAGACTGCAGCCATTCACTTCATCAGCCATGTTCCTCAGGAGTTTATAAAACTCTGTCCACTCAACACTCAGCTTTCTACATTCCGGGAACACAGACCGAGGCTTTCCAGTCACGACTTGTAACTCAGTCCCAGTCGCTCCTTGTGAATCTTTACTGCACCTTCAAAGAATTACAGACTCATAGATAATTTATCTCAATATATAAATGAACAACAATAATGTTTCAGTGTTATTTATTTATTTGGCTACACTTTATCTAGTTTAGACTGACTTGAAGATCGGGTCACATTTTAATCATATTTATGCAGAATTTGTAAAACTTTTACAGGGTTCACAAATGAACAAGACTCACAGCTCTGCCCGCTGGAACACATCACTAATCACCAGCCAACATTCTGAGAAACCGTTTTATTTACCTCTTCAAAAACCTCTGAAGTTTCACCAACCACAACTTCCCGTAAACAAAGCCGCGCTGATTTCTGTTACTCAGACACTGCCTATCCAAACGCAGGTGATCCCCGTCCTTGAGAATCCCCTCCAGATTCTTCGGAACTATGGAGGTCAGGCTGACACCTGCAGTTTCCAGGCTTGTCCTTGACATCTCTTTTAAACAATGGAACAACTTTAGCCACTCTTCAGTTATTGGAACAACCCTCACTGGACCTCAACAATTTTCTCACTTCTTCCACAGTGCAATTGGATTCATCCAACTTAAAGCTCTGTAGGTTGCTAATAACTGATCGCTGGTAATAAGACTGTCCTCCAAAGCAACTCCACTAGTGTGTATGATCAAATGAGCAACCATGCTATTGTACTCAGTAAACACAAAGTGGAAAACATCATTGATTAATTCGTGATCCTACCCATTCCCTGTGGCTCAAGACATGGAGACCCTGCTGATCTCCATGGGACCACTCTCTCCCAAGCCACAGTGTTGCTCCTAACATAGCTATAGAACCTCTTGGTAATTTCCTGAGCTGCCTGATCATTTGCATAACATTGGTCTGTCCTATTGGTTTCCCTCTTCAGGGTATTCTTAATAATTTTCATTCTTATCCAGTGATTTCCAGATTCAGTCTTCTTGCACACAGTGTATGATTCCTTTATTTCTTGATTGGAGCTTATATCTCTCAGTGGCCCATTTTCCCTAAACTTGCATGGCTATCCTTCACCCCAAAAAGGAACATGCTTCTTCTGGACAGCGGCAATCACCCATAAAATAGAATTCCCTGCTGCCATTTGGTCATGTTCTGTCATCCAGATTCTCTCACGCCACTGATGAGAGATCTGATCAAATCACTAAAATTCACCTTTTCTCCAGAATAGATCCCTAAACTGTGAACTTGACCATATATTCCCATCACTATCTTCAAACTAATAGAATGAATGAAGAAGTTATTAACAATTGCAGGGGTAAGACATGCGAACACGAAAGAATTCATAGTGGGATCAGAACAGGAGGGAGAGAGTAATTCATTCTTCTGGGAGTCAAGATCACTGAGGATCTATCGGTGTCCCAAAATAATAATGCTACTATAAAGAAGACAGGACAGCGGCTAGATTTCATTGGAGTTTGAAGAGATGGGGTTTCTCAATTAAAACACTCAAAACCCTCACACATTGTACAGTGAAGCTTATTCTGACAGGCTACATCACTCTTTGCTGGGGATTGGGGCAGTTACTGAACAGGACCAAAAGAAGCTTCCGGAAATTGTAAAATTTGTCAGCTTCATCTTGGGTAGTAGCCTCTGTAGTATCCAGGACATTGTCAAGTAGCGGTGCATCAGAAAGGCGACGTCAATAGTGAAGGACTTCCATCCCCCAGGACATGCCCTCTTCACACTGGCAGGGGCAGGAGGGAGGTCCCGAAACCTGGAGGCGAATCTCTCTGCCATACGATTCCAAAATTGACATTGAATCCATGAACACTACCTCGCGTTTATAATGAATATTATTTTTTTTGCATTTGCACTATATTTCATTGTGTAAATATGCATAGGTACTTAATGTTATTGTTTTACTTTTTTCATTTCTGTGTGTATTGGATTTAAATGCTGCTGGTAAATAAACAATTCAGAATCAGAATCAGGTTTATTGTCACTGGCATGTATCGTGGAATTTGTTAACTTAGCAGCAGCAGTTCAATGCAATACATAATATATATAAAAATAATAATTATCAAAATAATAACTAAATCGATTACAGTATACGTACATAGTACAGATAAAAATCGTACAAAAACAGAAACAATATATATTGGAAAAAGTGAGGTAGTGTCCAAAGTTTCAATGCCCATTTAGGAATCGGATGGTAAAAGGTAAGAAGCTTTCCTGAATCGCTGAGTGTTTGCCTTCATGCTTCTGTACCTCCTAGCTGATGGTAACAGTTTTCAAACGTCACAACACATACCGGTAATATAAACTAGATTCTGGTTCTGTTAGAAGGGATTGTTGATGAGCCTGGCGAGTAGGCAGAGGAATAGGAAATGGTGCTCAGTCCAGATGAGTGAGGTGTGGCAATTTGTGAAGTCATATCAGAGGAGGACTTTGTGAACACAGCCCGGTCTGTCACAGAAACATTCTTCCCCTCCATTGACTCCAGCTGCATTGAATGATGCCCAGGGAAATAGTTAACGTCATCAGTAACCCTTCCTACCCCTGTCATTCTCTCTTCTGACATCTTCCATTGGGTTACAGACAGAATGGAGTGAGAACACACAGCAGCATAATCAAGGACAACATCGGTTCTACTTTTACAGGTCCTAAACTAACAGTATTCATACCTGCCATTGAAGTTTTCATGTTTTATTTTATAACATTATTTCACTGTGTTTAAATTTGGGTTTTTGACACTGAATAACAGAAAGATTCATTCGTGTTAAAATGAAAATGATATCTAAAAAGTGATAAAACGAAAATAATCCATTGTATGACTGTGCTCCCCCTTTAATATGACACACCAAATCTTCACTGGTACGGATAATTTGTTTTAGAACTTTTATAATTAGTTTAAAGGAGATCTCCGTGCAGAGTCAGGATGTGCCAACTGACTGTCGTAAAAATACACCAATTCCAATTGCTGCTGCATCAGTGTCCTGGCAAAAAGTACACCATGAAGACAAAAGAACGCTCCGAGAATCTCGGTGAAAAGGTTAATGAAAGGCAAAAAAAAAGATGAAACAACCTACCAACAGTTGTATGTGCAGTCTCTCCCATCTCGGGACAGAAGCTTGTAAATCCTTGCGAGTTATCATAGGTCTCTTGGTAGCTTCGATCTCTCTCCCTTTCTTGGACGCTCTCTCCATTTTTAAGGATATCCTGCTCTTGGCAGTTTTACAGCTGTGCCTTATTCTTTACATTTTTTGATGATTGTTTTAACTATACGTGCTTTAACTGTACTGTGACTTGGAAATATTATTGTATCCATCTCCAGACTTATGCTTTACAATAATCTTTTACATGGAATTGACGATTCTAGTGGTTTACTGTCCTGTGATCAAGACAAATAGACGGGATTTAAATAAAAGTCGGAAAGATGCCTTTCATTACGTTTCAAAGTAAATGTGACAAATAATGATAATCTTTCCAAAAGCAGTAGAGAGGAGTTCAACGTAGATATATGTCACTATATAGAATCCTGAGATTAATTTTCTTGACTACTCAAAAAATCTATAGAATTTTAGCTGTTATCTATTCCATAGGTAATAACTATAACAGAATCAATAATAAACCAACCAACTAGCGCGCTCAACCAGCGTGAAGAAGGCAACAAACTGTGCGAATGCAAAAAGCAGAAATAATAATTAAATAAACAATAAATATTGAGAATATGAGATGAAGTGTCCTTGAAAGTAAGTTCATTGGTTGTGGGAAATTTTCAATTAAGGCAAGTGAATCTAACTGTTTTGGTTGAAAAGTAAATGAAACTAAGCTGTTTACACTTTCTCAACCTCGGCCTCCGTATCTCTCATCAACCAGGGTTCCTGAAAACAGCCAGCCTTTTCCATTACCCTACAAGAATCATACAGGTTTTGACTTTTAAAGGACTCCCACTTCGCACGACCTTGCCCATTCTCCCTTCTTAACTGAATCTTTATAATCTGGCACATTGAGCTGTCCATCCTGCCCTCCCTCAGACATGATTCTGTTGGGGCCGTGATAGGACCATAAGAAGTAGGGGCAAAATTAATGATAGTTGATTCTTTTATCTCTCTTCACACCATACACTTGCCTTTTCCCCAAAATCTGCTGATCCACTGACTAATCAAAAACCTATCAACCTTCGTTTTATACGGAATGGTTTGGCCTCCTCACCTGTCTGTGACAATGAATTCAAGTTTCACTCCCAACTTTGTAAGCAATTCCTCTTCACTTCCGTTCTAGATGGATAACCGTTTATTCTACAACTGATACGCTGGCCCTCGACACCTCCACTATAAGAAACATCCTCTCCATATCGACTCTATATAAGCCTTTCTATATTCAATAGGTGTCAATTCTTGTGAATTCCATTGAGTACAGGCCTAAAGACACTAATAGCTCCTCAGACATTAACACTTTAGTTTCTCCACTCATATGGCTCATCTGGGCCCTCTCCAAGGCCAGGGAAACATTTCTTTAGATAAGTGTCACACAGCCGCTCATAGACCTGCAAGTGGGGTCTGAACAATGATTTGTAAACCTGAATGTAACATTTTGCATTAGTATACTTGTCGTCTTGAGATGAAAGCTAATGTTTGATTTGTCTTCCTTATCACCGACTCATACTGCAAGTTGCACTTCCTACAGGAGAACTCCCAATTCTCTTTGCACTTCGTGTTTTTTTTTATTTTTTTTAATTTTTAACGGGCTTGGAAAGTAATCTTCATCAATACTACTTATGTGCACCACCATATAGTTCCCTGCACTGTTTTCCGCCTTCCACTTTTCCCATCCTCCCAAACTGTCTGTCCTTCAGCAGATTCCCCGTTTGCTCCACACTACCTGCCCTCCATCTATATTAGAATTCACTGCAAACTTCACCACAAAGCCGTTAATTCTGTCACTCAAATCAATGATCTATATATAAAAGGAAGCAATCCAGCAGTCCCCAGAGTCAGTCACATCTGAGTTCATCCACCTGACCTGTCAAGCCTCTTACACTGAAGAAAATGCAGTTTAAACCAAATGTTTTTCCTTTCCTTTGTCTGTGCTCCGGTCTATCCTCTTGACTAAAATTGCTGTTATTGGCATAAGTATTATCACCTGCTCAGGGTCACACTGACCGTCACTCTCATTTATCCTATTCTGAGAATCACTCGCAAATCTACAGGATATTGCCCCCCACACCCATTTCAGGGGTAACGCATCTCTTGTGTGCAAGACTCCCTACCACAGAAGAAATTGTAGTGATCCAAGAACTTCAATCTTGCCTCTGCCTCAGCCCCTCAGTCAAATATTCAACTGAATCATCATTCTATTTATATCTTCATAATTATTTGGCACAGGATGTAATTCAGAGATTACTATTTCTGAAGATGTGCATTTTAAGTTCCTTCCTAATTCTCTCTATTCACTGTGTACAAGTTATATGCAACACGAGCACTTTAGAATTTTCTGCAGCCGCTCTGACTCGTTCCAGATCCTGGTATTCTAGAGGCAACACATTATCCTGGGAACTCTCTTGCAAACATAGAACCTGAAGTATTTTCTTAAATACTGTCCAGACTATCCCGTCCTTCCCTACTAGTCATCTGAGACATTGTTAGTGCCTGCAGCCTGGTTGATGCTGGTGTGTCCTGAGACATCATTTTCCCATCAGTATTCTAAACGTGTACATGTTGTGAGGGGAGAGGACACTGGGGACCCTGCGCTGGTCGAGTCTTTCTCCTGTCTCTCCTGGTGATCACAAAAGTTATCAGAATCCTTCACCTTAGGTGTGACCATCTCACTAAAGGATGTGGTCTTACAGTTCCAACAGAGAGAGAGATTCTGAAGAAAAAATCCCCTCGAATTTCATGTCCTAGAGGACCCAACCACATGTGCCATTTCTCTACCCAGATTTCCAGATGGTCTGTGTTCTGCAAATAACTTGGAAATCTTCCTCACTATGGACATCTGCACCAAATATTTGTGTCACCTAAGTAGATTCCTGGTTTGCCACTATACTCTTGTTAAACAGGCGAATAAAATTGGCTCATCTGCCGTTCTCTGCAGCAACTTGTGTCATTAAAATTAGACGATAAAGGTCCCTGTGAGAGTCCCAGCAATCTGCAGTCTTGCTCCATTCACTTAATAACCTGGAATTAATTCTACCCAGTCTTGGTGAGTTATCCAACTTCGTGTTCTCTGAGAGTTCCCAACAACTTGTTAGTAATGTGCCTGGAATATCAGCGTATCCCTGCTGGTGGTCATTTCGGCCATCACTTTCAGTTTGGTGAATACTGACGTGAAACATTCATTTGGTGATGTGGTCACTTATTCCGGCTCCAGACATGCTTTCACTCTTTCACCACTGAGTTGTCTACATTCCTGCTTTCGTTGTTGTGCCCCTTTTGTTTTTAATATATGTACAGGGTATTCTCTCCAGGCTTGCTCATCAAAATTCTTCCCTCTCCCCCACCATCATTCAGCACTGCAGATTATTTGTTTAATTTGCATATCGCAGCATATTCATCAAAGGCATTGTCTAATTTCCACTTTCTAAACTTTCCTTATCGTTCCTTTTTTTCTTGACTCCATTTGCAAAATCTCTGATAATGCAATAATCTTAGATCTGGATTCTTTCCTTTCCCCCTCACATAAACCATTTGAATTTTGAACCACTCAACCTTAAGTAACTCTCACAGGTCAGGTCTGATTTACAGCTGCCCCCTGTCTCTGCTGTCCCCAGGTCCTGCCTGACATAGTTCTCATTAGCTTGCAACACACACAAAATGCTGGAGGAACTCAGCATCTATCGAAAATAGTAAACTGTTAACATTTCTGGCTGAAGCCCGTTAATAAAACTGAAAAAAATAGATGCGAGGCCAGGATAAGAACATGATGGTAGGTGAGCATGAAGTAAAAGGTGGTAAGTGATCATTAACTAGCTGTTAGTTAAGCAAATTCCCCCAAGATTGTGCCCTTCTTTGAACATGACTGTTATCAAAAGGGTCTCTCACTGAAATTCATGAATTGCAAGGGTCATGCCGCTTCGCAAGGTCTCTTAATAGTCTCTAAAGCAACTGCCTTTACCTCGATCTCTAGCAGTAAATTCCACACATTTTCTGTGTTTAAAAGTTATCCTCAGACATCCCCATAACCCTACACTTTTCTCCAATTACCTTAGAATTATGGGTCCATGTTTTAGCGACTTCCACATTGGGAAACATTCCTGGATGTCCCCTCATTTGATCCCTCCCATCATTTTGTATACATTCATCAAGTCACCTCTCATCCTGCTTCCTGCCAAAGAGAAAAGGCCTATGTTACTCCACCTATCATCACATTATATTTTCTGTGAAGTTCGATGTTCAAAGTAAATATACTGTCAAAGTACAAATGTTACCATATATATTTTGATGCGGACATGCGCAGTAAATACAAAGAAACACAAGGAATTCAATGAAAAACTGCATACATCAAAGCCTGTCAAAACACCAAAGTAGAAAAGACAACAAAGAGAATAAATTGTATAAGTGAACAAATAGCAATTTAAAGTGATAATAAATATGCTGTACCTATCAACGTCATGCGCTGTTGATTCTTGTTGCGCTGAGTGACATTATCCCCTCTGCATCCAAAGCCTAATCGTTGAGGGGTAGTAGCTAGTTCTGAACCCAGTGCTTTGCGACATGAGACTCCTGTAACTCCTTCTTGATGGCAACATGGAGAAGAGAGCATCGCCTGGATGATGGAGTCCCGGATGATGGATGCTGCTTTCCCATAACAGGTCCCCCTGTATGGGACCTGGTATTCAGTGGCGAGGACGGCTTTACCTGTGATGGACGGGCTGCATCCACAATTTTTCAATTGTTCACTTTCCTTCAAGTGCTTTGGTTCTTCTAGTGTCTAACGGTGGCGTACAGGACCGTGTGCTCACTGCACAGCTCTGTGAGTTTTATTGCTCTGTGTCCTTGTAGTGATGGTCCAGATATTGCAAAGTTCACAGATCCTGTAGTCAAATGTTGACTTCTTCTGAGCAGTCACATATGCAGGGCATGGTTATACCGGAAACAGACCATTCCCGTACTTGGCTGTACGAGCCAGATGTCGTTTAGGATCTCTGTTCTTACAGTATGGTGCCGACAGTTTAAAAATCATATTTAACTGCATGTGGTCTGTGTGACCCAACAGCACTTCCTCTTTTGTATCAACACTCCGGAGAACATCACCATACCATCTTTCTCATCACGATTGCCTCCTTGTCCTTTTCCTCAGTGCACATTAGTATTCATTTTCTACCTCGCATGCTAACTCTGGCTCCGGGCATAAACTCCCACTTTTGTCCTCGGGTGATCGGTCCTGACCTCTCCCCACTATACTGTTGTTTTCTGTCAGCATAAGATGCCTTAGGATTCTCAGTGATCCTCCTGAATGAGGACATTTCCTGGTAACTTTTCACTCTCCTGATTCACTGTGTGACTTGTTTCTTGCTTCCTGTATGTTCCTCGACGACCCTGTCCAATTTCAACTACCTCGTCCTTTCTTATTACTCCCCTTACATTTTTAAACAAATACAATATTTCTCATCATCCTAATTTCCTGACCATCTTTGTCCTTCTCTACCCTCCTCAGAGGGACAGGGAAATACTAATTACTGACCGGCTGGGCTGTACGTGACTCTCACATGTCAGACATCAGCTAACATCAGATCCATCCAGTGAAAACCAGTAACATCAGCTCCCAGACAACTCTCTATGACACCTTCCTATTTGTTGAACAAATTTACAATGATTGACTTGCAGATTCAAAGGTATTCTTATTAATAGCCATCTGAAACTCCCCAGAATTAAGATCCATAAGTCTTCCCAGTTAAACTCCAATCATATTGCTCGGTTCATTTCCCAATACCATACTAAGTATGGTTTACTCCCTGGTGGGCCATCTACATACTGTTTCTTGAAAACTTCATGAACAGACCAAACAAGTAAAGTCCCATCAGCTCAATGCTACTTATTGATCTGTAGCTCTAGATCCCAGCACCTACTCCACATTCCAAATGTTAAAACATCGTCAAACTGGCTCCAGCAAGCTTCACTGTGAGAATATTTCCTCCCGTTCACTGCAATCAGTCGCTGTTACACCAATCCCACTTATCCTGGAAAATAGCTCAATAGTCTGTTTTTCTGATGCCCTTCCTCCTGCTCCAAATTGTTAGCCACACATTGAAGTGTACCAACATACCATTTCTAACCTTGCATACATCTGGCACCTGAAAAAATCCTGAAATCACCAAACGAGAGGTCCTGTTTCCCTAACATTCTGTCCTATTCCTTAAAAACTCTTTGCAGGTACTTGTCTCTCTGTTGTTACTTCTAATAAGGAACATGACCTCTGGCTGTTCATCCTGCCCTTTCAGAATGGCCCGTACTTTCTCAGAGACATCCTTGTCCATGGCATGATTGGGTATCGCATCATCCTGCAAGTTCACTCATTTACACACATACTCCTCCCTGTACCCCCACTAATGTGTTTGCTACAAGTGATACACATCTTTCCATCCCTATGTATTTTTGTCCTTTCTTATAGCCTGTTGTAATGAAAATTGTTAGAAAATTCATTCATTGTATTCTTCTTTGATTCAGTTCTGGTAATTTACTTATGCATTCACAAACCAAGGAGACTGCACACGTGTTGAAATCACACAATTTGTTAAAACGTACGATTTTAATATAGAGCAAAAATGTCTGCAGTAGTAGCTGTACATAATTCAAAGTAATACTTATCATCCACTAAGCAAGCCGATCTCTGAAACAGTGGAACCACAGATCCGGCAATGTTACACAGACTGTTTTCTTTCTATCATTCTTTCTTTCTTTCTTTCTTTCTTTCTTTCTTTCTTTCTTTCTTTCTTTCTTTCTTTCTTTCTTTCTTTCTTTCTTTCTTTCTTTCTTTCTTTCTTTCTTTCTTTCTTTCTTTCTTTCTTTCTTTCTTTCTTTCTTTCTTTCTTTCTATCTATCTATCTAACCCTCTCACCCTTTCCCTCCCCCCGTCACACTCTCTTTCTCTCTCATCCTCTCCCTCTGTCTGCCTACCTCACGATGTCTTAGTCGCTTCACTCTCTCGCTCTCCCTCGCTCATTCTATTTTATCTGCCTCTTCCACACGCCCATTCCCACGTGCTCACTCTCGCGACATCGACTTCGTGCCCTATCCCTCCCGCCAACCCGCATACCTTCCCTCACACCATCTACGTCACGCTCACTCCACCGTCATTTCCATGCAGCCTCTACCTCACGTGCTTTCCCGCGTGCCCTTCCCTCGCGATGGCTCATTCGCTCTCTCCTCGCCCTCGCGCTGTTTCCTGCTCGCGCTCACTTTCTCTTGCTACGTACCGCGACACAAGTGAATGTAACGGTACTTGTTATAGACCCGGTAAAGGGATATAAAGAACAAATAGAAATGAACACGCCTGCAGTCTACCGTTATAAACTCTATTTTATTAGCAACTACGTGATAAAGTTATATAAAACAAGATAAGATAAACAGGTTAGCAGAGTACATGCATATATAAGTGAGTAAATATAGTTCCCAAGCTTCCCCAGCTCAGGAGATTAGGTGAGACAGTCTTATAGTGATATGGGAAGTAGTCAGTTCAGTTCTGGAACTTGATAAGAGAGAGAGAGAGAGAGAGAGAGAGAGAGAGAGAGAGAGAGAGAGAGAGAGAGAGAGAGTGAGAGAGAGAGAGAGAGAGAGAGAGAGAGAGAGAGAGAGAGAGAGAGAGAGAGAGAGAGAGAGAGATTGGTTTTGTCTTTCCATTGCCGATGCAGATGCCGATCTTCCACGTCGTCCACTTGCTCCCGAAACTTATCAAAGTCATCGACTTGTGACTACAAGAAAGGGGACCGTCTTCTGTGGTGGAGTTATCAACCCAGGCCAGAGTTAAACGCACCGATGGTTCCCCACCGGTTACTCCTTTGTCCACACTGTGAGCAAAAGGCTTACTCTTGCCGTGGGCACACAAAGCTCACCAGTGTCCTCCTTGCCTCTGGCGTCGTGTGCCGTGTGTCTGCCTAAAAAGTCAACAGAGCGTGTATATATCACACATGCGGAACATGAGCTGTCCATCATATAGCTCCGCATCTCTCTCTGTTGCTGAAATAGCACACACTCTGTCCGCTCCCTCTCTCTATTTTTAAAGGAAAGGTCCTCTTTAGAATAATCCTTCCGATCTCGTCACAGTCTTAATGGCAAAACGGTAAAATTCTCTTACAGGAAGATAGTTCAAGTTTGCAGTGAGATGGTAAACCTACACATAGAGAAGAATGAGAAAAAAAAAAGGTAAAGGAAAGGACGGGTTTTGACGGGAGCAGTTGAATCAGACGAAAATATACTCCAAGATCAGGCAGTTTTGTCAGAACCGGGACGCAGGGTAACAGATTCGAAACAAGCTTCAATTTATCAGGGCGGGACATGAGGTGCAAAGGAGACTTATTTTGGATGATGAGGCCAGTGATGCCTCACCATCCCAGACAGTAACTCTGAGGCAACTCACACAGAATGGAAAAGATTAACATTTGTCAGGACTCTGATGAAGGGACTCGGCCCGAAAGGTGTATCCTTTTGCATAGATGCTGCCTGGCCTTCTGTGATTCTCCAGCATTTTGCATGAGGAAAAGTGTAATCATTCGACGTTTCGTGGCGAGACTCTTCATCAGGATCTGACTATATGTGTGCTGTTTAGTATTTCGAGCGAATGCAGATTCTCCCATGTTTGTATTGTTGCTCTGTTCATCACATTGTTTCCATTTACCCACAAGTGGGGGGATAGAATAGGGAGCATGAAAGAAGCTGAGTTGTACGTTTCAGCATTTATTTCTAACGTTTTATGAGTTTCAGAATCAGATTCAGTGGGTATTTCACTGCATTCTTCAGTTCCTCTCGGAATTTGCTCTGAGTCAGGGCGTAAATACACGTGTTGGTGCAGGAACTGAGAACCCTCAGCATGCCTGCTGTGTGTTTTGTGAAGTAAAGGAAATCCGTGACAGAATAACCAAAACTCATTGAAATCCGCTTATAGATAGTATATGCCACCTGTGTTCCCCACAATAGTATGAAACTACCGGTTATGCTGAAGAGCAAAACGATGGATATGCGTCGGTTCTCCATCTCCCGGTCCTTGTCATTCTCTCCACTCTTTTGTCCCCGGAGCCCCCTGCGGGCTCGACTGGCCGCTAGAATCCGCCTGACGGTCAGAATATTGAACAGCAACATCAGAATGAATGGGACACAAGGGGTTAAAATGCTGTCAATTATGTGAAATGCCGCCCATGAGGCAGAGTTTCTGAAGCTCGGTGTAAAAACACAATACCAGGGAACACCATCAATTATTTTTTTATGCTTGTATACAAAGACCCAGGGGACAGTCAGCAAACAGGCCAGAACACTCACTGTCCCGATAACCACAGCTGCCATTCTCTCGGTGCAATACTTTTCTTTCAGCTTCTCACAGCAAATAGCCACAAATCTATCGACGGTGAAAGAGACAGTCAGCCAGACTGAGGACACAGTGCTCGCAGAAATCAACCATTCAACTAGTCTGCACACAGGAGTGATTCGCAGGAATGCTCGGGGAAAATAAATCCGTAGAGTCCACCTCAGCAGCGGATCGGAGATAACGACCAGGAGATCGGCCGCTGCCATTCCCACCAGGTAGCGAGTGACACATTTAGAGAGACCGCACTTTCCCCGGCACAGGATCACAATCGCCACCAAATTAGCTGGAAGAGAGGCAGGTAACAGGAAGTTGAGAACATACTGAGCAGAAGCCAATGCAGCAGTTTAAGGGGATCCTGTAATATTTCCACTTTATTGTTGCATTTAGCGGTGGAAGGGACGTCAGAGGGCGTAGAGATGGCGGAGACAGAGAAGGAGTTTACACAGTAAAATAAAGTCAATATGAACTGAATTCGGATTCATTACTGATGACAGAAATGTGAAGTGGCAGTGGAAAGCTAAAAATAGGTAACTACCTCCTCAGAGTCAATTCTGGATGGAACATTTTCTAGCGGCACTTTCCGCGTCTCGTCTGGATGAAATGAATAAATCCGTACGCTGATGGTGAGTTTCTTCCATTAGACATTCATCAACTTCCATGGCGATCCCCGTCAGCGACGCAACAGCCGAAGGACGGAACAAAACCAGGAAGTGCAGGATACTCTCACCCAGTCAACACAAAAACAATAAAAGTATCTCTCCTCAGAGCAGTTCTCAGAGAGACCCCTGACACGAGTGTTAACTGGTTTCTCTTTCCATACAAGCTGCTTGGGTTTCAGTGTTTCCAGCATTCCCCGAGTTTGTTTAGTTTTCTGGCATTTGCCACCTCACTGACTTTACAACAGAACATCCACAGATACAGCTTAGTCTGACACAACATCACAGACAGACATGACGCCTCCCTTTGAATCCATCACAGGGAAGCAGGGGAGAGGAATTCAAACTCGGTGGCGTAGTCAGATGCCTGTAACGGTGTAAGATGCAGATATTATATAAAAATTTCACAGTATTGACAACTATGAAGCACCACGTCGGTTGTGTTAATTGACTCAGCATCGACTCAATTGTGCTGTCCATCACCTGCTTTATATTCAGTCATATCGCAGACATTTACTAAAAATTCAAAACAGTTTCGATTTACAACACGGAATTCCTCACATTTGCTGAAGTGTTACTGGAGTCGGTGGTTTGATTGTTGCTCCGAAGTAGACAATCTCTCACATTCAAAAGCAGGCGATTAAATAGCATTTAGCTCCGTGGGCTGTGTGAACAACATATTTGAAAACACAGTGTAGCTACTACAAGACCAAAATCAGATTATTCATTCAAACCGCTGGCAGAACGCTGCCTGACCCATTCAGTCCCAGAGAAATTGGCTGATTCGCTGATTTCCTGAGGCGGTTCGTTTTTATAAAGAAGTCCCAGTATTTATACTCCCTGTGATGCCACTCCATTCCTGAAATGTGGAATACCGGCTCTGGAACGTGAGAATTTAAGGCAGCGGCAGAATCAATCACAACATTGGAATTAAAGTTCAACATCCACCTACGGCAGCTGACACTGCGGCTTACCGGGAATTCCAAACGCTGAAATACAAGGAGAGTAAACATGTCGAATCCGCCGGATGAGTGGATACACCATTTCATTGTGAATCTCTGATTTCTGATGTTCCTCTATTCACAGCCCGGCAGATAGCCGATGCATTCGAAACTACCCTGATTTATACAGAGGATCTGTCTCCAGAGATACGGTTATAAACCTCACTAACTTTCTTAGTTACAGATGCTTGAACAAACACTTTAATTCAATACCATTGTCTCTGTTGTAAATATTTGGGCGATTGGAGACAAATACACCAAAACTATTTGGCATTACCTCAGCAGCGTCTCTGGTGGAAATATGCCGGTAGAACTTAGTCACAAAACAGCTACACTCAGATATTTCATCTTATTTGTATTCATCTCTGATCGTAGATCCGCGGCACTGACCGATCCTTACCTCTGTCCCTGCAGTCTCCCACTGTCTTTCAGTCCTTCAGATTCTTCCTGTTGACACTCACACTCAAACACACACACACACACACACACACAACTGCACAAATGTATTTCCATGTGACTGCCCTGTTGTACATACTGTTTATTATAACTTTCTATAAATTAACATTGCACATTTAGACAGAGCCATAGCTTAGAAATTTTTACTTTTCCTGTGTGATATGAAGGATGTAAGTAATGAAATCAATACACAAATTCGAACAATGATATATTAGAGAGACCGAAATCAGGATGGAAAGGGTAAAATGAATATGTTGCTCATGTGCGAACATGAGAAAATCAGAAGATGATGGCAATCCAGGGCAACACAAAGAACACTGCTGACTTCCTCCAGCACTTTCTGTGTCATGTTGCAAATGTAACAGTCTTTCATGGGTATTTCAAATCTGTCAAAGGTCAAGACAAATCGAGAACAAATATTTCATTCTGCAAAGGAATGGGCAGACTGTTAAATAATAGAAACGAAATACTGGAAATTGGCAGATGAAGAGGTGCAGGGCGGCTGGAAATGACGGAGAGAAAGATAAGCGTGAGGTAATTTTTTAGAAGTAAGACAGACAGTAACACCGATGGACAAACTGACAAATAAATAGGTTAAGCAGGCAGAAAGTCAGCCAGAAACCGATTGCAGGATTGTGGTGTTCCTACTCTATCTGCTGGTATCTATGACAGTATGAGAGTGTGAGGTTCATTCCATACCTGTCAGACTATGATACAGTGTATTACTGCACAGGACTGGAAGAAGTGCAGAAGGTTGTAAATCTTGTCAGCTTTATCTTTAATACGAGTCTACAAAATACCCAGGAGGTCTTCAGGGAGGGTTGTCTCAAATAGGCAACGTCCATTATTCAGGATCTCCAGCACCCAGGGCATGCCCATTTCTCACTGTTCCCATCAGGTAGGATGTACAGTAGCCTGAAGTCAAACATTCAGTGATTGAGGGAGAGCATCTTCCCCTCTGCCATTCGATTCCTAAAAGGACATTGAATCTTTGGACAATAAATCTTTTTCATTAATATACAGTATTTCTGATTGTGCACGTTTTTAATCATTCATTATGCTTATACTGTTAATGATTTACATTTTATTTATTATTATATTATTATTTATTATAATTATTTTATCTTTTTCTCTTCTCGATTATGCATTGCATTGAACTAAGTTAACAAATTTCACGTCACATGCCACTGAAAATAACCCTGGTTCAGATTCTGATTCTGAGAGATATGAGGTGCATTCTGTACCTGCCTGCTTATGCTACAGTGTGAGAGTGTGGGGTTCATTCTTGTACCTGTCAGTCTCCGATACAATGTGAGAGTGGTGTTCATTCTGTACCTGTCATTCTATGCCTCTGTGTCAGAGTGTTGAGTTCATTGTGTATCTGTAAATAATTGCTTTCTGATGTTAATCTTAAATGTCCCTTCAACCAGTCTACACGTTTCCTTGTTGATGGGTTATTTTTGATTTAGCAGTTGGCATCCTACTGTCTTCTACCTTTAATGATTCTGAACACTTCTACTCTATCTCCTCACATCATATGTCCACTTAGGCCAAATAGATTTAAATCACTCAATCTTTCTGCATAGCTCACACCCTGCAGAGCGAATTGAGAGTAGTCGCCCTTCTCTGATCTCTTTACAGTGCCTTCAAATCCCTTACAAAATATGGAGATCAGAGTTGTACACAGTTCTCAAGGCGTGGCCTCACAAGTGCAGGAATCTGATGAAGGAGCTCTGAACTCCCCTGAGCACATTATATTCGCCTTCCTAATTGCTACAGTGAACTGCCAAGATATTGATAGTGATGTCTTCCTGGAGACTCAAATTATTCTCACACAATGTACTTTCTTATTCAAGTCCCCCATTGCATATTTATGTCTAATGCTTCTACTTCCAAATGTAATATTTTACATTTACTTACATTAAATTTCACCTCAGTTATCTGCCACATCAGTATTTTGTTTAGATCTACCTGTATTGATTCTGCTGCCTAAATGTTATTAACCCATCTCTCTAACTTTGTGTCATCTGCAAACTTAACTAGTTTATTCGTTCTGTGCTTATCGAAACCATTAATGTAAATAAAAGCAGCAGCAGCCCCGAAACTGATTCTTGTGGAACCCCACTTTTAACATTTTCCGGGTGTGAAAATGATCCTTTCACCCTAAATCTTTCCTTTCTGTATTTAAGCCAATTCTGCACACAGTCGCACCCAATACCCTGAATCCCTACCTCCTGTAATTTGAATATTAACCTCTTCTGGGGTACCTTTTCAAAATCCTCTGAAACCCAAGTAAATGACATCACCTCCTTATTGTTATCATACATTTTAGATTCCTGTTCGTAGACCTGCAACATATTAGTAAGACACGATTTACCCTTTCTGAACCCATGCTGCCTTTCTGCTACAGAAGACAATAAAAATATAAGACATAGGAGCACAACTAGGCAATTTGACCCATGCTCCAACATTCAATTATGGCTGATCCTTTCTTTCTCCTGCTCAAACCCATTTTCAGGCCTTTTTTTTTCCCTACTTGCTTTGATGCCATTTTCAAACACGAACCTCTGCTTTAAATGCAGTCAACAACCTGGCCTCCACAGATGTATGTGGCAAAAAAATTCGACAGATTCACCACTCTCTAGTTAAGGAAATTTCTCCACTTCTCTGTTTTGCATTGACACCCCTTTCTCCTGAGTCTGTGCCCTCTTGTCCTGGACTCTCCCATTATTGGAAACATCCTTTCCACATCTACTCTGTCAATGAGACATTCCCTTATCCTTCTAAATTCCAGTGAATACAGACCCAGAGTCATTAAATGTTCTTCGTATGTTCCGGGAAACATCCTTGATAAACTCATCTGGACCCCCTCCGATGCCAGCATATCGCTTCTGAGATGAGGAGCACAAAACAGTACACAATACTCAAGGTGAGATCTCAGCATCACATCCAGTATTCCAGACCTCTGAAATAATGGCTCACATTGAATTTGCTTTCCTTACCACCAGCTCAAGCTCCAAGTTAGGGTATTGCACACAATGACTCTGAAGTTCCTTTAGCTCTCAGATTTTTGGATTTTCTGCGCGTTTTGAAAATTGTCTGCACACTTATCACCACTACCAAAATGCATGGCAATGCATTTTCCAATATTATATTTCATTTACCACTTCATTGCCCTTTTAAAGTGTATCTGATCATACCTGTTTCCTCAACACTACTTGCCCCTCCACCAATTTCCATATCATTTGCAAACTTGTCAACAAATCCATCTATTTCATCATCTAAATCATTTATATATAGCAACTTATAGTGGTCCCAATACCAATCCCTGCTGAACACCACTTGTCATTATCAGCCATCCAGACAAGGATCCTTTTTTCCCACTTGCTGCAATCCTGTTCTTACCAGATGCTTTTCAAACTCAGTGTTTATTAATGTTTCTTTTATCTTGCCCACGATACATGTTAAGCTTATTGGTAAAATTAAAGGCAAGCTTACTGCTAAGCTTACAAGTAAGTTATTAAAAGGGTTAGTGCCGTCACCCCTCTTATAAAACTTCAGTTCATTTCAAGACCTTAAAGACTTCATCAATGTTCACATATTTCTGAAAAATTCTTATTATGTATTGAATTTTTAATCATAGACTTCCTTAAGTACCCATCGGTAAATGGTGTCCGACACTGAGATTTATTAACTTTCTACCTTTTCAGCTGAAGCAGGACCTTACTTACCAAGATCTCTGAATCAGCTTAAGCAAATTTATTTTTCACATCTTTGCAGGTGAACACTGTAGCAAAATAAGCACTAAGAGTATTTGCTATGTCCTACTGTGTATAATTTAACACACCACTGTTATTCGTAATGTGCTTAACTTTCTACTTACCATTTTTTTACAACTAAAGTACTGACAAAGTATTTCAGGGTCAATCTTAATATTATGAAGAATATTCTTCTAAACCTGCCTTTGGCTATTTGAATTTTCCACTTGACTATAGCTCTCCTATGTTCATGTGTTCATGGGTAAAATATATTACTTTCTTTTTCTGTATCCATTACTTAGCTGGCAATTCCTCAATACTTTGTATATATCTTTGCTCATCCATGTAGTTGATCTATAGTTGTTGTTTTTTGTTTTTTCGTTGCATTTCCTGACCCTCGGTATGAACATTTCCTGCACTAGATGTATTACCTATTTAAATAAATGCAATTATCTCTTAACTTACAGCATATCAAGCAGTTTCTTCCACTTTGCCTTCTGAGGTCTTTGACACATCTGTCCAAACTATTGTCTTTGTGAAATTCAATCTAAGGGCTTTCCTTTTTCTGATATACTCCCCCAAAGTACCTCGAGACTGTTATGTACCTCGTAACTGGGTTTACAGACCAGCAGAAATAGAAGTATCCGTTGGAGTCCGGTGGTACCGAAAACTAAACAGTGTTTATTAGTAAACTACACAATACAGTATCAAAAATGCAAATATGCATATAAACCAAGTTAGCAATAATAAATATAAAAGTGTAGGAATAATAATAAGCTCTATCAATGTCTAGGGAGAAATGAATTGTCATAGGAGAATATAGAGTTCAGTTCAGTTCACGTGTGCTGAGCTAGTTGTGGTTGTTGTATTGTAATATGTTGAAGAGGTAGAGAGAGAGAGAGAGAGCAAGAGATGAGGCAGCTGCACCAGGCAAACCTCCTGTTGCTTTCTTATTCTGACATATCGTTGCGGTCATTCAGCTATGACTCCTCTGTTCTTCAGCTAGACAGTTCTTCTGTGGTAGACCCGTCACTCTGGCATGGGTGGACACACACACAAGTCCCCACCAGCCCTAACGTCACACTGAGAGCTTTATTGACCGATCTCCTGCTTCGGTCCTCAAAGTCCTCACTTTCCTGCTGGTGCCCAGCACTCGGTCAGTGTCCACTGGTGTGTCTGAGGGGTGTTTCCCCACACCTGTCTTTCATTCACTCTGACGGGTTATCAGCCATCCATCAACTCAAAATGACCATGCCCATCAAATCAGGCCACTTCTGCTGTCCCCTTAGGAATGTTAACGAGCAAAGTAACGTCCTTGCAGCGAAGGATTGTTTACCTTTCCATCAGTGAAGACACCATAATACATATAATACATAAATCAAAAGCCTCACTCTCTCTCATCTGTAGCAGATGTCCCTGCCTCTGTGCTTCATCTCTCTCTCTCTCTCTCAGGAGCAGCATAGTTCATAGTTCTCAAGGGGGGAGTGGAATGGGTAACCTTTCACCCCATTTCCATCAGGTCTGTTCAGCACTCATAACGACCAACAAGTTTATGCTCACTTGTTACAGAAGGATCAACAGCTTCCGTATTCAAAATTGTACCTTCAGTGTTACAGGGTATCAGATCTATACAAGCCTCCCGTTTTGTTGGTGTATTAACATACTGGATTAAAGATAATGCAGTGTATTGAGGTAGTACAAGTTGAAACTAATAAAATGTTGAAGGAAGTATAACAGCTGCAGAGAAATGTGAATCATAAGGTGCAAGCATATTATGTGGCCGCTTTTGAATGCGATTAATGTTGTCAATAAGCCCCGTGGTACGTGGTTTGAGTGTGATTTCTTAATGTTCCTGTGTTTTCGCAATGTAATTCAGAACATGGCCATGAACTCGGGCTCTCTCTGGGAAGGAAAGAACTGTCATAGGTATAGCCCTGACCATGGTAACTCTCCTGTCTCACATCGACTCTTTTCTTCGGTTACTCATTTACACAAATGACAGCATCTTACAGCCAGTGAACGCACCAACCAGCCTTTGGTCTCTGGAATTAAACCGGTGCGGTCACCTTTAATTTACACAAGCCAAGACTTGGCTTCTGTGCCTGATCTCTGTGATCTTCAAAGTCTATAGCGTAACAGTTTTTAAGCGAGGTTCTCAGACAATTAGCCTGTGTCCACAAACAATTTTTGGAAACTTTTGCCTGTACCTGATTCTATGAATTTCAAAATGAATTGAGGAAAACCTGATGGATTCGCTGTGGAAGTGAAGGGTAAAGCCAGGCAGTGTGATCGTGACAGTTTACTCACTAGTTAGTGGAGACAGGCAGGGGATACTATCTCCTGATAGATAGATACTATCTCTTTTGTGGCAGGAGCCACAAAAGAGACACAAGTATGGTGTGTAGCCCTGCGGGTGCTCGCATCCAGTGTGTATTGGTGCAGCTGCAGGATATTGTCAAAGGGAAGAGTGAAAGTCCACTGCTGCAAATTGCTCACAAATTCATTGTCACAAAATGAGTTGAAATCCTATATATTGAGTGTAAAAAGATAGGAAAGAGACCTCTTCACCTCTGTCAACCATGTGCACTTCGGACTGTATTTTGAGGTCAAAGAACACACCATCCAACTTGCCTTTGGTCACTGAAAGGAAACCAGTGCAGTTAGAAATAAGGTATAATTCCTTATAAGGAATGCCTTACAAGGACAGTCAGCGTGGCTTTGGGAAGCGCAGATCGTGTCTAACAAGCCGATGAGAGTTCTCTGAGGATGTGACCAGGCATTTAGACGAGGGTAGTGCAATGGATATGATCTACGTGGATTTTAGTTAGTGCTTTTGATAAGGTTGCAGTAGGCTTATTCAGAAAGTCATAAGGGATGGGATCCTGAGAAGTTTGGCCAGATTGATTCAGAATTAGTTTGCCTACAAAAAGCAGAGGGTCATGGTGGAGCGAATACATTCGGATTGGAAGGTTGTGACGAACGCCGTTCCGTGAGGATCGGTTCTGGGGCCCCTACTTTCGTGATTTTTATCAACGACCGGGATGCGGGTGTAGAAGGCTGGGTCGGCGAGTTTGTAGATGACATAAAGATTGGTGGTGTTGTGTAAAGTGTAGAGGATTATCGAAGATTGCAGAGAGACATTGATAGGATGCAGAAGTGTCCTGAAAAGTGGCAGATGGAGTTCAAACCGGAGAAGTGTTAGGTGGTACACATTGGAAGGACAAACTCCAAGTCAGAGTAGAAAGCAAATAGCAGGATACTTGGTAGTGTGGAGTAGCAGAGGTATCTGGAGGTGCATGTCCGCAGGCCACTGAAAGTTGCCTCACAGATAGATAGGGTGTTCCACTCTAGGATCCTAGTTCGCAATCTCTCGTCCTGCCCTGTTCCTAGCACTGCAGTGCCTGCGTCCTGCATTTGGGTCCTGATACAACACCTCAGTAAGACAGATTGGCCCTGAGACTATCCACGGTAACTCCCATGTCTCATATCGCCTCTTTCCTCCTGTCTCCCCTGTACACTAAGGACTATCTCACGGCCAGCGAATGCACCATCCAGCTCGCCTTTGGTCTCTGGAAGAAAACCGGTTTGGTCACTTTCTATTCGACAGTCAGGCCGAGTCCATAAACACTTTTCGGGCGAGAACACCACACTCAGAGCCCTCAAACGGTGCCAGGGCTTCTTTTCCTATTACGCCCAATGGATCCCTCACTACGCAGACCGGGCCCGCCCCTGGTCAAGTCCACAGCATTTCCCCTCTCATTCGACGCCCACGCGGCCTACAGCCGCCTTAAAGGGGACATTGCCAAAGCAACAATGCATGCGGTGGACGAGACTATTCCCTTCCAAATAGAGAGTGACGCCTCCGACTACGCGCTGGCTGCTACCCTCAATCAGGCAGGAAGGCCGGTAGCGTTCTTCTCTCGCACCCTTCAAAGCCCTGAAATTCGGCACTCCGTGGTGGAGAAAGAAGCCCAGGCCATAGTGGAAGCTATTAGGCACTGGAGGCACTATCTCGCCTGCTAAAAATTCAACTTGCTGACCGACCAGCGCTCAATTGCCTTCAAGTCTTCAAGTTCAGCAACCAACAGCGGGGCAAAATCAAAAAATCATAAAATTTTGAGGTGGAGAATAGAACTCTCCAACTTAAACTATGACATCCTGTACCCGTCTGGAAGGCTCAATGATGACAAGGGCAGCGTGTCCCAGCGCGCAGCTCGGTCGGTTGTACGCCTTCAATGCAGATCTTTGCCAACTGGGGGACACCCGACTTTACCATTTCGTGAAAGCCCGGAACCAGCCTTACTGCCTTGAGGAAATCAGGACGATGACCAGGGTCTGTCAAGCCTGCGCTGAGTGCAAACCGCACTTCTACTATCTTGAAAAGGCACAACTTATCAAGGCCACCCACCCCTTTGAGCAACTGAGTGTCGAATTTAAGGGGCCCCTTCCCTCCACCGACCGGAATGTCTACTTTCTCAACATATTCGATGAGTACTCGCGGTTCCCCTTTGCCATTCCCTGCCCTGATACCACAGCCACGTCCTTCATAAAAGCCCTGCGCCAGCTCTTCGCTCTGTTCGGATATCCCTGCTATATCCACAGTGATAGAGGGTCCTCGTTTATGAGTGTCGAGCTGAGCCAGGACCTGGTGCCTAGGGGTATTTCTGCTATTAGGACGACGAGCTATAATCCGCGGCGGAATGGACAGGTGGAGAGGGAGAATGCCACTATGTGGAGGGCCGCACTCTTAGCCCTTAGGTAAAAGGGATTGTCGATCTCTCGCTGGCAGGAGGTCCTCTCCGAGGCACTGCACTCCATCCGCTCCGTGTTATGTACATCCACCAACGCCACCCGTCATGAGCGACTCTTTTCTTTTCCCGGGAAGTCTGCCACTGGGACCACCCTACCCGCTTAGCTGACATCCCCAGGGCCAGTGCTGCTCCGAAAACATGCGAGGAGCAATAAATACACCCCGATTGTCGAGAGGGTTCACCTACTTCATGCGAACCCCAAGTATGCCTACGTGGTCATACCTAATGGGAGAGAGGATACGGTCTCCGTCCGCGACCTGGCGCCCGGAGGAGCACCAGACCCCTACCCCGAACACTCCACGGTGACTTTGAACCCCGTACCCACCGATGTATATACCCACGAGACATCGCGCACACCAAGCCCTACACAGAACTCTCACGACACTCCCACACCGGGCGCCACGCATGACGGATTACAGAAGACTAACGGGCTGGCAGCTCAAATTGTACCTTTTCAGGACCGTAGAGGTAAGGTTTGCACTCAGTGCAGACTGGACAGTCCCTGGTCATTGTCCTTATATACTGAAGGAAGTAAGGCAGGTTCCGGGCATTCACGAAATAGTAAAGTTGGGTGACCCCCGGGTGGCAAAGGTTTTCATAGAGGGTGTATAGACGGTGGAGATGCGCGCTGTCACTCGCTCCCCGTGATAGGGCATCAGGGGCTCATTGAGCCTTGCAGGCCGGTACAGGATATCATAGTTGTAGGTGAAGAGTTCTATTCTCCACCTCAAAATTTTATCATCTTTGATTTTGCCCCGCTGATGGTTGCTAAACATGAACGCAACTGAGCGCTGGTCGGTCAGCCAGGTGAACCTTCTGCCGGCGAAATAGTGCCTCCAGTGCCTAATAGATTCCACTATGGCCTGGGTTTCTTTTTCCACAGCGGAGTGCCGAATTTCAGGGCATTGAAGGGTACGAGAGAACAATGCTACTGGTCTTCCTGCCTAATTGAGGGTAGCAGCCATTGCGAAGTAGGAGACGTCACTCCCTACTTGGACGGGAATGGTCTCGTCCACCGCATGCATCGTTGCTTTCCCCTTTAATGCGGTTGAAGGCCGCGTGGGCCTCGACTGAGAGGGGAAATGCCGTCGACTTGACCAGGGGACGGGCCTTGTCTGCCCATTGAGGGACCCATTGGGCGTAATGGGATAAGAAGCCCAGGCACCTTTTGAGGGCTCTGAGGGTGGTGGGAAAAGGGAGTTCCAACAGGGTGTGCATACATTCCGGGACAGGCCGAATGACCCCGTTGTCCACGACATACTCAAGGATAGTAAGTCGGGTGGTTCCGAACACACACGTTTCCCTGTTATAGTTAAGGTTAAGAGCTGTGGCCGCTTGGAAAAATCCTTGGAGGTTGTTGTCGTGATCCTGCCAGGCATGACCGCAGATGGTGATGTTATCCAGATATGGGAACGTGGCCTTCAGTTGGCACCGGTCCACCATCTGGTCCATTTCTGTCTGGAAGACAGAGACACCATTCCTGACTCGGAAGGGCACGCGCAGGAAGTGACAGAGCCTGCCGCCCGCCTTGAAGGCGGTGTAGGGGCGGTCCTCCCGGCGGATGGGGAGCTAATGGTAAGCGGATTTCAGGTCTATGGTGGAGTACACCTTGCACTGAGCTATCTGATTGACCATATCCGCGATGCGGGGTAAGAGGTTCGCATCAAGCTGCGTGATCCAATTGATGGTCTGGTTGTAGTCCACGACCATCCTATTATTCTGCCTGGTCCGAAAAACGACCACCTTGGCCCCGCAAGTACTTGTGCTTGGCTGCATGATCCACTCTCTGAGCAGCCGCTGCACCTCCGATTTAATGAAGGCCTTGTCCTCTGCGCTGTACCACCTGCTTTTAGTTGCCACAGGTTTACAATCAGGGGTCAGGGTGGCGAGGAGCGGTGGGGCAGTGATCTTGAGGGTGTAGAGGCTGCAATTGGTGTCAGTAGTGCAGCTGTTGGTATGGTGCTGGGTGAGATGCGTGTCGGTGTGCGTGTGTGGTCAGTAACGTGGTATATGACGAAGTCCCACAAAACTGAGGATTTCTGACAGTGATAGTAGGGAGGGACCCGTTATACTTCATTGTCACACTTTTCAAGTGGCACTGGAGGTCGAACCCCAATAGCACAGGGGCACACATTTGTGGCATGACCAGTAAAACAAAGTCCCGATATTCTGTGTCCTACACCACCAATGTCGCTACACAACCCACCCACCCAGGATGTCTGTAGAATGCGATTCAGAAGCTATGGTGAGCTTCTGGCTTACCGGCTGTGTCACGAGTCCGCAGCGTTGCACTGAGTCCGGGTGAATAAAATTCTCAGTGCTGACCGAGTCAAACAGGCAGCTGGTCCTGTGCTGGACACCAGGATGCCCATCATTGACCTTGTGAGCTGGAGTGGAGCGCTTTGGACGAGGGTCACTGAGGCCTGAGTTGAAACGACGCCTTAGTGCCCGGTAAGCACCGATGGGTCGGAGGCTGGCGAGGTGGCGCCGACAAAGATGGCCGCCCCCATGCCTCGCAAGAGGCGGGCAGGCAAGATGGCAGCGACGAAGGTGGTGACACCCATGCCTCGCTCGCGGCGCTGCTCGACCCCGCTCGTGGTTTTGACTTACAGGCCTTGGCGAAGAGGTCTTTCGTTCCGCAGCTGGAGCAGATAGCTTCTCGGGCCGGGCAGCCTTTTTGGGGATGCTTTTCGATTCCGTAGAATTAACACTGCGCGGACTCGCGACTGGCAGTAGCCGAGAACGATTCGCCGGCGGGTTGCGACTACTTCATATACTCGCGACTGGCAGCAGCCGAGGTTGATTCGCCGGCGGGTTGCGTGGTCTGCGGCGTCCAAGGGGCCGGAGGGTTGCGGGGTCTGCGGCGTCCACGGGGCCGGCGGGTTACGGGGTCTGCGGCGTCCACGAGGCCGGCGGGTTACGGGGTCTGCGGCGTCCACGGGGACGGCGGGTTACGGGGTCTGCGGCGTCCACGGGGCCGGAGGGTTGCGGGGTCTGCGGCGTCCACGGGGCCGGCGGGTTACGGGGTCTGCGGCGTCCACGGGGACGGCAGAAGATCGCGCGCCCGGAAAACGTCAGCGTTTTGCAGAGCGGCCTCCATCGTGTCGGCCAGCTCGATCGCCGACTGTAAGGTAAGATCGGCGTGTTCCAGCAGCCGCTGGCGCACGTACACAGCCTGATGCCCGTAACGAAGGCGTCTCGTACCAGGAGCTCCGCATGCTATTCCGCCGTCAGTCCCCTGCAGCCGCAGGCCCGCACGAGTGTCTGTAGGGCCCGGACAAACTCAGCGCTCGACTCTCCGGCCCGCTGCCGCCGTGCTGCGAAGCGAAGTCTTGCGTAGACGCTGTTCAAAGGCCGCAGGTACTGTCTTTTGAGGGCATCCATCGCACCCTGGTAGTCCGTTTGGTCTCTGATCCTGGAGTAGTCCATAGCACTGACTCTGCAGAGGAGAACCCCACGCTTTGTGGTGGGGTCAGTAACCGGAATCTCCTCCAAGTACGATTCGAAGCATGCTAACAAGAGTTCGAAAGCTTCGCTTGTTCCCTGGGATTGGAAGTCGAGATCCAATCTGTCTGGTCGTAAAATGCTCTCCATATTTTAAAATTGCCTCCAAAACGTCGACAACGCTTCTTCCTATAGATGCTACCTGGCCTGCTGTGTTCCACCAGCATTTTGTGTGTGTTGTTGTTTGAATTTCCAGCATCTGCAGATTTCCTCGTGTTTCCACAAACTCTTTTGTAACTTTTACCTGTACCTGATTCCCTCAGTTTCTTTAAGTTCAAAATGAGATGAAGAAACCCTGATCTTTCCCCTGTGGGAGGGAACGGTAAAGTCAGGCAGTGCATGAGTAAATAGTGGACTTGATAGTTAGGAGTACAAACAAAATTCAACTTTGTGTTTTAAAACACTCTGCAGCTATAACAAGAAATTGTATTTCAATTGATATTTGTTATTTATTCGTACTTTTTTAAAATACTCGTCTCTGTGGCGCAAACGGTGAGCGCGTTCGGCTGTTAACCGAAAGGTTGGTGGTTCGAGGCCATCCGGGGACGTTATGTATCCAGTACTTCATATTCTCTCTCCTACAAGAGAAGATGTGCAGAAGCATCTATGGAATAAAGTACACGGTCGATTTTTCAGCAAAAACCCTTTTTCAAGATCACGAAGCAGCCTGCCTGTTAAGTTCCTCCAACATTTTATGTATGTTGTTTGGATTTCCAGCATCTGCACAGATTCCCGTCTGTAATTCGACTGCTACACTGCAAAGTCTCTTCCGTGGAATTGAATTAAGTGGACTTTATTAATTACGTCCTTCAGATACATGAGGAGTAAAAAAAAATTATGATACGTCTCCGTCTAAATGTGCGATGTACAACTTATAGTAATATGTAATAAATACTATGTACAACAGGACTTTCAATACAACACAGAAATACGATTGTATCAGCATCGGTCTGGTAGCCCCGTGGAAGAAGCTGTCCCGGAGCCTGTTGGTCCTGGCTTTTATGCTGCCATACTCTTTCCCGGATGGCAGTAGCAGGAACAGTTTGAGATTGGCGTGGCTCGGGTCCCCAGCGATCGTTCAGGTCCTATTTACACAACTGTCTCTGTAAATGTCCTGAATACCTGGAAGGTCACATCAACAGATGCGCTAGGCTGTCCGCAGATTCCTACGATTGAGGGAATTACAGTTCACATCCCAGGGAGTGATGCATCCAGTCATGATGGTCCCGTGTAGAATGTCTTTAGGATTTGCGGATCCAGATTAAATTTTTTCAACCGTCTGAGGTGAAAGAGGCGATCGTAAGATCCTCGCTGATATTTATACCGAGGAACTTGAAGCCGTACACACTCACAACCCCAGATTCATTGATGTCAATAGGGGATGCCTACTCTGAAGAAATGTGAATCTTCCCATCGATGAGAGTTCAGTGAAACCCTCTCTCACTGCTCCCCCTCTGTGATCTCAGCTCTTTTTTTCTGCTGGGTTCCATTACCAGCTGGGAAACTCTGCGCTGTCCGGAGGCCGGCGCTCCCTACTGCTGCCGCAACTGGCTCAGTGGGAATTGAATCTGTTCTAAATGTTTCAGTCACATATACCGAAATACAGTGAAACGCTTCTCATCCTCACTGTTCATAGAGATCAGACCATTACACAGTGTATTGGGAGAGAACAAGATGAAGCAATAACAAAATGCAGAATGAAGTGTAACAACGACAGGGAAAGCACGGCCCAGGTAAATAATAATGTGCAGCTTCAAACCAAGGTAGATTGTGAGGTCAAACGTCTATCCTGTCTTACGGGAAACCATTCAATAGACACAACAGTGCGACTGAAACTATCCCTGAGACTGTGAGTTGTGCTTTCGGGCTTTTGTACCTTCTGTCAGATGAACGAGGGGAAAGAGAGAATATCCGGGGCGCGTTGTGTCTTTGAACAGGATTCTGCCTGTGCGATTGGACCAGAATGTGTGCGTTTCCGCGAGCTGAGTCCTTGGAACTAACGGACTTCCCGGGTCTAATGTTGTGTTTTTCATTCAGTTTGGGGTCCTGGATCATCCTACATGAGCGATCACCACCATCGTACATGAGAGCTCCGTCTGATCCATTGGAGTGAGTTTCATTCACATCAAATTGCGCGTGAATTCTGTGTTCATAGTGCTAAAACTGTACAACTTGCGACGGCTGGAAATCGAACCCGGGTCAACTGCTTGGGACGCAGCTATGCTCACCATAGTAATATGTAGTAAATAGTATGTACTACAGGACTGTCAATATAAAGCAGAAATACGATTGTATGAGCGTGAATTAATCGGTCTGATGGACTGGTGGAAAATGCTGTCCCGGAGCCTGTTGGTCCTGGGTTTTATGCTTTGGTACTCTTTCCCGGATGACAGCAGCAGGAACAGTTGGAGATTGGGGTGACTCGGGTCCGTAACGACCGTTCAGGTCCTATTTACACACCTGTCTCTGTAAATGTCCTGAATACCTGGAAGGTCACATCAACAGATGCGCTAGGCTGTCCGCAGATTCCGAAGAGAGAGGGAATTACAGTTCCCATCCCAGGCAGTGATGCATGCAGTTATGATGGTCCCCTGTAGAATGTCTTTAGGATTTGCGGATCCATATTAATTTTTTTCAACCGTCTGTGGTGAAAGAGGCGATCGTCAGATCCTCGCTGATGTTTATACCGAGGAACTATGCACTATAACACAAATTAGATTCAGTTACTGAACGTTCTCTTGTGCTATAAGATTCTGTAACTCGATTATCAGTTTCTGAGCTGTTTTCTAAAGGATCATTCCTCACTTTGTTGCAGTTCGTATTCTGACCCGTGGATGTTGCGATGTTCCGAAAGACCAGAGAAACACAGCACCTGGGATCCCAAAGAAGGAAGAATCCACCCGAGAGATTCGAAGGGCTACAAATGGTTTTCTGCTTCACATATCAGAAAGTGGGAAACAACTCCAGATTATAAATATCGGTTCACACAACACGCAGCTGGACGCTAATGGGAACCCGTCCTTTGGCTAGTACTTGAACTCAGTAAATGACTGAATCACTGAAGAATGCTAAGACCCCTCCAGTCACACAGTGAGGAGGGGATGAGTGACGAACATCAATAACTCTCGGAGACGGGAGGCGAACGATAGGCTTTTATTAGCAGCAAGAGACCACGTGTTACGTATTCAGGCAACAATAAATATATGAGTTCGGCAAGGGTTTCTTATAACAAACAACACGTTTATTAAACACAGAAAACGAACCCCCCAAAAGTAAACAAACACTACCGTAACCGGAAACAGCTGCTGAGCGGCTGTTCAAACAGTTCGTAAAGTGATATTCCAAAACAGTTCTTTAAAGTGGTATTGCCAAAAGTTCGATATGCTCACAGTCCATTTAAAAGGAGAGACTTAACAGGACGATTTATTTTCTCTTTCACGTCGCTTGCTTCGATCCCCGACATCGAACTTCCCACGAAGAATTCACGAAACAGAACGGCTTAATGGCACTGACCTTTCCTTCTCCACTACCTTCAATCCTTTCTAGGTAAACCTAGGGATTAACACGAAGATAGTCAACGAAATCCTTCCAAATAAGGATCAAACAAAGGTCGCCCCCGTTTCACCGTAGAAAGTGCTTCTCCTCGATCTTTAACTTCCAACTTCGAATCTTCACTCCCCTCTAATTTCCTCGAACTAACAGAATCATAAAGAACCTGCTGGCAATAACCTTTTAAACTTTAGGCATTAAATAAAAACTTCATCCTTCAACTAAACTGCGTCATCTCTTAAAACACGCAGTGGCATGAAGTCAACCTGGCAAATCAAGCCACGAACTGCCCCTCCTCACAGGGTGGGGTCTACCTTTTATAACCTGTAAAAAAAAACCGTCACATGATCTCTACTGGCGGGAAAATGACATCATTCCACCATCACAAGACCATCACCTCAAGTCCAGTACAGCTTCAACCCCAGTCACATGACAAGGGCTCCACTGTCATGTGTCACGAGTACGTAACACCACGACACGACATCCTGGTGACTGAGGGAGGAGCAGTGCCGACAATCGGCTTTATACAGGGGTCTGTGGGAGGAGCCAAAGGAGCAGTCAGCAGAGGGGCATGTCCAGACAGGTATACATAGTTTACCACAATCACCGCCCCCTCCCTTTGTTTTGAAAGATAGTCCCCATGGGGCGAAGTTTCTTACCAGTATATTTACAGGTTAAGTTTATCAGGTGGTTGAATCTGTCGCTGCGATCTACGTAGCACCGCTGGTGATTGCACCGCTGACGGTGGTTATGCTGGCTCTGTCCTGACTTGAGGTGCCAGCACGTTAGACGTCACTAATCCCTCATGTGTGTGCGAGGCGCCCGGTATGGGAGTGTCGTGAGGAGTCGGTGTAGGGCTCGGTGTGCGCGGTATCTCGTGGGTATACACCTCGGTGGGTACGGGGTTCATAGTCACCGTGGAGTGTTCGGGGTAGGGGTCTGGTGCTCCTGCGGGCACCAGGTCGCGGACGGAGACAGTGTCCTCCCGCCCATAAAGTAACTGGCATACTGGGGCTTCGCATAAATTAGGTGAACCCTCTCGACCATCGGGGAGTATTTATTGTTCCTCGCATGTTTGCGGAGCAGCACTGGCCCTGGGGACGTCAGCCAAGCCGGTAGGGTGGTCCCAGTGGCAGACTTCCTGGGAAAAGAAAGGAGTCACTCATGAGGGGTGGCATTGGTGGACGTGCATAACAGGGAGCGGATGGAATGGAGTTCCTCGGGGAGGAACTCCAGCCAGCGAGAGCCCTCCAATCCCTTTGACCTAAGGGCTAAGAGTGTGGCCTGCCACACAGAGGCATTCTCCCTCTCCACCTGTCCGTTCCCCGGGGATTATAGCTATAACCCTAGCCAGCAGGTACTGGCAACCCTCTATCACTGTGGATATAGCAGGGATATCCGAACAGAGTGAAGAGCTGGCGCAGGGCTTTTATGATGGATGTGGCATTGGTATCGGGGCAGGGGATGGCAAAGGGGAACCGCGAATGCTCGTCGATTATGTTGAAAATGTAGACATTGCCGTCAGTGGAGGGAAGGGATCCCTTAAAGTCGACACCCAGTCACTCAAACGGGTGGGTGGCCTTGAGAAGTTGTACATTTTCAGGATGGTAGAAGTACGGTTTGCACTAAGCGCAGACTTCACATTCCCTGGTCATCGTCCTGACGTCCTCAAAGGAGTAAGGCAGGTTCCGGGCTTTCACGAAATGGTAAAGTCGGTTGAACCCCGGGTGGCAAAGATCTGCATGGATGACGTATAACCGGTCGAGCGGCGGGCTGGCACACGCTCCCCTTGATGGGGCGTCAGAGAGCACATTGAGCCTTCCAGGCCGTACAGGATATCATAGTTGTAGGTGGAGAGTTCCATTCTCCACTGCAACATTTTATCGTTTTTGATTTTGCCCCGCAGTTGGTTGCTGAAGATGAACGCAACTGAGCGCTGGTCAGTCAGCAAGGTGAGCCTTTTGCCGGAGATATAATGCCTCCAGTGCCGAATAGCGTCCACTATGGCCTGGGTTTCTTTTTCCACCGCGGAGTGCCGAATTTCAGGGCTTTGAAGGGTACGAGAGAACAATGCTGCCGGCCTTCCTGCCTGATTTTGGATAGCAGCCATTGCAAAGTCGGAGGCGACACACACTACTTGGAAGGGAATGGTCTCATTTACCGCATGCATCATTGCTATGGCAACGTCCCCTTTAATGCGGTTTGAAGGCTGCCCGGGCCTCGGCTGAGAGGGGAAATGCGGTGGACTTGACCAGGGGGCGGGCCTTGTCTGCGTAGTGAGGGACCCATTGGACGTAATAGGAAAAGCAGGGCACTGGGGGTGTTGGGAAGAGGGAGTTCCAACAGGGGACGCGTAAGTCGGGGTCAGGGCCAATGACCCCGATCTCCAAGATATAGACAAGAACAGCATGTCGAGTGGTTCCAGACATGCACTTGTCCCTGTTATATGTATGGTTAAGAGCTTTGGCCGCTTGGAAACGTCGTTGGAGGTTGGTGTTGTGATTCTGCCAGTCGTGACCGCAGATGGTGATGTTTTCCAGAAATGGGAACGTGGCCTTCAGTTGGCACCTGTCCACCATCCGGTCCATTTCCCTCTGGAAAACAGAAACAGAGACAAAGAAGGGGACGCGTAGGAAGTGATAGAGCCTGCTGCCCGCCACGAAGGCGGTGTAGCGGCGGTCCTCCGGGCCGATGGGGGGCTGATGACAAGCGGATTTCAGGTCTATGGTCAAGTACACCTTGTGCTAAGTTATCTGATTGACCATATCCGCGATGCGGTTTAGGGGTACGCGTCAAGCTGCGTGATCCTATTGATGGTCTGGCTATAGTCTACGACCATCCTATTTTTCAGCCCAGTCCAAACAACAACCACCTGGGCCCTCAAAGGACTTGTGCTTGGCTCAGTGATCCACTCCCCGAGCAGCCGCTGCACCTCCGACATAATGAAGGCCGCCCCCCGCGCTGTACCTCCTGCATTTAGTTGACACAGGTTTTCAGTCGGGGATCAGGTTGGCGAACAGCGTTGGTTTTAGGGATCTTGGGGGTGTAGAGGCTGCAAGTGGTGTCAGTAGCGCGGTTGTTGGCATGGTGCTGGCTGGGATGCGCGGGTCGGTGTGTGTGTGTGGTCAGTAGCGAGGTATATGACGAAGTCCCACAAAACTGAGGATTTCTGACAGTGATTGGTGGGTGGGGCCCGTCATACTCTATTGACACACTTCTCAGGTGGCTCTGGAAGTCCAGCCCCAATAGCACAGAGGCACAGATTTGAGGCATGACCAGTAACGCAAACTCCCGATATTCTGTGCCCTGCACCACCAATGACGCTACACAACCCCCCCCCCCCCCCCGCCGGATATCTGTGGAACGCGATCCAGAAACCATGTTGACCTTCTGGCTTACCGGCTGCGTCACGAGTCCGCAGCGTTGCGTTGTGACCGGGTGAATAAAACTCTCAGTGCGGCCCATGTCGAACAGGCAGCTAGTCCTGTGCCCCTCCATCACTGACCTTGCAAGCTGGTGTGGATCGCTTTTGTCGAGGGTTACGGAGGCCGGAGTTGAATCGCCGCCTTGGTGCCCGGTAAGCACCGTTGGGTCGGAGGCTGGGCGAGGTGGCGCCGACAAAGATGGCCGCCCCCATGCCTCGCAAGAGGCGGGCAGGCAAGATGGCGGCGATCAAGATGGCGACCCCCATGCCTCGCACGCGGCGCTGCTCGACCGCGCTCGTGGTTTAGACTTACCGGCCTTGGCAAAGTGCACCTTCTTTCCGCAGATGGAGCAGATAGCTTCTTGGGCCGGGCAGCATTTTTGGAGGTGCTTTTCGAGTCCGCAGAGGTAACACTGCGTGGATTTGCGACTGGCAGCAGCCGTGGTCGATTCGCCGGCAGGTTGCGGAGTCTGCAGCGTCCATGGGACCCGCAGGAGTTCGCGCGCCTGGACAGCGTCAGCATTGTGCAAAGCAGCCTCCAGCATGTGGACCAGCTCGATCGCCGAATGTAAAGTATGATCGGCGTGTTCCAGCAGCCGCTGGCACACGGACACTGACCTGATACCCGTAACGAAGGCGTAACGTACCAGGAGCTCCGCATTCCGTTCCCCCGTCAGTGACCTGCAGTCGCAGGCCCGTGCGAGTGTCTGTCGGGCCCGGACAAACTCAGCGCTCGACTCGCCGGCCCGCTGCCGCCGTGTCGCTAAGCGATGTCTTGCGCAGACGGTGTTCACCGGCCGCAGGTACTGTCTTTTGAGGGCGCCCAATGCCCCTTGGTGGGTCAGCAGTTCACTGATCAGAGAGTATACCTGCGGACTGAGTCTGGAGAGGAGAAATCTGTGCATCGTGGCAGGCTCGGTAACGCGAAACTCTTCCAGGTACGATTGGAAGCATGCAAGTCAGAGTTCAAAGGCGATGGCAGCTTCTGGAGATTGAGGGTCAATGTCCAATTTGTCTGATCGTCAAATGCTCTCCATGTCTTAAAATTGCTACTAATAAAACTGATGCACCATCAATAAATCTCGGACACGGGAGACGAACGATAGGCTTTAGTTAACAGTAAGAGACCAAGAAAAGACATCCTGGCGAATGAGGGAGGAGCAGTGCCTCCAATCGCTTTTATATAGGGGTCTGTGGGAGGAGCCACATGTGCAGTCAGCAGAGGGGCGAGTCTGGACAGGGATAGATAGTTTACCACAATGAGTAAAAGGCGCCAGCTCTACACTCAACGAACAAACATCAGAGTAACTTTATGAACTCTCCTAAGCACTGACATCCGTATGACAGATTCCACACTCTTGTTGGTTCCTCTTTAGTTCAATCCCCATCTGTCACGCAGGAGACAGGTGTTTAATTTACTGATGGGGAAACTATTTTCCTGCTTTAAATGAAACCGGTATTAGAAGATGGGCCAGTCTAGTGTGCAAATAGCCCGGAATTGGAGAGTTTCGCAAGAACACGGGGTGTTCTGTCCAGCAATTTTTTTCAGTCATCTCTCATCGTTACTGTATCTCCGCGCCGTTCGGCGTTACACTCGGAGACCGAATCCTTCACTCCGAAACATTAATCAGGGGCTGTTGCTGTGAGATATGAACTCACTCACTTTCCCAGTACTCCTCCCAACCCTCTCAGTTTGTCTGGCTGACTGTGTGGAGAAAACAGGCAAAGGAACAGCTGGACACTTTGGAGAGAACGATAACATGCGGACGTGTTTACCGCCGGGTTTAAAGTCACCCGGCCCCTCCCGCAGCCCAGAACCCTCCGAATAGAGGCTTAGAAAGTCCACTGGAGGAATGTACGCTTTAATTCTCTGACGTTAGTACAACACGGGTTTTGTGGCTCCGCCCCTGGACCTGATTAACAGCAGAACACATAAAGAAGGTTCGAGTTGCTGAGAGTGGCGGTTGATGACGCTGGTTGTGAATGTGGGAGAACGTTGGGAAATAATGTAGGTTCAGGTGTGTGGCAAGTGTCTGGAAAAAGAACCGGAAATGAAGAGTTCTGGTGAGTGCGGGTGGAGGTTGGAATGAAGTTGAATCTGGATCTGGAAAACGGAAAAAAAAAGTAACATAAAATGGGGATGATTTCCACTGATCGAGAAAAAGGGAAAAAAATTACACTGCAAAGTACAGTATTATTTAAATTTGACCCGGACAACCTTCTTTTATCAATCCCGTTCAATTAACTGCAGCAACGCACAAATTGCTATAGGCACTCAACGGGCCAGGCAACATCTATGGAAAAGAGTTCAGTCGACATTTTGGGCCGAGACCACTCATCAGCCCTGATTTCCTCCAGCAATTTGCGTGTTATTTGGATTTCCAGCATTTGGACGTTTTCTCGTTTGAAATTAACCACAGAGTTGAAATCTATTTTCGGGAATATAGGTTGTGCTCAAACTTTGAGAAGAGTTTAATAGCAATTACTTATGATTTGATTACGAAAATACGTCTAGGTGCATCTGATAAAATTAAAAATGTGTGGGAGAGAACTTCAAATACCTTTATCTACAGAGAAATGGGAGAACATTTTTAAACTAGTTAATACTTCTTCAATGTGTGCCAGACACGCTTTGTTACAATTTAAGGTGGTTCAGAGAGCTCATATGTCCAACGATAAATTAGCTCGTTTTTACCCTCATATAAATCCTGTTTGTGATAGATGGAATTTTGAAGTAGCTTCCTTGACATATATGTTTTGGTCTTGTCCTATTCTCGGAAAGTATTGAAAATATATTTTTGAGATCATTTCAGTAGTTCTGCTCGTTGATTTACAACCTCATCCGATTACGGCAAATGTTAAACTACCAGTGATAGCCTCCAGTCACTTATCACAATCAGCTTGTCGTTTATTTGCATTTGTGACGTTAATAGCCGGAAGTTCCAGAAGCCAGAAGGCTTGTACACGCTGGAATTCAGGAGATTGAGAGGGGATCTGATTGCAACATATTAGACTATTAAGGGATTGGACAAGATAGAGGCAGGAAATATGTTCCAGATGCTGGGAGAGTCCAATACCAGAGGGCATAGGTTTGAGAATAAGGGGTAGGTCATTTAGGACAGAGTTAAGGAAAAACTTCTTTTCCCAGAGAGTTGTGGCGGTCTGGAATGCACTGCCGAGGCAGTGGAAGCCAGTTCTCTGGATGCTTTCAACAAGGAGCTAGATATGTATCTTATGGATAAGGGAATCAAGGGATATGGGGACAAGGCAGGAACCGGGTATTGATAGTAGATGATCAGCCATGATCTCAAAATGGCGGTGCAGGCTCGAAGGGCCGAATAGTCTACTTCTGCACCTATTTTCTATTGTCTATTGTATATAAGATCCATTTTACTTAAATAGAAAGCTTCCGATCTCTTTACCACACCTCAATGGTTTTCCCAAATGATAAGATGTCTAAATTTGGGAAAGATTAGGAGCGGTACAATGGACTCTTCGGTTGAATTAGAAGAAAATTGGAGGACATGTAGCCAATATTTTCATATGATGTAAGTCGACCCTTTCTGAATCTTTTTTTTGTTTTTTTTTTGTTCATGTATAGAGTACATAGATAACAACAAATTATAATTTTAACCGATGAATCATGGCAGCCCGTTCTTTGTTTTTTAATTAGTTTAGTTTTTTCTTAGTTTAGGTTATTTTTCTCTCCTTTTATAAATATCTTTTTTATGGATAATTACTAAGAGATTGGGAGGCAACAGTCTATTTGCTATTTTAAATATGTGTTTTTACATGTCAACCATTGTTAAAGTAATCCTGAACTCAATGTACCATTATCAATATGGTATGCTCATCAATTTGAAATTTAATAAAAAGATCGAAAAAGAAAGAAAGAGGAGGTGATGTGCTAATCGTGAGGCAGGATACGAAAGTATAAGAAGGCACTACATTTGGATGTTTTATGTTGCCTAATGTAAATAGAAGTATCAGGGGTGTTAAAACAGGTGTTCTGGTTGAGATTTTGATAGAGGAGATTAAATCATTAAATCTCATTTACTGGGAGGCAAGGTAAAGCGATTACAAGTTGTCAGAAATCGAGAAAGGATGGAGCGTTTAACTGTATTGATATGTCAGTTATAACGTAGAACTTATATTCCACCCCTTTTTCGGTGTTACCAATGTCAAATGTTTGGGCATGTTGTGGCAGTATATCATGGGAAGGTGAAATGTAGAGAGTGTGGTGGGAACATAAGTATGAAGATTGTGAAGCTGTAAAGATTAATTATTTTAATTGTGAGGAGAACATAGTGCAGTTAATAAGGATGTGAGGTGCTTAAGAAGGCAGCTGGCTGATCAGGTTAAGGTACAGATAGGTGTTTTTTTATGCAGAGGCCTTGCAAAAAGTTAAACCAAATGTTGATCAAATATTAAAAACCTTATTGAATTTTTTGAAAAAGTTACGAGGAATGTTGACGAGGGTAAGGCAGTGGATGTAGTCTATATGTACTTCAAGAAAGCCTTTGACAAAGTTCCACATGGAAGGTTAGTTAAGAAGGTTCAGTCGTTAAGTATTAATGCTGGAGTAATAAAATGGATTCAACAGTGGCTAGATGGGAGATGCCAGAGAGTAGTGGTGGATAATTGTTTATCGGGATGGAGGCCGGTGACTAGCGGGGTGCCTCAGGGATCTGTTTTGGGCCCAATGTTGTTTGTAATATACATAAATGATCTGGATGATGAGGTGGTAAATTGGATTTGTAAGTATGCCGATGATACTAAGGTAGGAGGTGTTGTGGATAATGAGGTGGATTTTCAAAGCTTGCAGGGAGATTTATGTCGGTTAGGAGAATAGGCTGAACGTTGGCAGCTGGAGTTTAATGCTGAGAAGTGTGAGGTTCTACATTTTGGCAGGAATAATCCAAATGGAACATACAGAGTAAATGGTAGGGCATTGAGGAATGCAGAGGAACAGAGAGATCTAGGAATAACTGTGCATAGTTCTCTGAAAGTGGAGTCTCATGTAGATAGGGTGGTGAAGAGGGCTTTTGGAACGCTGGCCTTTATAAATCAAAGCATTGAGTACAGAAGTTGGGATGTAATGCTAAAGTTGTACAAGGCATTGGTAAGGCCAAATTTGGAATATTGTGTGCAGTTCTGGTCACCGAATTATAGGAAAGATATCAATAAATTAGAGAGAGTGCAGAGACGATTTACTAGGATGTTACCTGGGTTTCAGCAATTAAGTTACAGAGAAAGGTTGAACAAGTTAGGTCTCTATTCATTGGAGCGTAGAAGGTTGAGGGGGGATTTGATCGAGGTATTTAAAATTTTGAGAGGGATAGATAGAGTTGACGTGAACAGGCTCTTTCCATTGAGAGTAGGGGAGATTCAAACTAGGAGACATGATTTGAGAGTTAGGGGGCAGAAGTTTAAGGGAAACACGAGGGGGTATTTCTTTACTCACAGAGTGATAGCTGTGTGGAATGAGGTTCCTGTAGAAGTAGTAGAGGCCAGTTCAGTTGTGTCATTTAAGGTAAAATTGGATAGGTATATGGACAGGAAAGGAGTGGAGGGTTATGGGCTGAGTGCGGGTAGGTTGGACTAGGTGAGATTAAGGGTTCGGCACGGACTAGGAGGGCCAAGATGGCCTGTTTCCGTGCTGTGATTGTTATATGTTATATGTTATTACCAGTGAATTCAATGGCGAAATGTCACATTACTGAAGTTTCATACTATACACACTTTACTAGTTGGTAAAATTAAGTTTGCGATGTTTATAAAGGATATGGTGAATTGTTACTGCCCAGTTATCGTACTGAGATAATTAAATTTATTGTGAAAGCTGCTGAAAAGTATGTATGTATAACTGGTGTAATTTGGGAAAATGTAAAAGATGCTTCAATAGGTAGGGTGTCTCTACTTCATTCTCCTTCTGCAGATTCATAATGGGATTAAGAATATTGCAATGGAATGCAAGAAGTCTGATTGTCAAGATATTAAGACAACTATTTCGGATTTATCAATTTCACCCAATATCATATCTATTCAGGAAACCTGGATGTTACCACGTTTATGTTTTCCTTTGCCTGGTTATATTGTAATTAGATGTGTTTGGTTAATTGGTAGAGCGGATGGCGTTGCAAATTTAATAATGAAAGGGATCAGACAATGAGCTGTGGATGTAAATAAAGTGTATGAGTCTTTTGTAGTAGATGTATTTGATTACACAGGTAGGGGGTTTAAAGTGGTAAATCTCTTGTGGAAAGTTTTTGATTGATTTGTTGGAAGGTATATGTAGTGACAGAGGGTGGAGAGTCTCAAGCTATCCATTCCAAGTTGGCTCCCGTGGCTTTATTGTGTTCGCTTTCCAGAAGTGGCTGCGTGGCCTTGGCTTCACTGGGTGTGACGTGGTTTTTCGTGCTTCACAAATGACTCGGAGACGCAGAAGATTCTTCAAGAAGGGTTAAATTTTAATTTGCAAATCAAAGCTGAGACAGTCATTGAGCTAGTCGCTGATTGCCCACCGATCTCTGGACACAGCATTTTTTATAGTATTTGTCCAGTTGTATTAGCATATGTAATCGATCTATAGTTGCGTATTACAGGTACTACACGTACTACACGTACATCATGTCCCTATTGTTCCTATCAATTGGCTTAATCATATTCTAATCTACATCTCTTAGCTACCTCTCATTAACATACCATTGTCTTCTACAGTTTTAAGACTTCAGTCTCCTACCAAATTGGGGACATGCATAGCAAATAATCCCAGAATTGAGCAATGTTCTAATCTACATTTCTTTAGCTACCCCTCATTAACACACCATTGTCTTCTACATTCCTGAGATTTCAGTCTCCTACCAAATTGAGTACATGCATTGCAAACTGACTAGTTACACAGCAAATGATATAAGTTTTATACTCCATAACATTTTTATACTCCAATATCATCTCCCTTTGAGACTCAGAGGGACTCATACAGAGAAAGAAGACTAAGAGTCCGCGCACAAAAGCCTCAATAAACTCAAGCATTTATTCCCAAATCTTGGGTAAACTATAATTTTCTGCGCCAAGACCTCAAAGTATGCTCTCCCTGCTACCCTGGGCCGCTGAGCCAAAAACCTGTCCCTTTGTACCTGAGACAGGGAAAAAGACTCATAAGCCCTTACAATCTACTCCCACACTGTCGTTTTGCTCTTGTTCATCCTGCAGGTGTTGTAGGCTGTAACGATACATTTTCGGTGTTTCTTTCTCCACTAAGCTTGCTTCAGTAATTGCCACGAGCATCGGAAATTGTTTGGTTGCAGCACGCACTGCAAGAAATTTGAGACAAGGAAGAAAACAGCACAGCACAAACGCACAGCTCAACAGTACAATACTGACAGTGATTGCTATTTTAGTCAGCCATGCTCCCCATCCTCCGAGTCGAATTTCTAACCAATCAAAAAAACTGATGTTCAAATCCTGCATTCTGTTTGACCTCCGTCCGCAGATACTTTAATTTATTCATTGCTTTAGTTAATGATCCTTCTGGGCTAGTATTGTTCGATATGAAAGTGCAGCTTTGTTCTCCAAACATTACACACACACCCCCTTTTTCTGCCAAAAGCCAATCCAATACCTATCTGTTTTGCCACGCCATCCTGCTAGTTGCATCTAGCTGTTGCCCCAAGACCTCCAGTGCATCATCGGTGTAGTTGATGAATCTCTGCTGATTATAGTATATATAGTTTATCCATTCAACATTTTTGGTTACCCCTATCACAGGTATGATAGCTTACCAGCCAGCAGCAATCCCATGCGGTGTCAGGCATGTTATTCGATTAGTTTGCATGCGGTAACTCATCAATGCTAACGGTGAAGCATCGACCCAATTAAGTATAGTGTCTGCATAAATTTTGTTTAGTTTTGCGTTCAGGGTTCCATTAATTCTTTCTACCATGCCCTGCGACTGAGGCGTGGTAGACACATCCAAATCTTTGCTTTATCCTCAGCGCCTGTAGTGCCAGTTTGACCACTTTCTGGATAAAACTGAACCATTGTCTGAGCTAACTTCTGTAGGTCTTCCAAACCTTGGGATCACTTCATTTGTCAGAAATTTTACCACTGTCTTTGCCCCTTGATCTTTTGAAGGTACCGCCTACACCCATCTGCTAGATCGATCAATTACTACCAGCATGTATCTTTTCCCTCTCGCTGTCTTTATCATGTCTACGTAATCGATCACTAGATGTTTAAGGGTTGTAATTCCCTTTCGAACATTATTCTGTGCGCATACCTCGCATTGTGACAAGAAAAAGTCCACTGAAGCATGTAAATAAGGTGACCAAAAGACATCCTTCTTTATTTTCTTCATCACTTCCCCCCTTGCCCAATGGTCAATCCCATGCGCTTCTGAAATCAGAATCGTCAGGAGAGGGGTGGGTGCTACCAACAAACCGTCGTCCGTGCTCCACAAGCCTTCCGGTTTCTGCTTGGCCCCCTTTTGTCTTCACATTGTCTGTTCTGCCAAAGAATGGTCAGGAGAGGGGTGGGTGCTAGCAACAAACCTTCTTCCGTGCTCCACAAGCCTTCCGGTTTCTGCTTGGCCCCCCTTTGTCTTCACATTGTCTGTTCTGCCAAAGTTTCCTTACCTTGTATTTCAATTAGATCCTTTACGTCAGGTTCTGGAGTTAGGCTTACCTGGGGGACAATGACAGCTGACGTACACCCAGACCATTTTCTGGCTGCCTCGTCCGCAGCTTGATTTCCCTTTGTTATTACATCGTTTCCCTTTTTATGTGCCTGGCATTTTACTATAGCCAATGCTTTAGGTTTCATTATGGTTTTTATTAAGTCTAGAATTTGCTGAGCACCTCTGTAAGTAAATGCAAACAAATACTGACACTGATCGTCTAGAGGAATGCTAAAGAAAGCCAAACACAAAGCAATCACTGAAAAGTAACTTGCTCCTGGTGGAACATTAGTCAAAAGCGTGTGTGGGTTGGGGACTACCGCTGGCCAGTCCCCTACCACATCATTTACCGCTCGCAAATCATGCACCAATCTCCACTTAGATTTATCTGCTTTTAAAACCGGCAGCAACGGGGTATTGCATGGACTGTTTGTTCTTTTAAGCACTCCTATTTCAAGCAACCACTGCACTGTCGATGCTATTCCCTCTTCCGCTTCTGGTCTTAGAGGGTATTGTGGTCTCCAGGGTGGAATTGCTCCCCTTTTCAGCCTTATTTCCACCGGGCTGGCTGTTTTTATTTTCCCTACGTTCGTGTCATGCTGTGATCACAGAATAGAAGGCAACTCATCTAACCTTTTAACTTTCTGCTGACCTCTTTCCTTTCCCAGCAAGGGCAGGTGTGGTTGGGGAGTTATTTCGACCTCTCTCACTGTCCCTACCATATCTACACTTACCATTATTTTAATGTAATTGTTGTCTCTGATATCCACACCTCTGGCGTGCTTTTCCTCCACACTGTTACGGTTTCAACACTCTTAAATAAGGGTCCTAAGTCTTTAGACTGATATCCCTTATTTAACAATAACGTTACATGGGGCGCAGCTTCCGGTATCCTGTACCATTTTTCTAAATAGGTGTTCCATTTAACTTGTAAAGCTGCCCCTTGCTTTCCAATTATCACAGCCTCCCCTTCCAGGCGCTGCTGAGTACATGCCTCCAGGTGCCATCTCTCCTCTAACTCCCTGTTCTGAGACTCGTCAAAAATCACTGTACAATGTAGCTCAGATCTGGGCATTACAGCCTTGGGTAATATAGCCTGCACGCCCTTTTCCCATTTCTCCCAGGTTTCCTGAATCTGATCTGCGATGTCTCCTATCCAAAAGACATTAGCCTTCTTGTCTTCTCGCACTATCAATTGAGCTCCTGCTCTTCCCACACTTAGCCCATTTCTGGTGCATTCTAATTTTAATTCCAGTTTCAATAAGGCATCTCTGACTAACAAATTAATTGGAGTTCCTTTAAACACTAGCACCGGCAAAGCAATTTCTTTATTTCCCATTCTCAACCGCACTGGAGCCGTGCACTGTGTCAACTGTGTTTTCCCCGAGAACCCTACCGTCTTAATAAACTTTCCTGACATGGGAAGGTGAAGGGCTGTGCGCAACTGTACGTGGCTCCAGTATCTATCATCATTGGTGTCAGTTGTCCTTCTAACATAACCTGAACAATGGGTTCCTCATCTGCCTCCCTTGTTATCATTAGGTAATGTCCCTTCCCACTAAAGTACTCGGGGTACCCCTAATACCTCGCATAGGGGTTCACAGGTCCGCTTGTGCCTGTGGGGGCTGGTCCTTGGCTAAACTTTAGTTCCCTTCTTATCAGTTCCTGTTGGTGTGTGACAGGCCATAGTGTAAACGGACAATCTCTTTTCATGTGACCTGGCTGATTACATTCCCAGCACAATCTCTCTAACTCTCTTTCCCCCTGTTTCCTCACTGGCCCATAGCTCCTCTGTTCCCCTCCTTGGGACTTCCAGTCCTGTCTGGGATGTTTGAATTTAGTCTGTTCCTGATAGGGCATTTGTGGGTATGCTCCCTCAAAGACTATTATTGGCATGGGGTTTTCCAGTCCTTGTCTTACAGTATGATCGGTTCCCCCAGATAGCAGAGCTTTGTCCAGTTCAATGGCTGTACTCGGACAGGTGGTTGCTGGCAGCATATTTTTGCTTTTCTCTTTTTCCTTCTTTTTGAGTTCTTCGAGCTGTATTTGTATTAACTTTCTTTGCACCTCTTCCTGCTGCTCAGCCAACCTTCGTTTGTCTTTCCGGTACTTCTCAACCGCATGGACTACGTGGTCTCTTAATTCTTCTGGGGTCTTTGACTTTAGTCCAACCACTTCCTCCAGTTTGGATTTTACTTGTGGAGGCATTGCATCCAAAATGCTTTGACGGAACATTGAGGTCATAAATAAGCTATTCTCCACCTCTTGCACAGTCTCCAGTCTCTACCTTTTAACTGGTTTTCTACGTAGGCTGCTAGGTTTTCAGTGTCTCCCAGTGGATCCCCTTTTAAGGCTTTGGGGTCCACTTTGGGTGGATAAAGCTTTCTGAGGGCCTGTCATACCCTCTGCCTCACTCTGTCAAACCCATCTCCATCAGTTCTTGGGTCGTTTGAGTTTACTATGCCAGCCATTTTCATTAGTTCGTTAAATTTGGAGTTTCCCATCAACCTTATCAACAGTGCCTTCAAATCTCCCATAGCCAATAATCCTCCCGCTGTTTCTTCTTCAAAGGAACTAATCCATTTCCCTGCTCCTTCATGTAGATTGGGCAGAGTGTTTTTCAGCCATTCTAGGTCCTGGGATCCCCAAGGAATATACTGCACTTGTCCTAATCCTTTTACTAACAACGGCATCATTCTTCCTCCTTCTTCCCAACTGCCCTGGCTCTCCTCCTCAACTGACTCCCCATCTGTCTCAGGGTATGTCTTTACTGCCTCCCACACAAATGTCTCCGGGATCCTCTTCTTCCCTCGGTCTCCCTGTGGAGTCCTTCCTTTCTGTCTTAATTCAAAACTTGGTTGGCCCCTGGAGTATTTTTTGCATCTCCTGGCAATCCCCTCTCAGTAGCTTATCTAGCTCTCACTCTACTTCCGCAAGTCGCTCCCTTACTGCCTCCTTCTCGTCTTCTAGGTTTCTGCCTCCTACCTCTTCCCAACAAATTCGCACATCCTCTCTCTCTCTCCATTTAACTCTTGCTCCTCCAATGAGTCACCTTCTCTTTCTTTCTGTCCGTGTCTGTACACCTGTGGCAGGGACTCCTGATCCTTACTTGTGCATGATTCCTTTCTCTCTTGTGTTTTCCAAGACTCTCATCTCCTATCTTTTTCCAACTTCCTCTTGAATGCCTGATCTCTTCCTGCCCTGATGAGCCACTTTCTTTTCTAGTCTGTTTATTTCTATAGTATAACCGATACTCCTCATACTCCTTTTCCTCTCTTAAGTATTTCATCCGTTTAATCCCTTCTCGTATTGTTTTTTCTCCTCCTCATTATCCCAAACTTGGACTTCTCCCTGTATGTTTACAGTTCCCGTCAGCAGGGGGCACTGCTTAGGGGTTCCTTCCTCATTATAGGGAGGGTTTTTTTCTGTTTCTATCACATCTGGGTACGGAGTCGAAGCCAGCTTCTTACCGTACCATTCTCTCACTTTAACAGGCTGCTTCTCCAGCACCTTAGTGTCTTCCTCGCTTGTAATCAATATTCCAGCTGTCCTCCTCAGCCTTTCTCCCTCCGTTCTGAAGAGTTTTAGCACTTCCATTTCTCGTTCTTTTTTGCTCACTTTTCTGAGATTTATCTTTTGGTTTGTCATTTTTAATTAGTCCATTTATTTGCACAAACTTACATCAAACGTTCCTTCTCTTGGCCACTTTGTGACCAGGTTATTGGTCACAATTTTTCTGAAGTTTTTGTGATCTCATTATTAATTAACGGGATTTTTTTTGCTCAGAATCTCTACTGCCATTCCTTTACCTGTCATATTATTCTCTCTTTTTTAAGTATTTCGGAGATTCACAGTTCGTTTACTGGATAATATGACTTACTCTAATTCTACGCCTAGTCTAACACCACGTGGACTTTTTCTTCCTAGACTAACACCATGTGGACTTTTTCTTCCTTTAACACCACATGGACTTTTTCTTAACTAAACTTACTCTAATTCTATATCTCGTCTATTGTCTATCTACCAGCGCTTTAAACTATATATTGGACTGTCCTTGTTTCCTATTCTGTTCTGCCCGTGCAGACCTCTATTCAGAGCGGTATCCACAGAACTTTCTCTTTGCACCTCGCCCGTTCAGACCCTTATCTCTTAAGGCGGTATCCACGAGGATTTTCCACTCTAAACACCTCGCCTGTTCAGACTCTTATCTCTTAAGGCGGTATCCGCGAGGATTTACCAACACCACCTGGACTTTTTCTTAACGTCTTATTAACTTATTTGTACTTACCCTCACTGCAGTGTTCTTGAGCAATCCTCTGAGCCTCCTCTGTTAACCCCCAATTCTGCCAGACGCTTTGGACCGGAGAGACCCTTCGGCAGTGGTTCCACACTTCTGAGACTCCAAGGCCTCCCCAAAACCAACATAATTCTTACTCCAAATTGTCGCAAAAAGCTGTTACCATTTGTTTGTGTGCACCCTTAATTCTGTTAGCCTTGTGGGGATCCCTAGAGGACTGGGAAGCGATCCCAATCTGCCGTTTCCTTTCCGCGGGTCTCTATCCAGTCCTGTCGCGGTCGCCAATTATGTCGTGGTTTTTCGTACCTCACAAATGACTAGGAGACGCAGAAGATTCTTCAAGAAGGGTTACCTTTAATTTGCAAATCAAAGCTGAGACAGTCATTGAGCTAGTCGCTGATTGCCCACCGATCTCTGGACACATCATTTTTTTAGTATTTGTCCAGTTGTATTAGCATATGTAATCGGTCTATAGTTGCGTATTACAGGTACTACACGTAATACACGTACATGATGTCCCTATTGTTTCTATGTTCTAATCTACATCTCTTAGCTACCTCGCATTACCATACCATTGTCTTCTACATTTTTAAGACTCCAGTCTCCTACCAAATTTGGTACATGCATAGCAAATAATAAACTCAGAACAGAGCAATGTTCTAATCTACATTTCCTTCGCTACCTCTCATTAACACACCATTGTCTTTTACATTCCTAAGACTTCAGTCTCCTACCAAATTGAGTACATGCATAGCAACCTGACTAGTTACACAGCAAATGATACAAGTTTTATGCTCCATAATATTTTAATACTCCAATAGGAGAGAGATCGTCAAACAGCAGGGCGGTCGCTGAGGGAGCAGAGACAGGATCAATATGGGTGTGATCCAGGTACGTCCAGAGGGGCAGATAGTCGGACAGTGTATCCATCTTTTGCAAACCCTTCAGTAGTTGCCTAGACACTTCAAGTGTAGACTACCTGTTGGATGGAAGCAACCAACAACTCTGATAGAGGCAGCTACCAGGTTTTTAAGCTTACCAGCTATAGTTGGTGCTTTAGCACTGCTAGCTCACCACCTCGGGGGAGTCCTGATCATAAGCGGGGCGAAACTCCTGGAGACAGGTTGCAGATCAACTGATGATCCCACTGGTGATAGCACAGGCCAGTTACATCTTAGTCCAAGTGTGTTTTCAATTCAATTCTGGCTCCAGCCCACTAAGGGTTGTATGGTGTGGGGATTTTTGTGCATATAGTTCAATGTGGGGCAATTCAATGGAATGGCTTGTTGGTAGATTTTTTAAGTGTTTCTAATCTTTGTGCCTTAATGATGGGAGGGCTATGAGATTTAATGTTTATGATAGTCTGAAAACTGCTGTAGATTTAACTCCAGTTTCAAGCATTTTGGCTGGAGTGAGTGATGTTATGGGTGATGAAACATTGGGAAGTGATCATTATCCTATATTTTTAAGCTTGTGTTTGGAGTTATATAGGGAACAGGAGTTTGCTTTCGCAAGTTGGAATTTTGGTAAAGCAAACTGGGAGAGTTTGTACGTGATGAATGTCTGCCAGGGCTGAATATTGAAGATTATATGGATTTCTGCATTGAATGGTTATGTCATATTATTCATCAAACAGCTGTGTAAGAGTCTCCTGTTCAAAATGACATTAATAGGAGGAAGACTGTACCATAGTGGACAAAGGAGTGTGCAGAGACAATTAGGGAGAGAAATAAGTGGTTGGGAGAGTTGGGAATGATAATTCTCTGAGTGATCTTATTAAGTATGAAACGCCACAGGCTGTGTTAAGGAAATTGTTGAAGGTTCTGAAAGAGATAAAATGGAGGTCATCCGGTGATAGTGTTGACACGATGTTAAACTTAGAGATGTTTGGGGAATGATTAAGAAAATTGGGGGTGTTATTAACTCATAGAGTTAATAGCATTCCAGTATTTATCAAGGAAGTTGACTGTTACTGAAATAAAGAAGGTTGAGTCACTGGCTTAGCAATTAGCTGCAAGTCATAATCAATATATTCAATTTTAAGTGCCTATATGATGTTGAGTTGAGGTTTTAAGTGAATACGCTGATATGTTGGAAGCGATCTGTAGCAATGATACCGACGTCGAATTTTCCCTGTGCGAATTTAAGAAAGTTTTAAATACTACAGGTCAGACGGCTCAAGGAAAGGGTGATATATGTTATTGTATGTCTCAGCAGATGGCTAATGAGCCGACATGGAAGCATATCTGTAAAATAACTGCTAAATGTAAAGGAGCACTAAATATCCTTCGGTATCTGTGTAAATATTTTTGGTGTACTACCGGCCCCATTACCGTGATTCTGCGGGGAAACCGATGCTACCAGAAATCTACAGAGCTGCTCATCCACAAACTTCCCTTCCAGCATCTGGTGCAGAAGATCACGCAGGACTTCAAAACCGATCCACGCTTCCAGAGCTCGGCCATCAAAGGCCTGCAGGAGGCCAGCGAGGCTTATCTGGTGAGGCTCTTTGCACCATCCACACCAAGCGCGTCATCCCTGAGCCCAAAGACATTCCGATGGCCCACTGCATCTGCCGGAAGCGATCCTAAGCCTGGCCTCAGCACCAAACACAACAAAAGGCTCATTTAATAACCACTAATGTGGCAGATGAAAGGGCTGTCACTGTCACTTCCTGCTCAATACACTATTGCAGAGTTGACACATATTATCCCCCTGACCTCCCCCTGTGCGGGCTTTGGGATTCTTTACTGGGGAATCCCAGCTCTCACACAAACTGACCTACTTGTTTTGCTCTCAGACTATTTTACCACCACATCGATGTCACCCTTTAGCCTAAGACCACCCTCCACCCAGCAATAACTCCACCCATCTGACACTCAGTGTGAACTTACTGCTCACGGTTCTTACATCGACTCCCAAATCACTCAGCCGTATCACAAACAGCAAAGGTCCCAGAATAGATCCAAGTGAAAAAGCGCGTCACCAGCATCTGATCACAAAACCGCTCTCTGCCATCACTCTGTCTCCTATTGCAAAGACAATCCTGGATCCAAGTTACTAAATGACCTGACTTAGGACCATATGAACCATATCAGTAAACTTCGTCTGTGAAGGCAGACGAGGGTGAGGATGGCCAGGACCAATAAACTAGTCTGTGTCTGTAGGGAGACCACATTGAGTAACTCCATCACTCCAAATAGGAGAAAAATAAGCAAATAGAAAAGAAATAAAAATCACAATAAAAGCTGCAGATTCTGTAGTCTGAAGCAAAAACAGAAAACAGGAAACTCCAGACCTGTCAGATCACCACCTGTACCAGGAAAACATTTGGAGCTGTAACAAAGCAGCAAATTATTGACAAGCCTGCAAAACTTCAAACCATCTGGCAAAAACTATAGGGTTTGGTGAAAGTGATTGCACGTTTAACAAGTACAATCGTGTGGTTGTAACAGTAACACCAACTGTGGACAAGGGGCACACTGAACTGAGATGTCCAAGACACGTTTATTAAGCCGCACCATCACAGGGGGTTAGGGAAATTGAGAGGAGACTGTGTTAAACTTGCTGATGACAAACGGAGATGGGAACTGAGTTGTGAAGAGCGGTGAAGAGTCTACAAAGGGTGATGTGATTGCACACAGGTCTGGCAGCTGGGATATTGTGGAGGACATTTTGACAGGGAAAATATTTAATTGTTCAAAGGCAACAGGGTCTGGCGGTGCAGAAGAAACTTGGAGACCTGCTGCATCATCCACTAAAGACCATTCGCAGCTCCAGACTGAATTCGGAATGCGAACAGAATGTATCTGATGAAGGGGCTTCGGCCTGAAACGTTAACTCTGTTTCTCTGTCCACAGGCGCTGCCTGACCTGCTGCGTGTTTGCAGCTGTCTCTGTGTTTTACTGAAATGTCAGAATTACCGTCTTTGAAGTAATTCATTGTTCCAGATTATCATCGTTACGTTTTACGAGATTTCAGCAGAAATTTAAAGAGGTTATGTGTCAGGTCTCCGGAGTGTTAGTTGTTAACTTTACAGACTGACCAATACTGATGCTGTGCGTCTGAAGGTTTATCCGAGCGCTGAGTTTCTGTTCTGTTGTGAATCGACCAATGGAAATTGATGGTTATGGGAGAGCGCATGTGGAGCTGGACAATGAGAGGCCGCTCTCGGCTCTGTCCGTCACTCTGACTCTGTCTCCTCCCTTCCCTGCCTCTGTCTCTCTGCGCGTTTCTCGGGAAGGTCGGGATGCTGTGTATAAAAGGAGACAGCAGCAGTCGGTTTCTGGAGACGGACTGGCTAGTGTAGCATTTCTGAAGACAGACTGTCTAGTGACATCTTTCAATAAACCTACTGACTCTCTCACGGTGATTTTGACTATTGATCTTCCCACCTTGTCTACTGCACAAATGTCATCCCCTTTATTTGCCGCCGTCACGTCTGTTCCCAGTGTAAGGCTTTCCTTGCCAGAACATCAGCGATGTTTTGTTTCTTCAAAGAACGGAGTTTCCCTTCCTTTCTCATTGCTGCTGCCCTCACCATCATATATCCTCTCTATTTCCCCGACATATGCCCTTAACCCATCTTCTAACTGCCATAAAAGGGTTACAGTTCCGCTTGTCCTTACGAGTGTCCGTATTCAGCACAACATTTTAAATAAAGTCCACCATCTTCAAATGGATTCTAGCACTAAGCACATCCTTCCCCCACCCCACTCTCCACTTTCAGCCGGGATCCCTCTCTCGGTGATTCCCTTGGCCATCGTTCCCTCCCCACTGATCTCACTGCTGGAACATCCCTGTAATCGGAACATGTTCTACAACTTCCCCAGCACCACCATTCAGAAACCCAAATAGTCCGTCCAGGAAAAGCAAAACTTCATCTACAAGCCTGTTGAGATCAGCATCTGTGTCTGGACAACACACGCACAGAATGCTTGAGGGACCCAGCAGGCCAAGCAGCATCTATGGAAAAGGGCACAGTCGATGTTTCGGGCCGAGACCCTTCATCAGGACTGGAGAAAGAAAAGATGAGGAGTCAGAGTTAGAAGGTGCGGGGTATGGGGTGAAACTGCGAGAGGGGGTGGTGAGGTAAAGAGCTGTGAAGTTGATTGATGAATGAGATACAGGCTAGAGAGGAAGAATCTAATAGGAGATGACAGAAAGCCATGGAAGAAAGAAAACAGGGATGAACACCAGAGGGAGGTGATGGGCAGGTACGAAGATAATGGGAGATGGAAAAAGGAATGGGGAATGGTGAAGGAGGGATGGGACATCACCGGAAGGTACAGAAATCGAAGTTCATGTCACCAGGTTGTAGGCCAGCCAGACAGAATATAATGTGCTGCTCCTTGAACCTGAGTGTGACCTCATCGCAACACCGCAGGAGGCATGTGAATCGCCTGTACCCAGTGCTCACTATGTGGCCTCCTCAACATTTGATAATTAATTCCACAGATTCATGACCCTCTGGCTAATGAAATGTCTTCTCATCTCTGTTTTGAAGAGACATTCTTCTATTCTGAGTGTGCACCATCTGGTGTTGGACTAACACACGACGGGAAACATCCTCTCCACGTTCACTCAAGTGGTTATAATATGATTCTCTCTTCATTCTTCTAAACTGCAGCAAGTGCAGGCCGATAAAAATCAAATGTTCCTCATATGTTAATCTTTTCATTCCCGGGGTCATTCTCGTGAACCTGCTCTGGACCCTCTATGATTCAAACACGTCAATCCTTGGATAAAGGGCCCAGCATTGCTCACAATACACCTTGCGGACTGACAAATGTCAGCAGGGACAAGTGGGTCCCTGTTTTCACATTTCTGTGAAAAGTAACTTTTTTTCATTCTTATATTTTGCTGATTTTAATGTAATCTTCTCTATAAGATGCAATTTCTATTTCCCTTCCTCAGTGAAGACTTTGCATTCAAAGTCAACAACATCTCCTCCACAATCACAATCAGCACTGGTGCACCAGAAGTCTGTGAGCTTTGTCCACTGCCCTACTCACTTTATACCTGTGATTGTGTGGCTAATTGCAACTCCAATGCCATATTTAAGTTTGCAGATGACACCACTGTCGTTGCATGAGTCAAAGCTGGTGACACATTTGCCCTCAGGAGGGAGATGGACGATCTGGTTGAATGGTGCCAGAACAAAAACCTCTCACTCTATATCAGAAAAACCGAATACCTGATCACTGACGACAGGAGGAGGAAACCGGAGATCCATGAGCCAGTCATCATCAGGGATTGGAGGTGGAGACAGTTAGTAACATTAAATCTCTCAGCATTATCATTTCAGAGGGTCTATTCTGGGACTAGCAGTAAATGCCATTATAAAGAAGGCAGTGACTCTACCTGCGTACAGTCAGCATGCCATCTAAAACTTTGACATATAACGATGCACAGTGGAGAGTAATCTGACTGGTTTCATCATGGCCTGTTATGGAAACACAATGATCAGGAAGGGAAAGGAAAGGTCGACAACAACTTTGTGGAGATATCAGAGGGAAGTTTTTTACACTGAGCATGGTGAGAATGTGGAATGGGCTGCCGGCAAAGGTGGTGGAGGCGGATACAATAGAGTATTTTAAGAGACTCCTGGATAGGTACAAACATATAGGGCTATGGGTAACACCAGGTAATTTCTAAAATAAGTACAGGTTTGGCATGGAATCGCGGGCTGAATGGTCTGTATTGGGCTGTAACTTTTCCATGTTTCTGGCCAGTGGATACATACCAGTTCGTCACCGGCAAAGCCTTCCCCATCATTCATTACATTTACAAGATGAACATCTACAAGTAAACTGCATCCATCATCAACAACATCCTTCATCAACCTCATGCTCTCTTCTCACAGCTGCCATCGGGAAGGATGTACAGGAGCCTTAGGTCCCACACCACCAGCTTCAGCAAGTGCTATTACCCTGCAGCAGTCATGGTCTTGAAATGACTTAAGAATCTTCACTGAATTTATTCCATAATCAGCAGACGCACTTTCAAGTATTCTACAATTGAATTTCACAGTATTTTTTTTTTATTATTTGCATGGTTACGTACCCCGTAACTGGGTTTACAGACCAGCAGAGAAAGAAGGATCAGTTGGATTCTGGTGGTACCAAAACTAAAGGTGTTTATTAGTAAACTACTCAATACGGTATCAAAATGCAAATATACATATAAAACAAGTTAGCAGTAATAAACCTAAAAGTGTAGGAACAATAATAAGCAATAATAAACAAGCTCTATCGATGCCTAGGGGTAATAGAAGAGAATAGGGGTCATAGAAGAGTATAAAGTTCAGTTCATGCGTGCTGAGGTTGTGTTGTAATCGTTGGAGAGAGAGGGAGAGAGAGAGCAAGAGATTAGGTAGCTGCAGTAGTCAAACCTTCTGTTGCTTTCTTATTCTGTCGTGTCGTTGTGGTCATTCACTATGAACCCTCTATTCATCAGCTAGACCGTTCTTCTGTGGTGGACTCGTCACTCTGGCATGAGTGGACACTCACACAAGTCCCCACCGGTCCTGCCGTCACTCTGAGAGCTTTATTAACCAATCTCCTTATTCGGTCCTCGAAGCCCCCACCTTCTTGAGCGTTCACAACACTCAGTCAGTGTCCACTGGTGTGTCTCAAGAGTGTCTCCCCAGACCTGTCTTTTTTCCCTACTAACGGGGTCTCAGCTATCCATCAACTCTGAATGACTGTGTCCAGCAAATCAGGCCACTCCTGCTGTCCCCTGCGAATGTTAACGAGCAAAGTAAAGTCCTTGTAGTGAAAGGTAATAATCCAGGAAGAGTCAAAATACAATAAGTCAACAGTCTGTCTCTCCCTCCTATCTGTAGCAGATGATCCTGCCTCTGTGCTTCACCTCTCTCTCTCATTAGCAGCATTGCAACAGCAATAGTTCGTAGTTCTCAAATGGGTGTGTGGGGGAAATTGTGGGGAAAATCAGGTCTGTTCATCACTCATAACGGCATGATATGTCTTTTGCACATTGGTTGTCTGTCAGTCTTTGCTGTTTATAATTTTCATAAATTGCGTTGTATTTATTTTCCTGTAAATACTAAAAGAAAATGAATCTGATAGTAGTATCCTATTGTGCCAGAGGGCCCAACACACTAGACCTCTCCTGCACTACGATAAGGAATGCCTATTGATTGCTCCCGAGACCGCATTTTTTTAAGTCGGATCATTTGACTGTACTCGTCCTACCTGCATACAGACAGAGCCCAAAGACCAAGGCTCCAGAGATCAAGCTTGTCTGAGTGGCATAAGAACAATAACCTCTCACTCAGTGTCAGTAAGACCAAGGGACAGATTACAGACCTCAGGAGAGGGAAACCAGATATCCATGAGCCAGTAATCGTTAGACAATATGAAGTGAAGAGAGTCAATAACTTTAAATTCCCGTGTGTCACTGTCAGGGGATCTGTCATGTACAGATCATATAAATATTAGTGTGAAGAAAGCACGACTGCATCTCCACTTCCTCAGTGCTTACAGAGTTTCAGCACGACACCGAAAACTTTGCCAAACTTCTAAAATTGTGAGGTGGAAAGTGTGCTGACTGGCTGCATTACGGCCTGGTATAGGAACACCAATGCCTTTGAGTACAAAAACCGAAAAAATGTAATGGATTCAGCCCAGCTACATCACGGGCAAAACATTCATAACCACTGAACACATCTATATGAAACATAGCAGTGGAAAAGCAACATCCATCATCAAAGATCGTCACCACCCAGGCAATGACCTTTTCTCACTGCTTTCATCAGGTAGAAGGTACAGGTACCTCACGACTCGCACCACCATGTTCAAGATCAGTTACCAACCCTCAAACATCAGGGGCCTGAATTCAGGGGCTCTGTTATATTGTTATTTCATGCACGTTATTGATTGCTATTTATTTTTCTGCATTTGCACTGTTTGTTTACAGTTTGTAGTTCTTCATATTTGCAGTTCACAGTTACTGTTCTATAGATTTGCAAAGAATGCCTGCAGAAACTCAATTTCAGGTTTGAATGTGGTGACAGGTATGCACTATGAGAATAAATTTTACTTTGAACTTTGAACTATATGATGAAATATGCGCACTGTGATCACAACTGTGAAATGAACCTGGTCAGGTGTCAGATCTCTCAGTGGGAGAGTGTTTTGGAGATAGTGATCATAATTCTATCTCCTTTACAATAACGTTGGAGCGAGATAGGAACAGACAAGTTAGAAAAGCATTTAATTGGAGGAAGGGAAATGTGTGGCAAGAAGTTGGAAGCTTAAAATGGAAAGAGATGTTCTCAGGGAAAACTACGGAAGAAGTGTGGCAAATATTCAGGGGATATTTGTGTGGAGCTCTGCAGAGGTACGTTCCAATGAGACAGGAAAGTTATGGTAGGGTACAGGAACCATGATGTACAAAGGCTGTAATAAATCTAGTCAAGGAGAAAAGAAAAGCTAAGTAATGTTAGAGATCTAGAAGATTATAAGGCTATCAGAAAGGAGCTGAACAAGGAGATTAGGAGAGCCAGAAGGGGCCATGAGAAGGCCTTGGTGGGCAGGATTAAGGAAAACCTCAAGGCATTCGACAAGTATGCAAAGGGCAAGAGGATAAGATGTGAAAGAATAGGACCTATCAAGTGCGTCAGTGGGGAATTGTGGATGGAACTAGAGGAAGTACCAGAGGAAGTACCAGAGGTACCTAATGAATATTTTAATTCAGCATTCACTATGGAAAAGGATCTTGGTGATTGTAATGATGACTTGCAGCAGACTGAAAAGCTTGAGCATATAGATATTAAGAAAGAGGATGTGCTAGAGCTTTTGGAAAACATCAGTTTGGATAAGTCATCGGGACCGAATGAGATGTACCCCAAGCTACTGTGGGTCACGAGGCAGGAGATTGCTAAGCCTCTGGCGATGATCTTTTCATCATCAACGGTGACAGGACAGATTCCACATGGTTGGAGTGTTGCGGATTTTGTTCCTTATTCGAGAAAGGGAGTAGAGATAGCCCAGGACATTATAGACAAGTGAGTCTTACCTAAGTAGTTTGTAAATTGACGGCGAAGATCCAGAGAGGCAGGATTTACGCACATTTGGAGAGGTATAATATGATTAAGAATCGTAAGCATGGATTTGTCAAGGGCAATTCGTGCCTTAGGAGCCTGATCGAATTTTTTGAGGATGTGACTAAACACATTGATGAAGAAAGAGCAGTAGATGCAGCATATATGGCTTTCAGCAAGGCATTTGATAAGGTATCCCATGCAAGGCTTATTGGGAAAGTAAGGAGGCTTTGTGGATCCAGAACTGGCTTGTCCACAGAAGAATGGTTGTAGACTGGTTATATTCTGCATGGAGGTCGGTGACCAGTGTTGTGCCTTAGTGATCTGTTCTGGGACACATACTCTTTGTGATTTTTTATAAGTGACCTGGATGAGGAAGTGGAGGGATTGTTTAGTAACTTTGCTGATGACACAAAGGTTGGAGGTGTTGTGGACAGTGTGGAGTGCTGTCAGAGATTACAGCGGGACATTGATAAAATGCAAACCTGGGCTAAGAAGTGGCAGATAAAGTTCAACCCAGATAAATGCAAAGTGGTTCCCTTAGGTAACTCAATTATGATGGCAGAATATAGTATTAAAGTTAAGACTCTTGGCATTATGGAGGAGCAGAGGGACCTTGGGGTCTGAGTCCATAGGACACTCAAAGCAGCTGCGCAGGTTAACTCTGTGGTTAAGAAGGCGTATGGAGTATTGGCCTTCATCAACCGTAGAATTGAATTTAGGAGCCGAGAGGTAAAGTTATAAAGAACCCTAGTCAGATCCCATTTGGAGTACTGTGCTTAGTTCTGGTCGCCTCACTATAGGAATAATGTGCACGCCATAGAAAAGGTGCAGATGAGATTTACAAGAATGTTCAAAAGCAAACACGAGGAAATCTGCAGATGCTGGAAATTCAAGCAACACACACAAAATGCTGGTGGAACACAGCAGGCCAGGCAGCATCAAAAGGGAGAAGCACTGTCGACTTTTCCGGAGACCCTTCGTCAGGATTAACTGAAAGGAAAGATAGTAAGAGATTTGAAAGTAGGAGTGGGAGGGGAAAATGCGAAATGATAGGAGAAGACCGGAGGGGGTGGGGTGAAGCTGAGAGCGGGAAGGGTGATTGGCGACAGGGATACAGACTTGGAGAAAGAAAAGGATCAGGGGCGGGAGAAATAAAGGGGGCGGGGAGCACCAAAGGAAGATTGAGGACAGGCCGATTGATGGGCAGAAAGAGAAAAAGAAGGAGGACGAGGAAAAAAAAACTAAACATATCAGGGATGGGGTAAGAAGGGGAGGAGGGGCATTAACGGAAGTTAAGAGAAGTCAATGTTCAAACCATCAGATCAGAGGCTACCCAGACAGAATATAAGGTGTTGTTCCTTCAAACTGTGTGTGGCTTCAGCTTGACAGTAGAGGAGGCCATGGATAGAAATATCAGAATGGGAATGGGACATGGAGTTAAAATGTGTGGCCACTGGAGATCCTCCTTTTTCTGGTGGACAGAGCGTAGGTGTTCAGTGAAACGGTCTCCCACTCTGCATCGGGTCTCACCAATATATAAAAGGCCACACCTGGAGTACGGGACAAAGTATACCACACCAGTGAAGTGTCGTCTCACCTGGAAGGACTGTCTGGGGCCCTGAATGGTGGTGCGGGAGGAAGTGTAAGGGCAGGTTTAGCACTTGTCCCGCTTACAAGGATAAATGCCAGGAGGGAGATCGGTGAGAAGGGATGGGGAGGGGGGAAAGAATGGACAAGGGAGTCACATAGGGAGCGATCCCTGTGGAATTCAGACGGGGGGGAGAGAATGTTGTGCTTGATAGTGGGATCCCATTGGAGGCCACCGGGTTCAACGTATAATTCTCTGTAACTTCCGCCACCTCCAATGAGATCCCACTACCCACCAGAGAATGCAGGATCTCCCAGTGGCCACATATTTTAATTTCACTTACCATCCCCACTCTGATATGTCTATCCATGGTCTCTTCTACTGTCAAGATGAAGCCATACTCAGGTTGGAGGAACAACACCTTATATACCGGCTGGGTAGCCTCCAACCTGATGGCATGAATATTGACTTCTCTAGGTTCCGTTAATGCATCTCCTCCCCTTCTTTTCCCAGGGCTGAAATGGCTGCCACAAGAGGACACAGGTTTTAGTTGCTGGGGAGTGGGTACAGAGGAGATGTCAGTGATAAGTTTTTTACTCAAAGTGGTAAGTGCGTGGAATGGGCTGCTGGCAACGGTGGTGGAGGCGGATACGATAGGGTCTTTTAAGAGACATTTCGATAGGTACACGGGCCTTCGAAAAATAGAGGGCTATGTGTAAGCCTAGTAATTTCTAACGTCGGGACATGTTTGGACAACTTTGTGGGCTGAAGGGGCTGTATTGTGCTGTAGGTTTTCTATGCTACTGTTAACAGTTTGGATTAAAATTTTGGCTTTGATAATATTTTTCGGTAACGTTCTTTTTTCATGAAGAGATCAGTGATCTAGTTACAACGTTTTTCTACCGCAAATGATAAAAGATTATCCACACAAAAATATAGAATATACAAGTACTAAATATTTATAAGACCGATGAGACAAATTACAATGTGAATATTACTCTCTACAATACACTCAATTCCCGTGGGTGGGGGCGGCGGTCACAGTTCCCTGAACTCTCACTCTGTACCCATTCCATTACAATTTCTCAGCGTCTCCACTGATAGACACCTCTCTCTGCCCCGCCTCCAGTGCTGTTGACAGAGTCACGTGATATCGTGTTGCGCCTTGGCGATTTGTGACGAGACGACGTCATAGAGGTCCCACCTTCACCGACGCCGTTTCCTGGGGAACGGTCCGGGGCGAGCGGTTAGTCCGGGATGGTGGGCACGGGATTGCAGTAAAGTGGAGTCGGTCTCTACTTTGGGTTTCGGCTCCACTGTGGGAATCGGCGTCTCCTCTTCCTGCCCACGGAACAGTGAGTGTCTGTCAGCGCCTCACCGCACCCGCTCTGCCTCAGGTACAATATTTAAACCATATTTGCATAGTTACGTGGATAGGAAAGGTTGAGAGGGACACGGACCTAATGCAGGCGGATGGGACGTGTTCAGGTCGACAACTTGGTCGGCGTGGATGAGTTTTACCGAAGGGACGGTTTCAGTTCTGTATAAATCACTGACTCTATTCTGTGCGGTTCAACCAGGGCAGGATGTACGCAGTGAATGACAGGTTCCTGGGAAGTTTTAATGAAATTTTTCTGCCCCCACACCTCCTCTGGCAGCTGATTTAGGATAGCAGTTATTATCTGTGTGAAGTATGTATCCTTCAGATCCCCTTTAAATCTGTCTTTAATCAGTTTTGTATAATTCTAATGAGAGTCTGTTCTTTGGCGGATAAGGCAAGTAGAACACACAACCTGTGATACAGGGAACTGTGTAACAATATTAGAGACACATGCACAGATACTTCAGTGAGCAAGGCCTGGAGGGATATGAAACTAATGCAGGAAAGTGGGATTAGCATAGCTGTGCGTGATGGGCGGGGATAAATGTGATGGGCCAGAGGGTTTGTTTCTGTCCTGGGAACAAACTATGGCTACAGCAGTCCTCCACTACAGTGGGGTTTGTTACCTTCATTCTTAGCTGAGAGTTTGTTCCACTGATCCCCTTATCCTCTGAGAAAATATTTGCACCCTTCCTTTGTGACCAAGCTGTCAGCCATCTCTCCTGATACTAATCAGTATTCTTCACCAAATTCCCATTTAAAAGTACTGTTACTGGTGCACAAGGAATGGGTATATTTTGGTAGTCTTTTGAGGGTGTTGATTCACTATTAACCCTAATGCATTAATACATTTGTTTAACGTAATTCCATTGCCCTGAGTTCTGAGTGTTTTAGGTAAGTCCATCATGAAGTTTTGTATTCCAGTATCCCACTGAACTTTCACAGTCAGTGTTTTCTGCATGTCTACACTGACCATCAAGAATCTGTCTTCACTAACTCAGCACTTGGTCTGTCTCCTACCATGCCGTGGTGATTCAAATGCTCATCCTGATGGCCCTTAAATACCAGCCTGCACCACCCCTCAGACAGTGTGTTCCAGATTGTAACCTCCTTAATTTTTCCAGCTGGTCTACATCACACATCCAGATTTTCTAGCCACCTTTACTGTCCACCTTACCCCTATACTGGGTGTCATCTGCAAACTTGCTGATCCAGTTTACCACATTCTCATCCAAATCGTTAATGCAGATGGAAAACAACAATGGACCCAGCAACGGGGAGCTAAACCAGGGCAGGATGAACACAGTAATGACAGGTTCCTGAGAAGTGTTCATGAACAGGGACTTTGTGTGGTTTTTGCCTCCACCACCTCCTCTGGCAGCTCATTTGGGATACCAGCTGTTCTCTGTGTCAAATATTTACCCTTCAGATCCCCTTTAAACCACCCCCTCTCACCTTAACTATTCCCTTTAGCTTTATAGAGCCACACCAGTGGAAACAGTCTCTGTGCTCTAACCTTTGTCTGCCTCACGTAATTTTATCCACTTCCACCTCCACCCCGTCACATCAAGACTATTCCGTGCTGTTTCAGGATGGAGAAAACTTTTCTTTCCCATGAAGACCCTGGGGAGTGAACAGATTCTGCCTACCCATCCCTTGAAGATGTCCCATTGATCCATGAAACTGGCACTCTGTCCCCGGCATCAGCTCCTCAGCCACACATTCATCAGCGGTATCGTTCTATATCTCCCTGAACTAGCAAAAGTAATACAGAACTTACTACTTTCTGCCTTATTTCTCTAAATTCACTGCACAGAACCACTTCCCTCCTGCTCCCTACGTTGCTATTACCGACATGCACCATCCACCACGATGTCCGGCTGCTCAACCTTCCCATTGAAATGTCCTGCAGCTGCTCCGAGACCATCGGACCATTAAACACAGGAGCAGAATTAGGCTATTTGGCCCATCCCATCTGCTGCACCATTCTGCCAGGAGTAAGAGATCACGACAGATCTCTTAACCCTCTCAAACGCTCTTATCCCGCCCCCCACCCCACAATCAAGAAGCTCTACATTAAATTTACCCAATGAATTTGCCACGTCTGTCTGTGGGGATGAATTCAGAATCAGAACCGGAATCAGGTTTATTACCAAGGTAGGTGTCAGGGGATTTGTTAATTCAGCAGCAGCAGTTCAATGCAGGACAAGATAATGTAGAATTAACAATACAAAAAAATTACAGTACGTGTGTGTATATGGATATGTATACTATGTAGAATAAAATAATGCAAAAACAGAAATAATATATTATAAATTATATAAATAGAATACATCTACAGCAGTCTTTGGGTGTTTTAAAGTGACAAACCAAATATCTTGATGAAATGTATCCGCTGTCTTGCCTTCTTTATACTGCAGCTGCATCAATAGATCCTCAGTGATATTAACACCCAGGAACATGAAAATGTTTACTCTGTCCACTTCTGATCCCTCTGTGAGGATTGGTTCGTGTTTCCTCATCTTTCCCTTCCTTCAATCAGCTGTTTTGTCTTACTGACATTAAGCCCAAGGTTGTTGCTGCAACACCACTCAACTAGCTGTTATATCTCGCTCCTATATGTACAATCATCTCCATCTGAGATCCTATCAACAATAGTTGTATCCAGAATATTTATAGATTGCATTTGAGCTATATTTAGTCACATAGTCATGGGTAGAGAGAGATTGGAGCAGTTGGCTAAGCACACATCCCTGAGGTGCATCAGGGCCAGTGTAAAATAACCACTCCATAAAAAAAAATACATTGTAACCATGCATAACAATATAACAATCACAGCACGGAAACAGGCCATCTCGGCCCTCCTAGTCCGTGCCGAACTCTTAATCTCACCTTGTCCCACCTACCCGCACTCAGCCCATAACCCTCCACTCCTTTCCTGTCCATATACCTATCCAATTTTACCTTAAATGGCACAACTGAACTGGCCTCTACTACTTCTACAGGAAGCTCATTCCACACAGATGTCACTCTCTGATTAAAGAAATACCCCCTCGTGTTTCCCTTAAACTTCTGCCCTCTAACTCTCAAATCATGTCCTCTCGTTTGAATCTCCCCTACTCTCAATGGAAACAGCCTATTTACGTCAACTCTATCTATCCCTCTCAAAATTTTAAATACCTCGATCAAATCCCCCCTCAACCTTCTACGCTCCAATGAATAGAGTCCTAACCTGTTCAACCTTTCTCTGTAACTTAAGTGTTGAAACCCAGGTAACATCCTAATAAATCGTCTCTGCACTGTCTCTAATTTATTGATATCTTTCCTATAATTCGGCGACCAGAACTGTACACAATATTCCAAATTTGGCCTTACCACTGCCTTGTACAATTTTAACATTACATCCCAATGCTCAATGCTCTGATTCATAAAGGCCAGCGTTCCAAAAGCCTTCTTCACCACCCTATCTACATGAGGCTCCACCTTCAGGGAACTATGCACTGTTGTTCCTAGATCCCTCTGTTCCACTGCATTCCTCAATGCCCTACCGTTTACCCTGTTTGTTCTATTTGGATTATTCCTGCCAAAATGTAGAATCTCAGACTTCTCAGCATTAAACTCCAGCTGCCAACGTTCAGCCCATTCTCCTAACCGGCATAAATCTCCCTGCAAGCTTTGAAAACCCACCTCATTATCCACATCACCTCCTACATTAGTATCATCGGCATACTTACTAATCCAATTTACCACCCCATCATCCAGATCATTTATGTATATTACAAACAACATTGAGCCCAATACAGATCCCTGAGGCACCCCGCTAGTCACTGGCCTCCATCCCGATAAACAATTATCCACCACTACTCTCTGGCATTTCCCATCTTGCCACTGTTGAATCCATTTTATTACTCCAGCATTAATACCTAACGACTGAACCTTCTTAACTAACCTTCCATGTGGAACTTTGTCAAAGGCCTTGCTGTAGTCCATATAGACATTCAACATCGAGATAGGCAATCGGCAACCACATTATCTTTGCCTTTAATATGAATATTCACAATATTGTACTTTTAACATCAAATTCCAATTTAATAACCCTCTGTTTTTGTTTTTCATCTTAATCAGAAAAACTAACTGATTGTGATCAGTGTAAGCAACAAGTGGTTTTTGAGTTATACAAACATATATCTCAAAATATTCTAAAGCTAAAACAAGAGACAACAATTCCTTCTCTTTTGTCGAATAGTTTCTTTGATGCTTATTAAATTTCTTAGAAAAGTAAGCTACTGGATGATCAACCTGATCACCCTCATTTCTTTGCATTAATACTGCTGCATGCAGGCTCATCACTAGCATCTACAGCGAATGAAAAAGGTTTTTCAAAGTCAGGTGCCTTAAGCACAGGTTGTTGACATATCATAGTTTTCAACTTTTCAAATGCTTTTTGACAAGGCACTGTCCACACAAACTTCTCATTCTTCTGTAAAAGGTTAGCTAATGGAAGGGCAACATTAACAAAATTCTTACAAAATTTTCGATAATATCCTACGATTCCCAAGAATCTTTTGAGCGTTTTTTTTCCCCGTTGGAGTGGGAATCTCTAAAATTACCCCAACCTTGGCCTGAACAAGAGCTACCTTACCTTGACCCACAACATAACCAAAGTAAGTCACAGTGGCATGTCCAAATTCACTCTTAGCTAAAGTAACAGTTAAGTTAGGTTTTGAAACCTTTTCAAACAATTTCTCCACCTTAATAATGTGTGCTTCCCGAGTATCCTTTCCTGTCACTAAGTCATCAATATAAGCATCAGTATCTTTCAATCCCTGAATCACAGAGTTAATCATCCTCTGGAAAGTACCTGGGGCATTTTTCATTCCAAATGGAAGAACATTATATTCATAGAGCCCAGATGGAGTTACAAATGCAAAAATCACTCTACTTCTGTCCGTTAATGGAACACATCAATACCCTTTCAATTAATCTACCTTTGTAAGGAACTTTCCTTTTCAACTTTATCTACACAATCATCTACTCTAGGAATTGGATATTCATCTGTTTTCTTTGCAGCATTCACCTTCCTACAAAAGCTAATACTACGATCTACTTTTGGCACCATAAGACAGGGTGAACTCCAATTCGAGTTCGAAGGTCTAGTAATATTATTCTCTAACATACATTTAATTTCTTTCTCAGCAATTTCACATTTTTCTTTGTTCATCCCATATGGGTGTTGCTTAATAGGCTTGGCATCTCCAACATCTACATCATGTGAAGCTATAGTAGTCCATCTTGGAACATCTGGAAACAAATCCTTATTTTTAAAAATTAATTTCTTCATCTGCAGTTTCTGTTTTAGCTGTAAATGTGCTAGTTTCTCATCAATAATTCCAGAATGGTTGAATTTGGTAACGTAACAGAAACAATGTTGGATTTAGAATGAAATTCAGATGAATCATCGATCATGTTCCTAGTTAAATCAAACTCATTATCATTAACCACAACATTCACAGTATCAGATTGTTTCTCAAAAAAATGGCAAAGTTGTGTTGGCCTTCTACGATCTGGAGTTTTTATCACGTAATCCACATCATTGATTTTTGACACAATTTCATAAGGTCCATGAAATCTAGATTGTAAAGGATTCGTTTGCACTGGGTAAAGAACTAGCACCTTATCTCCAGGCTTAAACATCCTCATCCAAGCTTCTTTATCATACCAATTTTCATTTTCTCCTGAGCCAATTTTAAATTTTCCTTGGCTAAGCTACAAGCTTTATGTAACCTGTCCTTAAATTTCAAAACATAGTCCAACACATTAGTGTGTATTTCCTTACTAATCCACTGTTCTTTTAATAAAGCTAAAGGTCCTCTAACTGTTTGCCCAAATACGAGTACAAATGGACTGAAACATAAAGATTATTGTACCGATTCCCTTACTGCAAATAAAAGTAAGTTTATACCCTCATCCCAATCACTTTTATTTTCCACACAATATGTCCTAATCATATTCTTGAGGTTAGAATGAAACCTCTCCAAGGCACCTTGCGATTCTGGATGGTATGCAGATGAAGTGGTTTAGCTCCCAATTTATAAACTATCTGTTGAAACAATCCAGACATAAAATCACTGCCTTAATCAGTTTGTATTTCCTTAGGTAATCCAACATATTTAAAGAATTTTATAATGGCCTTTGTCACAGTTTTAGCTGTTATGAACCCCACACTCTCACACTGTACCGGAGAGTGACAGGTACAGAATGATCCCTACACACTCACACTGTACCAGAGACTAACAGTTGTAGGATGAACCCCACACAAGCACTTTGTATCAGAGACTGACAGGACCGAATGAACCTCATACCCTTTCATGATTTCATGACATGGAATGAACCATCTCCCTCTCCTTCTCCGTTCCCCTCTCCCTCTCCCCATCCGTGTGTGTGTGTGTGTGTGTGTGTGTGTGTGTCTCGCGCGCGGCTAGTGAGGAGTTAAAGAACCTCAAGGGCAGGTCCAACTTTTATGCTGCTGGGACAGAAGTTAGGGGTCAGCCAGAGTCGGCTGAATCCGTTTATTGATGAATAATTAGCAAACATAAACTTGAAAACCGTACATGTGGCTGCTCCGTCAAAAAAGCGCATTCAGTGTAGTTAAAGCCCCGGCATTATTTTTACCCGATGAGTCACTGCTGATGAAAGGCCCAATAAGTTGAATTTATCTGTCTTCCAATATTTACATCAGAGAAACGGATGCGAAATGCTGGAGGAACTCAGAAGGCCAGGTAGCATCAAAGGAAAATTGCACAGTCGACGTTTCGGGCCCTCTGTGTTCCTCCAGCATTTTGTGAGTGTTGCTTGGATTTCCTGCATCTGCACTTTTTCTCTTGTTTGTAATTTACATCAGAGACTGGCATAAAACTAATGTGATTGTTCAAGTGAGCGTAACTAATAAAGTTAGTCAGGTGTATAACAGTGTCTCTGGAGACCGATCCTCTGTATAAATCAGGGCCGATTTGAAAACATCACATCTATGTGACGGCCGGAATTATGAATTCAGGAGGAACAGAAATCACAGATTCTCACTGAAATGGTGTATCCAGTCATCTGGCGTATAGAAGACGTTTACTATCCTTTTATTTCTGCCTTTGGGATTACCGGTAAGTCGCAGTGTCAGCTGCCGTGGGTGGGAGATGAAGTTTAATTTCAATGTTGGAATTGTCCTGTGGCCAGGTTCACTGGCATATGTCCAATCTCAGTGTTTCGTATATCAGGAATTGAGTGTAAGCACCGCGATCATATAATCTGGGATCTGGATCTAAATACAAACAGCTGCAAGTATGCAGCACATCCACCAACTACAATGGATCTGAATGGTTCAGGCATCATTCGCCTCGCTGTTTGTGATCAATAATGGGATGTTCGGCTTTTGCTTTTGTCGCAGCTACACTGCATTTTCAAATATTGTGTTTATACAATCCGCGGAGATTATACAAATTCATTGCCTGCATTTGTGTGTGAGGGGTTTTCCGAGTGAAGTGCAATATTCAAACTACGGGCTGGTAGTAACACTGTAGCAAATTTGAAGAGTTCTGCGTTGTGACATGAAATGTAGTGGATTTTAATAATTGTGTGCAATATGACTGAATATAAAGCAGTTTAGGACAACACAGTGAACTCGTTGCTGAGCCAAATACTGCAACTGACGTGGTGCTTCACAGTTATCTATACCGTGAAAGGTATTCTATCGTATGTACATCTGGCGCCATTACAGTCATCTGACTACGGCACCGAGTTTGCTACTGGAAATGAATTCCTTTCCCCTACTTCCCTCTGACGGATTCAATGGGAGGCGTCAAGTCTGCCTGTGAGGCTGCTCCAGACGGCTTTGCATCTGTTGGCATCAGTCAGTGTTCCGTTGTAAAGTCAGTGGCAAATACTGGAATAAGAAACAAACTTATTGAATGCTGGAAACGCTAAGCCCCAAGCAGATTGTATGGAAAGAGAAACCAGTTGACGCTCGTGTCAGGGGACTCTGTGAGAACAGTTCAAAGGAGAGGTGCTTCGACTGTTTTCCCACATATTCTGTTTCACCTAGATGAGTGCATCCATAATTTTCTGTTTTTGTTCCGTCCTTCGGTTGTTCTGTCGCTGAGGTGGTCGCCATGGAAGTTGATGATTGTCTAGTGGAGGAATCCCGCTACCAGCGTCCGGAATTATTCATTTCATCCGGACGAGACGTGGAAGGCGCCGGTAGAAAATGTTCCATCCAATATTGACTCTCATTTGGTAGTTACACAGTTTTCGCTAACCGCAGCGAAAACATTTCAATCATCAGTGAGGAATCTGTATTCAGATCATATTGACTATGTTTTACTGGGTAAACGCTTGATCTGTCTCTGCCAGATCCGTGCTCTCTGTCGACCCTTCACCGCCAAATGCAACAATAAAGTTAAAATATTCCAGGATCCCCTCAAACTGCTGCATTGGCTGATGCCCAGTATTTTCTCAACTTGCTCTTCCCTGTCTCTCTTGCAGCGAACTTGGTGGCGATTGTGATCCTGTCCCAGGGAAAGTGCGGTCTCTCCAAATGTGTCACTCGCTATCTGGTGGGAATGGCAGCGGCCGACCTCCTGGTCGTTATCTCGGATCCGCTGCTGAGGTGGACTACCACGATCTATTTTCCCCGATCATTCCTCCGAATCACTCCTGTGTGCAGACTCGGTTTCTGGTTTGTGTTTGCTTTCACTGCGTCCTCAGTCTGGCTGACTGTCGCTTTCACCGTCGATCGATTTGTGGCTATTTGCTGTGAGAAACTGAAAGCGAAGTATTGCACCGAGAGAACGGCGGCTGTGGTTATCGGGACAGTGAGTGTGCTGGCCTGTTTGGAGACTGTCCCCTGGGGCTTTGCATTCGGACCACGAGAAATAATTGCTAGTGTTCCCTGGGATTGTGTTTATACACCGAGCTACAAAAACTCTCCTGAATGGATGATATTCACAATATTTCATCGCATTTTCGTCCCTTTTACCCCATTTATTCTGATGTTCCTGTGCAATATTATGATTGTCAGGAGGATTCTAGCGGCCAGTCGAGCCCGCAGGGGGCTCAGGGTACGAAAGAGTGGAGAGGATGACAAGGACCGGGAGATGGAGAACCGACGCAAATCCATCGTTTTGCTCTTCAGCATAACCGCTAGTTTCATATTGTTGTGGGGAACATACGTGGTATTTTTTATCTATAAACGGATTTCAATGAGCTATATTAATTCCGTCACGGATCCCCGCTACATCACAGACCACACAGCGGAAATGCTGCAGGTTCTCAGTTCCTGCAACAACACGTGTATTTACGCCCTGACTCAGAGCAAATTCCGAGCAGAAATAAAGAATGCGGTGAAATACCCACTAAATTGGATTTGGAAACTCATGAATCGTGAGAAATAAGTGTTCTAAATTCAGCTACCTCCATGACTCCTATTCTATCCCCCCCCCCCCCAATTGTGGGAAAATGGAAACAATGTGATGAACAGTTAGAAAACAAACACGAGAAAATCTGCAGACTTGAAATACAAAAGACCACACACAAAATCAGATTCTGATGACGGGTCTCGGCCTGAAACGTCGACGACCTATTCTTTACCACACATAAAATGCTGGAGGAAATCAATAGGCCAGGCAGCATCTATGGAAAAGAGTAAACTGTTGACGTTTCGCGCTTCGACCCTTCATCAGAGTCGTTTCAACTGTTTACTCCTTTCCAGGTTGTGCATGTCATTTTAGATTTATCAAGCATATGTTTTCAGCTGATTCTGATGGCATCACTGGCTTCACTATACCAGTGAAATCCCCTTTGCGCCTAAGAAATTGAAGCCTTACGGGAACTTGTTACCCCTGATTTCCGGTTCTGAACAAAACAGCTATATTTTCGTCTGTAGCAACTACTCCTGCTCCCATCATAACCCGTACTATCCTTCACTCTCATTTTGTCCTCCTTCTCTACCTGTAGGTTCTCATTCTCAATGCCTCCTTGAACTCTCTTCCGGTAAAAGAATTTCAACCTTCTTGTTACAATTGATACCAGCTGTTCTCTGTGTCAAATATTTACCCTTCAGATCCCCTTTAAACCACCCCCTCTCACCTTAACTATTCCCTTTAGCTTTATAGAGCCACACCAGTGGAAACAGTCTGTGCTCTAACCTTTGTCTGCCTCACGTAATTTTATCCCCTTCCACCTCCACCCCGTCACATCAAGACTATTCCGTGCTGTTTCAGGATGGAGAAAACTTTTCTTTCCCATGAAGACCCTGGGGAGTGAACAGATTCTGCCTACCCATCCCTTGAAGATGTCCCATTGATCCATGAAACTGGCACTCTGTCCCCGGCATCAGCTCCTCAGCCACACATTCATCAGCGGTATCGTTCTATATCTCCCTGAACTAGCAAAAGTAATACAGAACTTACTACTTTCTGCCTTATTTCTCTAAATTCACTGCACAGAACCACTTCCCTCCTGCTCCCTACGTTGCTATTACCGACATGCACCATCCACCACGATGTCCGGCTGCTCAACCTTCCCTTTGAAATGTCCTGCAGCTGCTCCGAGACCATCGGACCATTAAACACAGGAGCAGAATTAGGCTATTTGGCCCATCCCATCTGCTGCACCATTCTGCCAGGAGTAAGAGATCACGACAGATCTCTTAACCCTCTCAAACACTCTTATCCCGCCCCCCACCCCACAATCAAGAAGCTCTACATTAAATTTACCCAATGAATTTGCCACGTCTGTCTGTGGGGATGAATTCAGAATCAGAACCGGAATCAGGTTTATTACCAAGGTAGGTGTCAGGGGATTTGTTAATTCAGCAGCAGCAGTTCAATGCAGGACAAGATAATGTAGAATTAACAATACAAAAAAATTACAGTACGTGTGTGTATATGGATATGTATACTATGTAGAATAAAATAATGCAAAAACAGAAATAATATATTATAAATTATATAAATAGAATACATCTACAGCAGTCTTTGGGTGTTTTAAAATGACAAACCAAATATCTTGATGAAATGTATCCGCTGTCTTGCCTTCTTTATACTGCAGCTGCATCAATAGATCCTCAGTGATATTAACACCCAGGAACATGAAAATGTTTACTCTGTCCACTTCTGATCCCTCTGTGAGGATTGGTTCGTGTTTCCTCATCTTTCCCTTCCTTCAATCAGCTGTTTTGTCTTACTGACATTAAGCCCAAGGTTGTTGCTGCAACACCACTCAACTAGCTGTTATATCTCGCTCCTATATGTACAATCATCTCCATCTGAGATCCTATCAACAATAGTTGTATCCAGAATATTTATAGATTGCATTTGAGCTATATTTAGTCACATAGTCATGGGTAGAGAGAGATTGGAGCAGTTGGCTAAGCACACATCCCTGAGGTGCATCAGGGCCAGTGTAAAATAACCACTCCATAAAAAAAAATACATTGTAACCATGCATAACAATATAACAATCACAGCACGGAAACAGGCCATCTCGGCCCTCCTAGTCCGTGCCGAACTCTTAATCTCACCTTGTCCCACCTACCCGCACTCAGCCCATAACCCTCCACTCCTTTCCTGTCCATATACCTATCCAATTTTACCTTAAACGGCGCAACTGAACTGGCCTCTATTACTTCTACAGGAAGCTCATTCCACACAGATGTCACTCTCTGATTAAAGAAATACCCCCTCGTGTTTCCCTTAAACTTTTGCCCCCAACTCTCAAATCATGTCCTCTCGTTTGAATCTCCCCTACTCTCAATGTAAACAGCCTATTCACGTCAACTCTATCTATCCCTCTCAAAATTTTAAATACCTCGATCAAATCCCCCCTCAACCTTCTGCGCCCCAATGAATAGAGACCTAACTTGTTCAAGCTTTCTCTGTAACTTAAGTGCTGAAACCCAGGTATCATCCTCGTAAATCGTCTCTGCACTCGTTCTAATTTATTGATATATTTCCTATAATTTAGTGACCAGAACTGTACACCATATTCCAAATTTGGCCTTACTAATGCCTTGTACAATTTTAACATTACATCCCAACTTCTGTACTCATTGCTCTGATTTATAAAGGCCAGCGTTCCAAATGCCTTCTTCACCACCCTATCTACATGAGACTCCACCTTCAGGGAACTATGCACTGTTATTCCTAGATCTCTCTGTTCCACTGCATTCCTCAATGCCCTACCATTCTATTCTATTTGGATTATTCCTGACAAATGTAGAACCTCACACTTCTCAGCATTAAACTCCATCTGCCAACGTTCAGCCCATTCTTCTAACCAGCATAAATCTCCCTGCAAGCTTTGAAAACCCACCTCATTATCCACATCACCTCCTACCTTAGTATCATGGCATACTTACTAATCCAATTTACCACCCCATCATCCAGATCATTTATGTATATTACAAACAACATTGGGCCCAAAACATATCCCTGAGGCACCCCGCTAGTCACCGGCCTCCATCCCGGTAAACAATTATCCACCACTACTCTCTGGCATCTCCCATCTAGCCACCGTTGAATCCATTTTATTACTCCAGCATTAATATTTAACGACTGAACCTTCTTAATTAACCTTCCAAGTGGAATTTTGTCCAAGGCCTTGCTGAAGTCCATATAGACTACATCCGCTGCCTTACCCTCGTCAAATTTCCTCGTAACTTCTTCAAAAATGTTTGTCAAACATGACCTTCCACGCACAAATCCATGTTGGCTACTCCTAATCAGATCCTTTCTATCCAGATAATTATAAATATTATCTCTAAGAATACTTTCCATTAATTTACCCACCACTGATGTCAAACTGACAGGTCTATAATTGCTAGGCTTACTTTTGGAACCCTTTTTAAACAATGGAACCACATTTGCAATACGCCAATCCTCCGGCACAATCCCCGTTTCTAATGACATCTGAAAGATCTCCGTCAGAGCTCCTGCTATCTCTACACAAACTTCCCTCAAGGTCCTGGGGAATATCCTGTCAGGATCCGGAGATTCATCCACTTTTAAATTTCTTATAAGCGCCAGTAATTCCACCTCTTTAATTGTCATAGGTTCCATAACTTCCTTACTTGTTTCCCACGCCTTACAGAATTCAATATCCTTCTCTTTATTGAATACCGAAGAGAAGAAATCGTTCAAAATCTCTCCCACCTTCCTTGGCTCCAGACATAGCTGACCACCCTGATTCTCTAAGGGACCAATTTTATCCCTTACTATCCTCTTGCTTTTAATATAACTGTAGAAACCTTTCGGATTTACTTTCACCTTATTTGCCAAACCAACCTCGTACATTCTTTATATTCCTCGAGGAATTCCTTTACTCCATGCTGCCTATATCTATTGTAGACATCCCTCTTTTTCCGAAACAAGTTCCTAATATCCCTTGAAAACCTTGGTGCTTTCAAACCTTTAACCTTTCCTTTCAACCTAACAGGACATTAATGATTCTGTACCCTCATAATTTCACCCTTAAATGACCTCTATTTCTCTATTACATCCTTCCAATAAAACAACTTGACCTAATCCACTCTCTCTAAATCCCTTCGCATCTCCTCAAAGTTAGCCTTTCTCCAATCAAAAATCTCAACTCCAGGTCCAGTCCTGTCCTTCTCCATAATTATATTGAAGCTAATGCTATTGTGATCACTGGACCCGAAGTGCTCACCAACACATGCATCTGTCAGCTGACCTATCGCATTCCCTAACAGGAGATCCAAAGCTACCCCATCTCTAGTCGGTACTTCTTTGTATTGTTGCAAAAAACTATCCTGCACACATTTCACAAACTCTAAACCATCCAGCCCTTTTACAGAATGAGCTTCCCAATCTACGTGTGGAAAATTAAAATCTGCCACAATCACCACCTTGTATTTACTACAAATATCTGCTATCTCCTTACACATTTGCTCTTCCAACTCACGCTCCCAATTAGGAGGCCTATAATACACTCCTATCAGTGTTACTACACCTTTCCCATTCCTCAATTCTTCAATTAGGTCTGACAGTCACCCTGGACCTATTTCCCTTCCTATCCCTTGCCCCCGTCAGGGAAGCTTGGCCAGACGGCCGTTGCCTGGCGGGGGACCCTGCCCTTTTCCATTCCTCGCTGCCGACGGGTTGTGCCCCGCAACCTAACCAGGTGCCCCGCGTCCTGCCCAGGCCCCCGTGTTCCTGCCTGGGAGGTCCGGGTCCTGCCCAGGTATTATGTGGCCCGCACTGTGAACTCCTAGACCCTGCCTGATCTCCAAGTTCCTTCCCTGCCTGAACTCCAAGACCCTGCTTTGCCTGAACTCCAAGATACTGCTTTGCCTGAACTCCAGAACCTGCTTTGCCTGAACTCCAAGACCCTGCTTTGCCTGAACTCCAAGACCCTGCTTTGCCTGAACTCCAAGACCCTGCTTTGCCTGAACTCCAAGACCCTGCTTTGCCTGAACTCCAAGACCCTGCTTTGCCTGAACTCCAAGACCCTGCTTTGCCTGAACTCCAAGATCCTGCTTTGCCTGAACTCCAAGATCCTGCTTTGCCTGAATACTAAGATCCTGCTTTGCCTGAATTCCAAGATCCTGCTTTGCCTGAACTCCAGGATCCTGCTTGTCTGAAATCTGGGATCCTTCTTTCATGAACTTTGGGATCCCCCTGCCTGCTTGAATCTGGGATCTACCCCCCCCCCACACCCCACCGCCGCCTGCCTGAACTCTGGATTCTTTCTGCCTGCCTGAACTCTAAGACTTTCTCGGAACCCCAGCAGTAACCCCTGCTCAGGCCATCTGCCTTCATTCTACATAGGGGGCTCTGGGACTGAGTGGATTTGCGGGATTGTTCTGTCTATCCTGGTCGTCTTGACTATCGTGCTTACCCTGGTCGTCCTGCTCATCCTTATCCTCCGGTTGCCCTGACTTCGGGTACCCCCCGGTAAAGACGAGTTGTTCGAGTAAGTCTGGCAGTCACACTTAACCTAGATCCCATCCTATCCCTTGCCTCCGTCGGGCAAGCCTGGCCAGACTGATGTTGCCCGGCGGGGGACTCTGCCCCTTTCCATCACTCGCTGCCGACGGTTTGTGCCCCGCAACATACACAGGTGCCCGGCGACTTGCTCAGGCCGCTGTGTTCCTGCCTAGGAGGTCCAGGCCCTGCCTTGGAGTTATGCGGCCAGCCCAGAGGTTTCTTCCCCTACCTTTCTCTCGTTGTTGACGGGTTGTGCCCCGCTACCTACATAGGTGTCCCGTGACCTGCCAAGGGCCCATGTTCCTGCCTGGGGGGTCCGGGCCCTGCCCAGGAGTTATGTGGCCAGCTCAGTGAACTCCTAGACCCTGCCTGAACTCCAAGATCCTGGCTTCCGTGAACTCCGGGATCCTGCCTTGACTGAATTCCGGGTCCTGCCTTGCCTGAACACTGGGATCCTCCCTGCCTGAACCCTGGGATCCATCCGCCTGCCTGAGCTCTGGGATTCCCCCTGCCTGCCTGTACTCTGGGATCCTCCATGCCTGCCTGTACTCTGGGATCCTCCCTGCCTGCCTACAATGTGGGATCCTCCCTGCCTGCCTACAATGTGGGATCCTCCCTGCCTGCCTACAATGTGGGATCCTCCCTGCCTGCCTGAACTCTGGGATTCTCCCTGCCTGACTGTACTCTGGGATCTTCCCTGCCTGCCTACAATGTGGGATCCTCCCTGCCTGCCTGTACTCTGGGATCCTCCATGCCTGCCTGTACTCTGGGATCCTCCCTGCCTGCCTACAATGTGGGATCCTCCCTGCCTGCCTGTACTCTGGGATCCTCCATGCCTGCCTGTACTCTGGGATCCTCCCTGCCTGTCTGTACTCTGGGATCCTCCATGCCTGCCTGAACTCTGTATTCCTCCTGCATCCCTGAACACTAAGACTCTCTTGGAATCCCAGCATCACCTTGAACGTCACGTCTGTCACGCCCACCACGGTCTCCACGTCTTGTCTCTCTTTAAGCTGTTCCCGAACTGTCCCGGGTACTTCAGTGCCTGCGTCCTGCACTTGGGTCCAGCCTCCTGTCTCCTTATGACAGAACGACTCCCCTTCCCCCCCAGCATGGATCCGTCAACTCAGGAACTGCAGTCACGTACCGTCAACCTGAGATCCCATATTGTCTGAACATTCCCCGTTTCACCTACCCGTATCTTCCCTGGCTCTAGAGACCCTCCTCGGTCGCCTGGTGTCTCCCTTTGACGGGGTGTGACGGTACTGATATGGATCGGTCCGGAACCCGCATTCCGTGTCTTGATATGCTCTGTGCACACCACACTCCGGATTTTGGATCCGTCCCTCCATTCGCCCTTGAGCGGCAGTCACACCTGTGGTTCGTCGTGTATTGTTGGGGCTCACGGAGGCGCACCTGAAGCCCAAAGGCTTTCGTTGTATACAGGGGGCTCTGGGACCAAGTGGAGTTGATGGGTAGGCCTGCCTATCCTGGTTGTCCTGTTTGCCTTCGTTTTCCTGCTCATCCTGTTACTCTGGTTGCCCTGGCTTGGAGTTAACTCCATTAAACACGAGTTATTCGATTTAGTCGGGCAGTCACTCTGGACCTAGTTCCCTTCCTATCCCTTGCCTCCGTCGGGCAAGCCTGTCCGGAGTGCCGATGCCCGGCGGTAGACTCTGCCCCTTTCCATCCCTCACTGTCGACGGCTTCTGCTGCGCAACCCACCCACGTGCACCGCGACCTGCTCAGGCCCCCGTGTTACTGGCTGGGAGGTCCGAGCCCTGCCTTGGAGTTATGCGACACGCCCAGAGGTCTCTGCCCCTACCTATCTCTCGTTGTTTTTTTGTTATACTTTTATTAATTGAATTTTCAAATAGGATACAGAAAGAGAATTTGTTTTAAAATTATCAACCCTTCCCCCCTCCCCTTAACTCTCCCGCTAACATATCCCTATAGAAAAAGAAAAAAAAGAGAGAGAAGAAAAAAGAAAGAAAGAAAGAATGCCTGGATATCAGAAGATCCCCACATGCTCCATGGAGTTCATAATAGCTTCAGTATATATATTTATTCCTTTACCCAGATAACCAATAATTTTATCTTCGGAGCACCTATATATCTAATCTTACCTTTTGTAAATAGGGGCACCAAATTTTCAGATATATTTCATATTGATCTCTTAAATTGTAAGTATTTTTTCAAATGGAATGCCGCTGAAAAGTTCATTCTTCCAACGATCTATACTTAAGTATGAATCCGATTTCCAAGTAACTGCAATAGCCTTTTTGGCAACTGCCAATGCAATTTTTATAAATTCTTTCTGATATTTATTCAATTTGGATTTCGGTTTTATCCCTTCAATATAACCGAGTAAAATAATGTTGGATTATGTGGGAGTGGTGTTCCAATAATTTGTTCCAATAAATCTCTTAAATTTGTCCGAAAAGTTTGAATTTTAAAACAAGTAGCGTGTAAAAATGTACCAATTTCTTGATTACATCGGAAACATTGATCAGATAAATTTGAGTTTAATTTATTTATTTTTTGTGGTGTAAGATATAATTGATGTAAAAAATTATATTGCACTAATCGTAACCGGACATTTGTTGTATTTGTCATACAGTTAAGACATAATCTTGACCAACTTGTTTCTTCAATTTTAATATTCAAATCAGTTTCCTATTTTTGTCCTGATTTATGAATTCCTTGTTCAATTGCCTGTTTTAAATCAATCTGTACATACAAGTATTTTTTTTTAGTTTTTCCTTTTTGAATTAAAGTTTCAATTTCATTAGGCTTCGGCAATAACATTGATTGAGTCTATTTATCTCTTAAATAAGTCCTTAATTGGAAATAACAAAAATGAGAGTTGTTTGATATTTTGTATTTATTGTTTAATTGAACAAATGACATTAATATACCTCCTTCAAAACAATCTCCTATATATCTAATCCCTTTTTGAAACCAATTGTATCAAAGTTGGTTATCCATTTTAAAAGGAATAAGTTTATTGTGAATTAAAGGTCTCTTTGCTAATAAAGATTTCTTTATCTCATCATCAACATTTATCTTATCCCATAAATCAATCAAATGTTTTAATATAGGAGATTCTTTCTTTTCCCGTATCCATTTAGATTCCCGCTTATATATAAAATCTTCTGGTATATTTTCTCCTATTTCAGCTAGTTCTATTCTAATCCATGCCGGTTTAACTTCATCAAAAAGAGATGCAATACATCTAAGTTGATTTGCTTTATAATAATTCTGAAAGTTTGGAAGTTGTAACCCTCCCAGGTCAAATTTCCATGTCAATTTTCCCAACGATATTCTTGACATCTTACCTGTCCAAAATAATTTCCTCACATATTTATTTAACTCTTGAAAAACTTTTGCGGTAATTGTATTGGTAATGTTTGGAATAAATATTGTAAACCAGGGAATATATTCACTTCTACAGCATTTACTCTGCCTACTAATGTTATTGATAACATCATACATTTATCAAGATATTCTTGATTTTTTTTTCAATAATGGTAAATATTTGATTTATATAAATTCTTTATATCATTATCAACTCATACCTAAATATTTTATACCATTTATCGGCCATCTAAATTGAGCTATTAATCGACATTGATTATAATCTCCTTTTAGTAAGGGGTAGCATTTCACTTTTATCCCAATTTATTTTGTAGCCTGATATTTTCCCATATTCTTGCAATCTAGAAGATAATTTATGCAGCGAATACAATGGATTTGTTAAATAAAGCAAAACATCGTCAGCAGATAAATTAATCTTATGTTCCTCCTGGTTAACTCTGAAACCCATAATATCTGGGTCCGTTCTAATTAATTCAGCTGATAGTTCTATCGCCAACACAAATAAAGCACGTGATAATGGACAACCTTGTCTAGTTGACCTTGTTAACTGAAATGATGTTGAATTTTGACCATTTGACACTACTTTAGCTTTGGGATTAGTATTTAAGGTTTTAATCCATTTTATAAAAGATATTCCTAATCCATATTTTTCCAATGCCTTAAATAAAATATCCCATTCCAATCTATCAAATGCTTTTTCTGCATCTAAGGCAACTGCCACACTCATTTCCTCCCCGTTTTGTTCCAAATAACTTATGCAAAGTAACCGGGTTACATTATCTGCCGATTGTCTATTTTTGATAAATCCTGTTTGATCCATATGTATTAATGTTGATAATTATTTAGATAATCTATTAGATAAAATTTTGCCATTATTTTATAATCTGTATTCAACAAAGAAATAGGTCTATATGACGTTGGCTTTAAAAGACCTCTATCTTTTTTTGGCAATGCTATTAAAATAGCTGTCAAATAAAGATTCTTTAAGTTTATGCGTTCTTTTCACTGGCTGTATTAACTCCTTGAAAGGGGGAATTAGTAAATCTTTAAACTTTTTGTAAAATTCGGGCGGAAAACCATCTTCCCCTGCGGATTTATTACTCTGAAGTGATCCTAGAGCTTCTTCGACCTCTTTTAATGTAAAAGGCATATCTAATCCCTTCGGTACTTTCGAATTGGAAGAGTTATTTATGATAAAAATCTTTCTATCTCGACATTATCATTTTGTGATTCTAATTGATACAGTTCGGAATAAAAATTCTTAAAAGCTTAATTAATTTCTAAAGGTTTATAAGTAATTTTATTTACACTTGTTCTAATTGCATATATCGTTCTGGAAGTCTGGTCTGTTTTTAACTGCCAAGCAAGAATCTTGTGATCTTTCATCTAGTTCGTAATATCTCTGTTTAGTTCACATAATTGTTTTTTCTGTTCGGTAATCTGAAGTGTATTATATTGTAACTTCTTGTTAACAAGTTGTCTTCGTTCATCTTCTGTCATATATCTTTGAGATTATTTTTCTAAGTTTGTAATCTCTTTTTCCAATTGATCTGTTTCTACCATATATTCCTTCTTAATTTTAGAAGTATAACTCATTATCTGGCCTCTCAAATATGACTTCATTGCTTTCCATACTATAAATTTATCAGCAACTGAATGAAAATTTGTATCTAAAAAAACTGAATCTGCTTTTTCATGAAATCACAAAAATCTTGACGTTTTAGAAATATTGAATTAAATCCCCATCTATAAATCGATTCCTCTATAATTATCATTATCATTGTCATTGTCAAGGGGGAATGATCTGACAATATTCTTGCTATATATTCCATATTTTTCACTCTGTCTTGAATATTCGTTGATAATAGGAAAAAATCTATCCTTGAATAACTTTAATGTCTGTTTGAATAAAATGAGTAATCTCTTTCTTCTGGATTAATTCATCTCCATATATCAATCAAATTTAAATCTTTCATCAATGATAAAATTAATTTTACTACTTTTGATTTTGTAACAACCTTCGTTGATCTATCTAACACTGGGTCTAGACAGAAATTAAAATCTCCACCTATTAATATTTTGTCATGTGCGACAGCCAAATTCAAAAAGGCCTCGTATAAATTTTAAATCATTTTCATTTGGTGCATAAATATTCATAAGAGTCCATTGTTCTTAAAAAAATTAACAATGGATAATTACTTATCTCCCCGCAGAATACATTAATGCATTTTGTATTTTAATTGGTAAAGTTTTATTAACCAAATTTGCTACTCCCCTCGCCTTTGAAGTAAATGAAGCTGCGATAACATTTCCGACCCAATCTTTCTTTAATTTCTGTTGTTCTATCTCTTAAGTGTGTTTCTTGTAAAAAAAAAAAACCTATATCTATTTTCATTTTCTTAATGTATGTTATTTTTATTTCTTTTCACCGGTCCATTAAGCCCATTAACATTAAAACAAAAAAAATCAGTAAATTAGTCATTATTTTTAACAGGGTTTCTCAAATCTATAATAATAACTAATCTTTCGACTTTCGTAGTACCTTGGGGAATCTTTTTAATAATTTCCATGTTGCTATGTGTCTCCCCCACTGCGATTGTCCATGCAAAGAAAGAAGGATAAAAGAAAAATAGATTATAAAGATAAAAGTAACAAAATACCCCCTACTAATGCTGTGAATAAAAAAAACACAACATTACCCCCCTCCGTTGTCGAGGTCATGGCAGTAACCATGATTACACACGTGAATCCCGCAGCAATCGATCCGAAGTTCTCCTATCTCCCCCGTAACTTAAATAAGCATATATAAGAGAAGAAAAGCAATATCAGTACTCTCGATTAATATTTCTCAAATTTTTACCTTTCTACCCCTGTACCATTTAATTAAGAATATATTTAAATATTCTTCTGTCCTTAAACGTCCATCAACTCCATTCACTGTCCCTGTCTTCATCTTTAATCCGTTTCACTTTTAAATCTTTGGCTGTGGTTAGCGAATATTTGGGAGTTTTTGTGCAAATTCTTCCACATCCCCCATCCCTAAAATCAGTAAAAAATCTTCTTTTTCCGGAATCCAAAAAAATGTTCAGGGTTGCCGGGTGGCGCAATATAAATTTATAACCCTTTTCCCATAAAACTTTTTTCGCTAGGTTAAATTCCTTCTTACTCTCCAAAAGGTCATAACTTATAACAGGATAGAAAAGAACTATTTTCCCTTCTATCATCAATGGCCCGTTTCTCTTTCTGGCACTTCGGGCAGCCGCCATCAAAATATTTTCTTTATCTTGATATCTTAAGCATTTTATTAAGATTGATCGTGGGTTTTGATCAACTTGAGGTCTTGCTCTTAAGGCTCCGTGAGCCCTTTCAATTTCAATTAACTGGGTTCCTTCTTCCATTTCCAAAATTTCCACAATCCATTTTTGAAAAAAAAATTGGATCCTCTCCGTCTATACCTTCAATCTATACCCAACAATCTTAATATTATTTCGTCTGCTAATTTTTTCAAGTACGTCCACTTTTTCCAACAACCCTTTTCTTTCTGACGTCCAAGCAGAAATATTATCTTCCATTTTATTCACTCTATCAATGGTGTCTCCCTTTGTTCCTTCCAAGTTTTTAATTTTCTTGTCCATTTTGTCCTGTCTTTTCATCATTTAATCAATCATATTCTTCATATTTTTAATATATTTTTATTACTTTTAACGGTTTTAATTCATGCATTATTTGCACCAAAGTTTTTATTTATGCCTGCAAAATCACCTCAAACCTCTTCCTGTTGCTCTTCTTTGTTTGTCTCTTCATCTGCGGCTGATTTATCCAGAGAATCTGATTCCACCTCATATTAACATTCGCTTTCAGTTCCGATCATAGCTGGGATTTGTAGTTTGGGTTGCTCGTGTTTGCGCATACCCCTTCCTTCATGCATGCGCAATTCCTGTTGCTCTTTTTTTTTTTGGAAACGGTTAATGTTGTCGCCGTTTCCTGTTCTGTATCGCCAGAGGTAAAATGCACTTGAGCCCGAGGCTCTTTCATAGCGGCCGGCCTTGATTCTTTTCCAACTTGTGTTGTCTTCAAAGTAGCAGTTTTCTTCTGTTTCTTTTTAGGAGTCATATCTTAAGACAATCCTGAGTAGTTTATGTATTTTTAAAAAACGATTTACTAACTTTTCATCACTTGAACATTATTTTCCTGTTTTTTTACGGGAAGCTGTATTTCCACGTCTCGATCTTACATTATCACGTGATGTCTCCCCCCCCCCCCCCCCAACATCTCTCGTTGTTAACGGGTTGTGCCCCGCTACCTACTCAGGTGTCCCGTGACCTGCCCAGTCCCCCGTGTTCCTGCCTGGGATGTCCGGCCCATGGCCAGGAGTAATGCCCAGTGAACTCCTAGACCCTGTCTGAACTCCAAGATCCTGCCTTGCCTGAACTCTGGGATCCTCCTTCCCTTAACTCTGGTATCCCTCTTGCCTGAACTCTGGAATTCTCTTTGCCTGCCTGAACTCTGGAATCCTCCTTCCCTGAACTCTGATATCCCTCTTGCCTGAACTCTGGAATTCTCTTTGCCTGCCTGAACTCTGGGATCCTCCTTCCCTGAACTCTGGTATCCCTCTTGCCTGAACTCTGGAATTCTCTTTGCCTGCCTGAACTTTGGGATCCTCCTTCCCTTAACTCTGGTATCCCTCTTGCCTGAACTCTGGAATACTCTTAGCCTGCCTGAACTCTGGGATCCTCCTTCCCTTAACTCTGGTATCCCTCTTTCCTGAACTCTGGAATTCTCTTTGCCTGCCTGAACTCTGGAATCCTCCTTGCCTGCCTGAACTCAGGGATCCTCCTGCCTGCCTGAACTCTAAGACACTCTCGGAACCCCAGCATCACATTGAACGTCACGTCCCTCACGCACACCACGGTCTCCACGTCTTGTCTCTGGTTTAGTTGTTCCAGTCCTGTCTTAGTACCTCATTTCCTGCGTCCTGCATTTGGGTCTAGCCTCCTCTCCCCTTCTGACAGATCGACACCCCCAGCATGGACCCAGCAACGCAAGCACTGTAGTCACGTCCCATGACCCTGGGGTCCCCTATTGTCTAAACATTCTCCCCCCTGACCCACCCGTATGTTCACTAGCTCTAGAGAACAACCTCGGTCGCCTGAAGGCTCCGTTAGACGGTGGGTGGGGGTACTGTTATGCAACGGTGCGGACCCACATTCCTTATCTTGATTAGCTCTGCGGACCCCAGACTCTGGATTTTGGAGCCGTCCCACCTTTCGCCGTTGAGCCCAAGTAGTCACACGTGTGTATCGTCGTTGCTTGTTGGGGCACAAACAGGCGCACCTGATGCACCGTGGCTGGTAGTGTATGTAGGCACCTCTGGGACTGAGTGGAGTTGGGGGTGTATTCCTGCCGATCCTGGTTGTCCTGCTTACCCTGGGTTTCCGGCTCATTCTGTTACTCCGGTTGTCCTGGCTTGGAGTTCCCTCCGTTAAAGAGGAGATCTTCGAGTAAGTCTGGCAGTCACCCTGGACCTAGTTCGCTTCCTATCAGTTGTCTCCGTCGAGCATGCCTGTACGGAGTGCCGTTGCCCGGCGGGGCACTCTGCCCCTTTCCATAACTCGCTGCCGAAGGGTTCTGCCCCACAACCCACCAACGTGCCCCGCGACATGCCCAGGCCCCCGTCCTCCTGTCTGGGAGGTCCGGGCCCTGCCTAGGAGTTATGTGGCCCGTCCAGAGGTCGCTGCGCCTAGCTATCTCTCATTGCTGCCGGGTTGTGCGCCGCTACCTACCCAGGTGTCCCGTGACCTGCCCAGGCCGCCGTGTTCCTGCCTGGGAGATCCTGCATTGATTTTTGCGGCCTGCCCAATGAACTCCTAGACCCTGCCCAAAATCCTGCCTTGCCTGAACTCCAAGATCTTGCTTTGCCTGAGCCCTGGGATCCTGCTTGCCTAACTGAACTCTGGGATCTTCCTTGCCTGCCTGCACTCTGAGATCCTCCCTGCCTGCCTGAACTCTGGATTCCTCCTGCATCCCTGAACTCAGAGACTCTCTCGGAACCCCAGCAACACCTTGAACGTCACGACCGTCACGCACACCACGGTCTCCACGTCATGCCTCACGTTTAGTTGTTCCCATCCTGCCCCTAGTAATTCAGTGCCTGCGTCCTGCACTTGGGACCAGCCTCATGTCCCCTTATGAGAGAACGACCCCCCAGCGTGGACCACGCAACCCAGGCACTGTGGTCACTTCCCGTCTCCCTGTTGTCCCCTATTGTCTAAACATCACACACACCCCTCCCTCACCCATCCGTATCTTATCTAGCGGTAGAGACCCTCCTCGGTCGCCTTAGGATCCCTTTGACGGGGGCGGGGTATTTTTATTGTCCGGTCCGCTGCCCGCATTCGGGGTCTTGATCCTGTGCAAGGAGTCGGACTCCGGGTCTTGTAGCCGTCCCTCCTTTCTCCCTTGAGCTCAATTAGTCAAACCTGTGGATCATCTTGACTTGTTGGGGCTCAAGGAGTCGCACCTGATGCCCATCGGCTGTCGTTGTATATAGGGGGGCTCTGAGACTGAGTGGAGTCCTCCTGCCTATCCTGATTACCCTCGTCGTCCTGCTCATCTTGTTCCTCCGATTGCCCTGGTTTGGAGTTCCCCTGTAAAAGACGAGTTCTTCGAGTAAGTCTGGCAGCACCCTGGACCTATTTCCGTTCCTATCCGTTCCTATCCGTTCCTATCCGTCGGGCAATCCTGGCCGGTCTGCCGTTCCCCGGCGAGGGACTCTGCCCCTTTCCATACCTCGCTGCCGACGTGTTGTGCCCCGCAAACTACCCAGGTGCCCCGTGACATGCTCAGGCCCAAGTGTTCCTGACTGAGAGGTCCGGGCCCTGCCTAGGAGTTACGATGCCCGCCCAGATGTCTATGCTCTTACCTGTCTCTCGTTGTTGACGGGTTGTGCCCCGCTACCTTACCAGGCCCCCGTTGACATGCCCAGGGCCCCGGGTTCCTGCCTGGGTGTCCTGGCCCTGCACAGGATTTATGCGTCCCGCCCAGTGAACTCCTAGACCCTGTCTGAACTCCAAGATCCTGCCTTGCCTGAACTCCGAGATTCTGCCTTGCCTGAACTCCGGGATTCTGCCTTATTTGAACTCCAGGATCCGCCTTGCCTGAACTCCGGGATCCTCCTTGCCTACCTGAATTCAGGGATCCTCCCTGCTTGACTGAACCCTGGGATCCCCCTGCCTGCCTGAACTCTGGGATCCCCCTGCCTGCCTGAACTCAGGGATCCTCCCTGCTTGACTGAACTCAGGGATCCTCCCTGCTTGACTGAACTCTGGGATCCTCCGGCCTGCCTGAACTCAGGGATCCTCCCTGCTTGCCTGAACTCTAAGACTCTCTCGGAACCCTAGCATCACCTTGAGCGTCACGTCCCTCATGCACCCCATGTTCTCCACGTCTCTGGTTTAGTTGTTCTCGTCCTGCCCCTCGTACTTCAGTGCCTGCGGTCCTGCACTTAGGTCCAGCCCTGATGACACAGAGTGGGATGATACAATCATCAGTTCATCGACAAACCGAGCCAAATGTAAGCATTAAAATTTATCCCTTATTAGTTTCGGGATATAACGGTGCATTCTCTTTTAACCTCACCATCTGCCGGGATTGATATTGTTTGAAATTGTCTAGTAATTTAAACGTTCATTCTGCGGAAACGGTGAATATACTGTCTTGCATATTGTAGTGCAATGAATATATAATTTTCGTAAATTGCGATGGTCCCAAATGAGTTATCAACTAATGGTGCTGAATGATTGAACATCAAAACGAAAAGGTGAGAAAAGGCAAGCAACACACACAAAATACTGCAGGCCAGGCATCATCTACAGGAAGATGCATTGTCGACGTTTCGGGCTGAGAAACTTCGTCAAGACTAACTGAAAGAAAAGAGAACGAGATATGAAAGTCGGAGGGGGAGGGGGAAATGCGAAATGATAGGAGAAGACCGGAGAGGGTGGGCTGAAGCTGAGAGCCGGAAAGATGATTGGCAAAAGGATACAGAGCTGGAGAAGGGAAAGAATCATGGGACGGGAGGACTAGGGAGAAAGAAAGGGGAAGGGGAGTACCAGAAGGAGAACAGGTGGAATGAAGGGCAGAGAGAGAACAAAAAGAGGAAGGGCAGAAATAAATAAATCAGGGATGGGGCAAGAAGGGGCGGAGGGGCATTAACGGAAGTCAATGATCATGCCATCAGTTTGGAGGCTACCCAGACGGAATATAAGGTGTCGTTCCTTCAGCCTGAGTGTGGCTTCATCTTGACAGTAGAGGAGGTTGTGTATAGACATATCAGATTGGGAATGGGACGTGGAATTAAAATGTGTGGGCACTGGGAGATCCAGCAGACAGAGCCAGACAGGTGGTAGTGGGGGGAAAAAAACACATCATCGGCATTAAGTATCGACTCCCACCAACACTTCATTTTACTGGGAGTTTTAATTACTGAAATAAAATGACTCAAACGTCTCACAGCTGGCTAACTGGATACTGTATCTGTTTAATTAGCAGCTCCGTCAGACACTCTGAGCTGATCTATTCCCAAAGGCTCTGATTTATAAAAAATAATCAGACTCCACAGATACGGTTGAACTCTGATTACATTTTTTAGTTACAGTGAGTTGAACAATTATTTTATTTCAACACCAAGGTCTCTGATGTAACTAGTGAGCCATTTGAACACAAATACATCAACATTCTTAGGCATTACTTTTGGCTGTCAATAGCGCCTGTAGATTTAATTACAAAATTTAAGCTCTGTCACGGAACAGATACATTTATAGATTTCACGTTTCTATCAGCAGTTTATTCCCTCCTAAATGGAGTCCAACGACACTGACAGACACCTACCTTTTGTATATTTAATTTCCCACTTTGATATGTCCTTTAGTACTTCAACTCCCTCCTGGTTGCTCATGCAAGCCCCGCTCTCAGTGAATTGTATGGACCCAAAACACTGTTCTCCATATCTTGTACACGGCAGGACCCGGTCGCCATTACCCCTTTCTTGAACGCACACAGTTATCAACAATTTTACATTGTATAGATATTCCCCTTTGAGAAATATAACATGATTTGAGATTTGAAATATTAAGTATTGAGCATTCCATTCCCTACAATCCCTGACGTTCAAAATCCTGCCTCTTCTGTACACATAGTAGCTATTAAAACAGAGTGGTTTGTTCCAAGATATTCACTGGAGTGTAGATCTCGAGCTATATAGATATTTAATGCTGTTGTGTGTCTCTTCGTAGTGACCACTTCTCTAGGGAAGTGCTGGTACGATGGTGCAGAGGTCGAGATGGGTGGGTTTTTTTTAGAAAATGGACGCAAGGCTGCGGGGCTTTCATCGTACGGAGTAAACAGCTACCATTATAAGCAGAAACACTTCATCAGGACCGAGGTGTCGGCTGGAAACATGCACCGTTTACTCTTTTCCATAGATACTGTCGGGACTGCTGACTTCCTCCAGCCTTTCGTATAACCATATAACAATTACAGCATAGAAAAAAGCTATCTCGGCCCTTCTAGTCTGTGTGGCCAACGCTTACTCTCACCTAATCCCACTGACCCGCACCCAACCGATACTTTCCATTCCTTCCATGTCCATATACCTGTCCAATTTTGCTTTAAATGACAATACCGAACCTGCCTCTACCACTTCAACTGGAAGCTTATCCCACACAGCTACTACTCTCTGAGTAAAGAAATTCCCCCTCATGTTATCCTTAAACCTTTGTCCCCTAAGTCTCAACTCATGTCCTCTTGTTTGAAACTCCCCTACACTCAATGGAAAAAGCCTATCCACGTTAAACCTGTCTATCACCCTCATAATTTTAAATACCTCTATCAAGTTCCCCCTCAACCTTCTACGCTCCAAAGAAGAAAGACCTAACTTGTTCAATTTGTCGCTGTAACTTAGGTGCTGAAACCCAGGTAACATTCTAGTAAACTTTCTCTGTACTCATTGTATTTTGTTGACATCTTTCCTATAATTCGGTGACCAGAACTGTACACAATACTCCAAATTCGACCTTACCAATGCCTTCTACAATATTAACATTACATCCTAACTCCTATACTCAATGCTCTGATTTATAAAGGTCAACATACCAAAAGCTTTCTTCACCACACTATCCACATGAGATTTACCTTCAGGGAACTATGCACCATTATTCCTAGATCACTCTGTTCTACTACATTCTTCAATGCCCTATCATTTACATTGCGTTGTTACATATGCGTTGCTATTTTCGTGTTAAGGCTATTATCAATGGTTCTGCCTTTTATTCATTTCATTCAGATCACAAGCACTCACACACACACACACACACGCACACATACACACACACACACACACACACACACACACACACACATCATTAAATTGTGCAGTCAGTTAAGTTGAAAGAGTAAGCCTGCAATTTGCATTGTACTAGTGCAAAGTATGGCGAATGTCACCCAACTATTCAAAAAGGAAGAGAAGCAGAGAAAAAAAATATATAGACTACACAAAATACTGGAGGAACTCAGCAGGCCAGAGCGCATCTCTTTTCCATAAATGCTGGTTGGGATGCGGAGCTCAAACACGTAAACATAGAAATACGCTCCCACATACACATAAACAAACACAAATGCGCATAAATACACAGCCCTTTTCTCACTGAATATTCTAAAATTATCACGAAATAGACGTAGATACATACAGCAATGTCATAAAGGGAACAAGGAAGGGTTGGATTTTGTCAAATGATCAAGTTGCTGATGTATTACGCTTTTGTAAACATCTTAAATCTGCCAGTGTTACAAGAATATTAAGAAGAAATGTTTGACTTTGCAAAGCGACGAGCGGACCGGTTAAATATAAGAATAGTACTCTAAATGTGGAGATGAATTGCTACGGGATGCCTGAAAGTCAACGAGAGAAAATCAAGAATTAGATACAACTTTGGATGAGAGACAGATGTCCCGACAGACAGCTAAATAGACAGGCAAGCAGACAGTTAGCCAGACTTCTTGTGATGTTTATTCCGTAACTCCGTAACTCCGTAACTCCTCATCTCTGTCAGCTGTGTGAAAGAGAGTGTCGGGTTCATTCTGTACCTGTCACCCAATTGGTGTCTTACCAGTTCGTCTCTTACGTGAGTGGCGGGAGAGTGGAATTGAATATTTTTTCAGACAGAGGTTGACGGATACTTGACAAAGTGCTGCTGTGATATTTACAGCGGTGTGTGGGGACAAACATTTGGGATTCTGACGTATCCAATATTCAATGGAGAAGTGTGCTTGCAGCGCTGATTGAGGATTCGTCCTCTTGATTTTAATGTCAATGAGTCTCTTTGTTCCTGTAGTGTAATGACTAGGACAGTACGCTACGCTTCAATTGTGAGCAAACTGTTCCAAGAGCTCCTGGTTCTGGCATTGAATACCTGCGTCCAATATATCTACGTCTCCATCCGACACTTACCCTACCGACAGAGCTAATCCCCTACTTTCCGAGAAGAGTCCACATGCTCGCTAGTGTCCCTCGGGCCCTCCACATTTCACTTAATTCCACAATTTGTATCACATTGATTCTCCGACTGAGTCGCATCACTTCCCAGAATCTGTAACCTCTAGATTTACAGGAAAGGTTATCCGCAATCCATCTATCTATAACTTTATAAATCTGAAACGTCACCCTTAACTTTCTGACTCCAAAGAAAACAAAGTCACAAGGGACGATTACAAATCGAATATTACTTTATATCTCACCAGAAGAGGTATAAGAATATTTGTTGAAAATGAGCACGGGGAAATTGAGAATGTAGTTCAGTTCTTTTACATTGCCCTTCATAAAAAGTTGGTTTCACGATGGCCAAATTGTGAATTAATGCATGGCCAGAGGCAGAAACTACTTTTTCCGGAGACCGTCGATAATGGGGGCTTGAGATCAGCAAAAAAGTGAATTCTTGTCTTTTCTCAGTTTGGGCAGATTCTAAACATCTAGTGCCAATGCAATCTAATCCCTAAGAACTCTCCAAGACGAAGTTAGTTTTCTTACAGAACTGATCAGGAATTGGGTATAAATCCAGTTCCACTAACAGCTCCTCCCCAGACACAGGGCACGACACAATAGCAGAATCGCCTTTGTGTATCTACTTCCATTTCTACTAAAACATTCACACCTAACCTCATTGGAGCAACTCCATAAGTACCGGGATCGGTGAGCATTGCTCCTCTCATCCGGCTCTGGATGCTCATCATCCAAGATGAAACTTCGCATTCTAAAAGTGAGCTCAGGCACTATCGGACGGAAATGACTCTCCTGGATATGTCCCTGACAATGGCCATGGTATTTACCCTGTCGCCCACCGCCTCTTATCACTTGCTACCCACGGACTCAAGACGGTATAATCTAACGGGCAATGACTGCGCCATCTAGTGCATCCTGGGTATATGTAGGACACCATTGCGGTCACATTCTGTTCCCTCGGTCTAACACTGGGCCTATTACCTGCTGTCCACGATCAGTAGCTGTTTTTAAACAAAGATGCCAGACAATTGTCATCAGCCGACTGATAATATGGCTGTTTTTTTTCCTCTACCTAATTCCAAGAACTTGTTTAAATTGAAAAAGATGCTCAGATACACTGGAATATTCAGCAAGCTAGAGTGCATCTCTGGAAAGCTACCAGTGCTAAATCTGCCAACAGAGCGGCTCCAAATCATGCATTTTGTTCAGCATTGTTGAATTTAATATGAGGTCCAGAAATCAGATATGATCTACAACAGTATATGCAGACAGAATTTGCATTTGCCTTGTTGGTAGGAATTACTATGGGAGCAGTAGGGTTAAACAAGAAAGCGACATTAATTAGTGTAAAAGAGCATTTCCAGAGCTCAGTGTTTCTGTAGAATCGGCTCACGGAGTCCTGGGTTTTGTAAATGGACGTATTGGGAAGCCTAGCGACGAATTCATGGTGAATACTGGTATGGCCGAAAATGATGGAGGAGGTGTATGGTGACACAGAGATAGGGTGCTGATGGTCGGAGCGGAATGGTTTTTGTAGGAAACACCGCAGCCGCAGAAAATGAAATCCAAAACTGACGATGATGAAAACACACACCACTTCCCGAAAAACGTTAACTTTGCACAGATGCCGCCTGACCTAGTCAATATATTAAATGCTTTCTGAATGAGTATTGTGTTCATCTATGGCTACCAGACTTCGGCAAAGATAGAAAAGCGTTAGAGTGATCCAGAAAAGATCTAATAAAATAATTCTAAGGTGTGGCATTTTAGTGATTCGATAGATTGTTGAACCCTGCGTTGCTCATCTTGAAACCGAATGGGTTGCGAGGGGATCTGATGAAGATACTTAAAATTTGAAATTAAATGGAAGCCGCTGAATTCAGAAGTGCACCTCACGGTGAAAGGAAATTCGTTGATGAAGCAGTTGAAGATGTTTGAGCCCAAGGAACGGTTGTGAGGAATTCCTGTAGAGGTGTCCTGGGCCTTGAGTGTAAGAGGCTGACAAACACAACTGATTAACGTTGTGCTGGAGTTGATGGCGACGATAGAATGCCATCCTTGTGGTTAATGGCGAACATAATTTTATCAAAAGCAGACTGGACTGGAGGACATGTTCACATTGGCGGAATGTCTGACAATAAAGGGACATGGAACGAAGTTCAATTATCAGGTATATTCCGAGCAGAATTCAGAGAGCTCAAAGGATATTAAGAGATCGGCAAATGTCGGTAAAGGGGATCCATTCCTGGTTCACAACCACGTTACCCCTGCTGTAGCTGAACCGACCTTTTGTATAGTTGCCCATTATGCCTCCATCCAACTGGTCTTAAGTTCTGTCCCCAGCCTCCCGCCGTTTGTGGGCTTGGAGATTCCGCATGTAGCTCACTTGGGCACTTCACGGATGTCGACAGTGAGCAGCTGTTTGCGAAGCTCCGATCCCTTCTTTGGGCCAAGGGTGAAGATCTGCCGCCAAAAAGAAGGAAAAACATACCACCTCTGCCTGTGTCCAGTTTGTGATCAGATTCGCAATCCCTCTGCTGAAATGTCAGCTAATTACAGCCAACCTGATGTCCTTTAATTTTAAAATGGAAAGGAAGATAATAAATTACTTCTTAGGTGCATAAAAACAATCGATGTACTGTAAATTGGTATATCTGCTACCCTAATTGATAGTGCGTTTTTGTTATATTCCTTATCTTACTGTGATTTTATGCCTTTTAGGATCCAGATTTACAATAATTTAGTTTCTTCCTTACATTTCTGCACTGGAAATGACGTTAAACAATCAATGTACACAATCTCGCGATATAAGAGGCCTCTGGTTAGTTGTGTTCAACGGAAAGATTTACAGACGGGGAGAGCTTTAAAGGGACAATAGTCTTTATCAGAGGGCTGACTGTGAGTACACCAGTCGTCAAGTGAAATTTCCAAAGTGGAAGACAGGTATTCTGAAGTGGTACGCGGATGAAGGGCGGTGACTGTCATGGGAAGGAGAACGGTGATTAATAATTGCATAACGAATAACAGATTTAATGTCAAATCATTTTCATAGTAGAAGGCATTGAGAAGGAATGATCAATTGTCTCAAGCAGGAGTGACAAAGGATAAGTGGAGCGTTGAGTCGGATGCCTGCCCCTTTATGGGGATTGGAACAGTAAGGCTGGCCGTGAATGAGTTGAATCGCCGTTTTCCGAGGAAGAAATCGTGGCGAAATCCATGAGTACTGGAACCAACGCAAGGCTTCAGATGAGAGATCTGACTAATAGTTAGTTCCAGTCATGGCGGCGATCGTGGAAGGAATAAAGATAAAAACGAAATATTGTGAATAGCAGGGAGTGTGTGCGTTTGGAGTCAAGGACATATAACCTGCATCAAGGAACCACACAAAAAAATGCAACACCTATCTTCCTTGCTCTTCGGTTGTAAATTTTATTTAATCGTTCACTGGACGGGGACTGGCCGTGCAGTGCTTTATGGGGAAGTAATTATGTAGCATAATTACACACTGGCCTTCCATTACCATTATCATTTTCAGGACTAGGTTCTGGAATAACGTAACGTCGATTGTTGCTCGGAGTCAACAATAAATTGTCCAGCTGTGGGTTACGGAGAAGCAACGATGGCATGAGACTTCTCAAATCCGACATGGATGACCTGAAGTACGCCTGTTAAAACATGAGACTTGGGCATGAGGAAAGCAACACCGTCCCAAAAATTCCTTTGTTACAGAAATGCCAACAGAAGCTCTGAAGTTCTCATCTCAGGGAGAGGAAAGTTACACCAAGAAGACAGGCTGCATCTGGGAACAATTTGAAAGACGAGTCCTGTTAGAGGACTTTGGCTAGTTAGTGTAACAAGGTAGGAAATCTTGCAGCATAATTAGAGACTGGCAGAAATGACATCCTGGGAATTACCGAATCGTGACGGAAAGATCATAGTTAGGAGCTTATTGGCCAGGGATGCTCATTGAATCTAAAGGGCCGGCAGACAGGCAAAGGAGTGAATAGCTCTGCTGGTAAGAAAAAAAAACTGAAAATTAGTTTTTAGAACGAGATGAAATAATATTGGTGTATGTGGAGCAAGCACGAGGAAATCTAGAGATGCTGGAAGTTCAAACAACAACACACTCAAAATGCTGGTGGAACACAGCAGGCCAGGCAACATCGATAGGGAGAAGCGCTGTCGACGTTTCGGGCCGAGACCCTTCGTCAGGACTAACGTTAGTCGAAACGTCGACAGCTCTTCTCCCTATCGATGCTGCCTGGCCTGCTGTGTTCCACCAGCATTTTGTGTGTGTTGGTGTTTGTAGAATATTTTGCGGGAAGAGTTAAAGAACTGCAAGGGTAAAATGTCCCTGCTGGGAATTTTATATATACATATAAAATAATGATGGGGCGGATTTCAATATGCAGATAGATTTGGGAAGTTCAGAAAGGTGCTGCATCTGAAGAAACCTAAAATCAAGAAGGCCGACAAGCTGGAATTTTAGAGCAGTCTATGTTTGAGCCGACTTGTGTAAAAAATATTCTAGAGTAGGTGTTCCACAATGAACGCGATTTGATTAGAGAACTTAAGGTAATGGAACATTTAGGAGGCAGGGATCATAAAATAACAGGATTCACCAGGCAGCTTGAGAGATAGAAGATAAAGTCAGATTTGCCAGTATTACAGTGGAGGAAAGTAAATGACAGAGGCTGTCCAGTGTTGACACGGATAGATTACTTGTATGGATAACGGCAGATCAGCAATGGCTGGAGTTTGGGGGAACAATTCAGAAGGCGCACAATATATGCTCCCAACGATGAAGACGTATTCTAAAGGGAAGGTGAGGTACCGTTGCTTAAAAGGAAAAGTAATGGCATATTGAGCTAACTGACGTGAAGTTAAAGAATGAGGAAGCTTTTAAAATAAACAGGATATAACAAAAACGCTGTGAGAGAGGAAATAAAAGACGAAATATGATATAGCTATAAAGGCGTATACGTAAAGTCACACCGTCACCCCCCCCCCCAAGTAAATATGAGTAAGAGAGGCGAGGGTAGATATCGGTCCACTGGGAAATGGCGCTAGAGAGCTCATAGTAATGTGGAAACAAAGAAGTTGCTAAAGAACATATAACAAGTAGTTTGCGTCAGGCTCCACTATGAGGCACACTTGCAGAGATTCTAGAATCTTCGAGGATAGGTGTGAGTGTAGTTGTTATTAATAAGGATAACGTGTTTGAGAAGCGGAAAGAGATGAAGGTAGAGAAGATGCTTGAACCAGATGGAATACACCCTAGGGTTCTCTACCAGGTAGCTGAATAGACAGTAGATGATCATTCAAAAATCCCTGTATGGTTCCGGAGGTCTGGAAAATTGCAAATGCCACTTTACTTTTTCAGAATGGAGTGAACTAGTAGAAAGGAAACTATCAGACAGTTAGCCGGACTTAAATAGTTGGAAAGATGTTCGAGAACTTTATTATGGATTGTACTCACATGACGTTAATAGGTCCAAGTCAACATAGTCTTCTTCAGTGGAACTCTTGACCGACAAATAGGATAGAATACTTTGAAGAACTCACAATATAGATAGAGAGAGGGGAGTGAACGAATATTGGTTACCTGTATTTTTCGAAGGCATTTGGCAAGTTGCAGCACATGAGGCTGTTTAATAAGATTATATCACATGGTATTACAACAAATATACGAACATGAATCGACATTGGGTGACTGGCAGAAGGCAAAGAGAGCATAACGGTGGCTTTTTACGTTGGCTGTCGGTGACTAGTGGTGTTCCACAGGATCAGATTTGGAATCGCTTGCTTTCACGTTTAATGTCGAAGATTGGCCTTGTGGCATAATTTGCGGACGATACAAAGACAGATATTGGAGCAGGTAGTGTTGTGGTGGCAGGGAGTCTGCAAAAGGACTTAAAGAGATTAGGTAATCGCCAAAAAAGTGGCATGTGGCAGATTTTGTAGGGAAATTTATGGTCATGCATTTTAGTAGGAGGAGACAGTGTTCCAAACGGGAAGCAAATTCAAAAATCAGAGGTACAAAGGGCTTTGGAAGTCCTTGACAGCATTCACTAAAGGTTATCGTGCAGTTTGAGTGGGTGGTAAGGGTGACAACTAAAATGTTAGCATTTATTTTAATATGATTATAATATAAGAACAAAATTGTATTGTTGAATTTTTACGAGGCATTGGTAAGGCAGCATGGAGAATCGTGATTAGTTTTGGGATCTCTATTTACGGAAATATGTGCTGACATGGGAGACTATCCAGAGGAGCTTCAGAACAAAGGTTCCAGGAATGAAACGGTTAACATATGAGGGGTGTTTGATATCTCTGGGCCGATATTCGCTGAAGTTTAGAAGAATGAAGGGAAAATCCTGTTCAAGCTATCAAATGTTGAAAGGTCTGGATAGAATGGATGTGGGGAAGATGAAATGAAATGAGGAGGAACTTCGTTAGCCAGAGGGTGGTACATATGTGGATTTTTTTTTCTTTTGCCACAGATGCTGTGGATCCATGTCGGTGAGAATATTCTATGTGGAGCTTTATAAGTTCCTCATAAATCAAAGCGTCAAATGTTACGGAGATAAGACTCGAGAATGGGCTTGAGGGAGATAACAAATCAGCTGTAACAGCATGGTGGAGCAGACACGATCCGCCGAATGCCGTAAATCCGCTTCATGGTCTAATGTTTTTTTATCGTCCGATGGGGGTACTCTCGATGACCCATGCTCCAGTCTGTGTAATGGAGTTAATGGCTTAAGCACGTAAGTATTGTGAATTCGCAGATAAAAGGACAGTGCAAGTAGAAAGCATTTTATGCTGCTTTGTTTTGCCGATTTTCTATGTATTTTCCTCAAATGATACAAATCATGTAAGAAAAATAATGCTCCTATCGTAAGAATTTATGGATATATGTTTTAGCCGGTACTTTGCCTTAAATTTGATAAAGCATTCTAGTAGATTCTGCGTCCTGTAAAATCTGGAAAAAAAAAAGATAGAGTAGAAAGAAATTGAGTAATTTATGAAAATAAATCACCGGCAGGGAATTTGTGTGGGAAAATGAACTGTTATTGCTGAACTAAAATCCGGTGTTTCTGGTTAATTCTATGATGGATTTGTTATCACTATTCAACCTGTCCGTAGATTGCAGACACTTTCACCATGAAACAAACCACTTACGTTCTTGACAGATATTGCCCATACCATTGTCGATTTCGTGATGTTTCTCCGGTTACGTAACTACTCCAATCATCAACTAACTTATTTCTCATCTAATTTGACCACTATTTGGGCACCATCAAAACTGAAGGCAAAATGGAGTTGTGCATCCTCGCCTTGCAGTGAAACGCATGCCTAAATTAACAGACAAACTGAATGGCCTTCGTAACATATGAATATTAATGCCCCGCAGCGACTGATAGAAATGATAATTAAGTTCGATATTTCACCTTGTAAAAGTATTGAGTCAAAGATTTGCTCCATCTGAAAACTATAAACCTTTTTTGTCATAGAGACCAAATTTCAACATTCTCATTTGAAAGTGAGGACAAGCAAAATTAAATATAATTGTTATTTTATGAGGAGGAATTTTCTTTGCACCATCAGACATCTCTTATAAATAGTTTCCCTGATGTGTTTATTCAGTGGACAGTCACTGATGTGACTAACGAGGGGCTATGATTAAACATCAGAGTGCGCTTTCGTCTCAGGTACAGGAACTTACGATTCAATCAACAGCAGATATCGGCATTTAGACCATTTTGACCTGATCGCTGTTTCACACCGAAAATGTGTTATGCAACAATTTACTACGTAGCGAGTATTTACTATCCTGTATTGGCAGTTATCCCTGGTAAGTAACTGGAGTTCGCTGTTGTCTGTGTGTTTTGTTCTTATTACTGTACCTGCTGCACGGCATAATAGTCACCATAAAATCTGTCACGGATGCTGCCTCATCTGGTGAGCGTTTTAAACCTGTTCATGTTTAAAAATATATCCTTCTTATTTGTCTCTGACATTGCTAATCGTTTTATTTGACCGATTCTTTCTAAATTTTAGCATTTAATAAAGACAGTATTGACTCTGTCCCTTATTCGACTTTTCAAAGATTTAGCAGCTTGTGTTATTGAAAATCTTTATTTAATAGAACTTGCTTAAATTCTTAATATACATGAGGAGGAAAATATTTACGTTACTTTTCCGTCTAAATGTGCAATGTGAAGTTTATAGTAATTTCAAATAAATAGTCTGTTCAACAGGATATTCAATAAAATACTGTTGTGTTCGCATGACGTAGTCTATATGATGGCCTGGTGGAAGAAGCTGTACTGGCGTCGGTTCATCCTGGCTTATCCGGAATGTTAACAGCTGGAGCAGTTTGTAGTTGGGGTGACTCAGTCCACAATGATCCTTCAGGCCCTTTTTGGACACCTGGCTTTGTAAATATCCTGAATCGTGGAAAGTTCACATCTACAGATGCACTGAGCTGTCCACACCACTGTTTGCAGGCTCATATCAAGTATAGTTTCCCAACCAGCCAGAGACTCAGCTAGTCAGGATGCTCTCAATTGTGCCCCTATGAAAAGTACTTATGATATGGGGGTCCTCACCAAACTTCTTCAACCGTCTGAGGTGTAAGAGGTGCTGTTGTGCCCTTTTCAACACATAGCCAGTATGTGCACACCACGTGAAATCCGCGGAGTTGTTTATGAACAACTTAAAGCTGTTTACCTTCTCAACCCCAGATACACTGATGTCAACGCATGCCAACCTGTCTCCATTCTTCATGATTCCCCGTCAGATTTATGAAAATGAAATGGTATTTACTGTCGCTGGAGCTCTGCCTGAGAGATCCCTTGTTTATCGGCAACAAGTAGGTCCTTCTCTTCAAGATTTCTACATCGATCAGCTGTATGGTGGACTACATAATTCCCTTTGTACAACTGCCACTCGAACCTGCCGTTTTCCGCCAATCGAAGAGCAGTTTCCGAACACGAAAACACGCATTTCCATTCTCCAAGACGAACCCAAACAGACGCGGTATAGGGTCAAAAGAATGAGACTCAGTCAATCAGAAACAAATGAATTCTCAGCATACGTAACAAGTTAAATTGATCAGAGTCGAAACTAACACTTTTTTTCCTGCTTCAGGTTAGTTTAATGGCGACTGTGATCCTGTCCCGTGGAAAATGCGGACTCTCCAAATGTGTTTCTTGTTACCTTGGATGAATAGCAGCAGCTGATTTAATGTGTGTTTACATTGCTGTAGTTTTTGAGCGGGTGAATAATATTTATATTTATTCCCTTCCTCTGCACATAACCCCGATTTGCGCCGTGACATTTCCCCTGAGCATCGCAATAATGGACTGTTCTGTTCGGCTCACGGTGGCTTTCACGTTCGATCGCTGCATTGCAATCTGTTGTCAAACGTTTGGAGAACGATACTGCACCGAGTGGACAGCGAATGTGATGATAGCACTCGTGGGTTCAGGGTGTTGTGCGAGACATGTTGCATTTTACTTTGCGGTAGGTCCTTACCTTATCATTGGCAACGTCCCTGGTTTTGTATTCTCAAAGCAGATTGCCGTACTTTACCATGTTGGAAAGCTTTCCAGACGTTTAGTAGTATTAACAGAATGTTATTGCCAATCACTCTGATTATATTGTTTAACGTTTTAAAAATCAGTCATATTATAGCGCAAACTGAGTCCGCCAGGCAGTCAGGAACAGCGGAGAGAATAAGAAGGATCCAACTGTGGTAAACCGGCGAAGGTAGGTGATTTTCTTTCGCTCTTAAGAACCCCAAAGTATATCCTGCAGCATTTCGGTTTCATCCTGCAATTTCACAAAAGGAAATTCGTGGAGGAGCTGAAGATTAGAGTAAAATATCTGGTTACATTAAATGGTAGTTTTTGTAAATAAAGCGAAAATAGAATTGTCAGTTCTGCTGGGAGTCCAAATAAGATTGAATGACATTCAAATTTCTGATGAATGTGCCAAACATTCATGAATCCAGGTGAGCGAACGTTCGTAGCTTATAGACAACATGATTTCCTTTACATTGATATTTATATACACACTGGATTATCGAGCTCTGGAACAGGAGTGCGCTGCGCTATAACAACGGGAAGAATTTACCTGGAACATGAAATTGTGGAGTCAGTTAATTTGAAAGAGTAAGCCTGCAAATTGCATTGTACTACTGCAAAGAATGACTAATGTCACCCCAGCATTCAAGAAGGAAAAGAAACAGATTTTTTTTAATATAGTCTACACAAAATACTGCAGGAACTCAGCCGGCCACAGCGCATCTCTTTTCCATAGATGCTGGTTGGGATACTGAGCTCCGCCAGGCTCGTGTGTGTGTATGGTACTTGGATTTACAGATCTCCACAATTCCTCTTGTTTGTGAACTTTTGTACCAGTTAGCCCGACGTCAGGGATTGGAACAATGTTGATGTCCACTACTAAGAATGAGTTTTCAGGGTACTTTCGGGTTCATGACAAAACAGACCAAAGGCAAAAAGCGTGCCTTATGAAAAGGCAGCATGCTTCCCTGACTAATCGGTTGGAGTTCGAAAGAATAACGGGCGGGATAAACAAAGGAGAGGCACTTACAGTTGTTTACTTAGATTTTCAGAATGTATTTGGCAAGATGCAACACGAGGGTGCAGATGAATATAATTACTGGAATATTACCGGAAAGGTGCCTGCAGGAATACAAGGTTAGCTGATTGCAAGAGGCAAAGAGTGGGAAATAAGGTAATTTTTTTCTAGTCCTCTGCTGGTGATTAATAGCGTCCCGCATGAGTCGGTGTTGGGACCTCTTATTCTCATGTAACAAGTCAATGATCTGGATGTCAGAATTGATGGCATTGTGTATTTATTTGCGGACGATAACAAAATAGGCAGATTGACAATAATATAGAGGAAGCAGGGAGTCAGCAGAGGATTGCAGAGTCCGGAGTGATTCGGCGAATGGAGCACAGTGTAGGAAACTGCATTATCATGTACTTTAGAAGAAGGAGTAATGGAGTAGATTATGTTGTAAACAGGGTTAACATCAGAAATCAGACGTGCAAAGGGACTTGGGAGTATAACACGCTGGTATTGGAGAAGCACCAGAGCAGGTTGACAAGAATGGCTCCTGGAAAGGAAGGGCTAAGGTATGAGGAACGATTGATGGATATCGGTCTATTCGCAGGAATTCAGATGAATGACAGGGAATCTCGTTGAAATCTATCTTATAGGACTCTAGAGTAACCGTGTATGGATGTTTCAGATAGTAGGTGAATACTGAACCAGTGGGCTCAGCGAAAGTACAGAAGGACATCCCTTTATAGCAGGGATGAGGAGGTTTTTCTTTAGTCAGGGGGAGGTGAATCTGCGGAACTGATTTCCACCTTCAGCCATGGATGCCACGTCGTTGCGTATACTTCTAAAGGAAGTTGATATGTTCATGAATAAGGGCGTCAAATATTATTGAAAGAGGGCAGCTGAATGGGCCTGACAGGGGCAATGAATTCGTTGTGATGGAATAAAGGAACAGAATCCATGGATCGAATGGAATAATACCACTCCTCTGTCTCATGATCTCATGGCCTTATGACGACTGTGAATTTGGTCCACCGAGATGTAAAATTAAAATCATCCCGTGAGGCTGTAAGGTTGACTGAGGCACTGATTCAAGATACGACAGAGATCGTTGCAGAGGGACTGAGACTATATCTGAACATGGTGGAACGGGAGATCGTCGGGGAGAGTGCGTAGATTCTAAAGTGTGTAGACGGAGGTGAATAGGCTGACATCACCTGATTTAAACACCTCACCTGGACTCATTTGAAAATGTCCTCCTTGCTATTTGAATGCGCAATATCGTCAGAGTGGGATGGCACAATTATTCGGTTTTCGACATCCGAGGGAAAATGGTAAATAGTGAATTTAATCTCTTACTAATTTTGGGGAAATGACTAAACATTCTGTTTTACTCTCGACGTCAACAGGGATTGATTTTCTCTGAAAAACTCTCTTAATTGAAACGGCCTTCTGCAGAAGCAGTGACAGATGTTTTGCATCTTCTATTGGAATGAATTTAAAATGTTGTTAATTCCGGTGTTTTCGAGTGTGTCGCCGGAAAATCTCCCGGAAAACTGCGGTGCTGAAAGTTATAAGATCAAAATGAATAAGAGAGAAAGGGCATTGTCAGTTGTTTTTTTTTTCTCTAGGCTCAGTCACCGGGTGGGAGCCGGTGAGAATCTTTTGCTTCATTTCACACAAAGATATTTGGAAGAGCTGATAAAAGTCGAACGTTCTTCTTGTCAGAGCAATTTATCCATGTTTCTGTTCTGTTCCGTCCACTTGATGTTCCCAGACTCAAAACAATAGATGTTGCGCAACATCCAGTCAACAGGCAGCCGGCACCTCAACAGCTAACGACCGGTGGATGCAGTTTGTATATTTATTCATTGACATACAGCGCGGAATAGTCCCCACCTGCCCATCGAAACATTGTGCCCAGCCATCCCCTGATTTAATCCTAGCCTAACCCCAGGATAATTTGTAATGTCCAATTAACCTACCAACTGGTACGTCTTTAGTCTGTGGGAAACAGACGGAGCACCCGGAAAAAACTAACGCGGTCACGGGGAGAACGTACAGGCTGCAGTATGGAGTTAGCGTGAATCGCTGTTACAGCAAACCATTACGCTACCTGTTTTTGAAACTCATTTCAGAATAAATCAAAGCTTTGTCTTTACAATGGTATGCACTTAACGCCGAAATTAACCTTTACTGCCAGCAAACTACTGATTACAACAAGAGCTAAATTCTGAAAAAGACCTCAAGCTCTCTCGTTACACAGTAGTCCGATGGTAGGCAGATTGACTGCTGTTGGTAGATGGTCGGCAATCTGCTCTCCCACAATGGAATTCCTCACAACTGTCCCTTGGTCTCAAACATCTGCAGCTGCTTCATTAATGACTTTCTGTTCATCACAAGCTGCAAAATGAGGTGGATACTTATGATTTCAACAGCTTGGATTTCGTTTGAAATTTTAAATATCTTCATCTGATTCCCCTCGCAATCGTTTCAATCCCATGCCAAACAAACACGGTTTCAACAATCTAAAGGACGACAAAAATATTACACCTTGCATTTATTCTAGAAGATCTTTTCTCCTCACTCTTAAATGTCTTTCCATCTTTGCTGAAGTACAGCAACCACAAATGAACACAATACTCCTGAAATGCAGAACATACTGAATATATTTCATACATCTGGGGGCATCTGTGTAAATTTAATGTTGCATGTGGCGTAGTTAACAAGACCTTTTTTTGTGTTCGTTATTATTATCGCAAGATTTGCTTTCCATTTTCATCGTCTGCCTCATTTTCTTCAAGTTGCTGCACACTCTCAGCCACTCCCCACTCTGAAGCCTCCACCACCGTCTGTGGCTGGCCCTTTATTCACGGGGCTTCGTCGTTCTGATTCCCGATGTGTCTATTTATAAATCGCAAGACTCTGTTTGCCTGATTTTACAGCAACACTGTGCTGTGGAAATGCTCCTTAACGCTGTTCACTGATGCGCTTCAGTGAAAACGTTCAGATAACAGTTATGTTCACATAACAGTTCATACCCGTTGCCGTTATGTGAATTCTGTCTGCGGAAGCACTGCTTGAACCATTCATTAACACATAACTTCAGTACTAGGCACGGTAAACGCTGGAAGCTGAGTCGGTGGTTAACAAGAGCAAAGAATCGCTGCGAGGCAGGGGATTCGCCGTGGTCAGGATCAAATCACAAATAAATTGAATTGCAGATGCTTGAAATCAAAGTAATATACACAAAACGGTGGAGGAAAGCAATAGGCCAGGCAACATCTAATGAAAAGCGTATACAGAGGATGCTTCGGGCCGCCACATTTCATCAGGGCTGGAGCAAACAGATGAGCAATCAGGTTAAAATGCTGGGGACAGTTGGGGAGAAGTACAAGATGGCGGGTAATAGATGAAACCAGGAGAAAGGAGGTCGTGAAAAAGGTGGAAATTGGGTTGGTAAAGGCGATAGAATGCTGCAGAAGGGGAATCAGAGAGGAGAGGACAGAAAGCCATGGAAGAAAGGGAAGGGGAAGAGCACGAGAGACAGGGGATGGGCAGGTGAACACATATGCTGAGAAAGGGAAATAGAAATGGGGACTGGTGAATAGGGGTCAATTACCTCAAGTTTGAGAAATCGATGACATGCCATCAGGTTGGAGGCTACCGGGAAGGAATCCCTGTCCTGGAGTCCATTTTGTCTATCTTGTTTCTGTATTTCAGCCTGTGGTCTTACCCCTGAAGCAGAATGGCCGGCACCAAGCAGAGAGCGCGCAAATCGACTGGCGGAAAAGCTCCTCGCAAACAGTTGGCGGCCAAAGCGACGCGGAAGAGCGCTCCTGCCACCGGCGGAGTGAAGAAGCCTCATCGCTACCGGCCCGGCACCGTGCCTCTGAGGGAGATCCGGCGCTACCAGAAATCCACGGAGCTACACATCCGCGAACTTCCCTTCCAGCGCCTGGTCCGGGAGATCGCTCAGGACTTTAAAACCGATCTGCGTTTCCAGTGCTCGGCCGTCATGGCCCTGCAGAAGCCAAGTGAGGCTTACCTGGTCGGGCTCTTTGAGGACACTAACCTGTGTGCCATCCACACCAAGCGAGTCACCATTATGCCCAAGGACATCCAGTTGGCCCGCCGCATCTGCGGGGAGCGCACCTAAACCCAGCCTATACTCCAAACACAAGAAAAGGCTCTTCTAAGAGCCACGATCGCGGCAGAGGAAAGGGCTATCAGTTCCTGCTGATTATTGCATTACTATTGTGGCGATGTACAATATCCATTCTGCCATCCTCCAAAGGTGTATTTAGACATGTTGATTGGCTTTGTTCAGTTCTCGCAGCTTGCCCACCCATCACCTCCCTCTTGTGCTCCTCCACCCTTTTCTTTCTTCCATGGCCTTCTCCCTCCTTCACCAATCAACTTCCCAGCTCTTTACTTCATCTCTCCTTTTCAGGATTCACATATCACCATTTTCTCTCTCTCTCCTCTACCCCCCACCTTTTAAATCTATTCCTCGACTTTTTGTTTCAAGTCTTGCCGAAGGGTTTTGGTCCAAAACATCGAGTGCATATTTTAGTTCTATAGATGCTACCTGGCCTGTTGAGTTCCTTCAGCATTTTGTGGATTTCCAGCAACTGTAGATTTTTTCTCGTTTGTGACTCAACGCTCTATATTGGTATCTCAGGGATAATGTATCTGTTTGCATTGTACAATCTGAATGGACTTTGTAGCAGAACATCCAGAGCAACAAGACCAGACCATTGAATCCTATTCTAGTCTTGTGATAAATACGTTACTTTCCTCAAATCTGTGTGGGAGGGTTTGAATAGTGTGTATCATGCAGCAACATTTGGGCTGATGGAATTGAAAACGATTTTGACTGTAGATATGTAACCAGTGTGTCCACAGTGATCAGTGATGGGGCCTCTGTCTGATCAGATTAAAATACTCACGGGCTGATTAGAACACTGATGACATGAATGTTGGTGCATTTGTGGATGGTGAGGAAGGATGTCAAATGGACAGTACTGGATGCAGACCAGTTGGAAACAGTGAAGGAAAAATGGGGGTCAGGGTTTAATCTGGACAAGTTTGAGGAGTTTTGCAGGTATTCAGGATAGCGGGGGTATTCCCTTCTGCCGTCTGTGTGAGATGACGAGTCTATCGGGACCCTGAGGACTTGTGGAAACTGTGTGGCAGTTTCTTTCGAACTTATAGTCTTTTAACATCTTTGGACTATTTTTAATGTGTCGATGGTCTGTTTTTTTATCAATTATGCTATTGTTTTCACTGTTGTAACTATGTGGTTTTGTGCAGATCCGGTAGCTTTAGTTTTTGGTTCGTTGGCTGCTAGAGTTAGTCTCCTGACTTGGTGTGTCTGGGTAGTCTTGCTTTGTCTGATGGGTTTGAAGCTCCTTTCCGTGGACGTGCTAAAATGGCAGCATGATATTAATACGCAACAGCCTCTCCGGACTCTGGATAGAAGATTGCCAAATGTTATGTTGATTTTCTGGTGTAGTCTGTTTTGTCATGTGCTTTTGTGATATCATTCTGGAGGAAAGTTGTCTCATTTTTTAACTGCATTGCATTTGTGGTCTCTAAATGACAATAATATGAATCTGAGGTCAAATGTTGGAGGAAGTTTCGTAGTAGATGACAACACCCTTAGGAGCACTGATACACTGAGGGACTTTGATGTGTTCTTCCATAGCATGCCGCCAGTGACATTGAAAGGAAATGAGCTGCTACAAAGATCACAGAGGGGGAGCAGTGAGAGGACTGGAGGGGGGTGGAAGGGGTGTCTATGTTGATTAATGTAATGGGTGGAAACATGCACAATTAACAATCACCAACATTGAGCTGTGTTTCCCTTTAAAAGTCTGGGCAGATATTAGGATGAATTATGTGCTTTTTTAAAACTGTGCTTTGTGTTTATGTGTCTGTAGAACAATAAATGAGTTGTTATAGTTGTCCTTAAAAATAAAACGCCTCATGCCATTTTATTTATAAAGCCCGCAATAACAAACTGGGTACCAGTAGCATTCACACCACAAGAATACGACAGTGTCAATCTGCAACGAGAAAGCCTGATCACATTCTCTTCAGGTTCAGAGGCATTGCTGACTCTGAGTTTACCACCGTCTAATGCCAACAAATATGTGTTCTTAGTAGGTCTGTGGGAGATACCCGGGATGTGAAGCTGTACTAATGGAGAAAGACAAACTGAGACAAGTCACAGCTTGATGGGCAGAGAGGAAAAGAGAAAAAAAATGATGTAGAGTCCTTATGCCTGAACTATTCCCATTTAGAAGTGTTGTTCCTCCAAATTGTGTTCAGCCTTGCTGTAACAGTGTGACATCAGACATCAACATAAAAACTAAAATAATTGCAGCTGAAATATTGTCTTTCACCTGTTGATCTTCTTTGCAAATACTTTACAGGGTAGAATAGGCAAAGAGTTTCTCTCTGAGAATCTCAAAAACAACATTTTTCCAGCCCGCACCCACTCTTCTCGAGTCCTTAGTCACCTCCATCCAGCCCAATTGAGCTCATGCAGATAGATCGTGCCCGTCTGTCTCCTTTTGAGTGAAGGAGGAGGGTCAGTACCAACTCCTGTCTGTATTGTGGTCAGGCTGGTCACTATGTATCCAGTTGTCCTGCAAAAGGACAACGCTCGCTCATAAAGAGGGGACTACGGGCGAGCAGTGCTTCCTTCCCCTGGTCCCCCATCACTCGAACCCTGCTACCTTCTTTTGTATTGGCTAAAGGGAGGAGAAACACTGTTTCGGTTTTCATTGACACCAGGGCTGAGGGAAACTTTATCAGTTCCAGTTTTGCGGCCAAACTCGGGATGCCACTCTCCCGTCTGAATCAAACCTTGGAGGCCAGCGGCTTAACCGGAGTGAAAATGGCCTTGATTACCCACTCTACAGCTCCAGTGAGTCTCCTCATTTCTGAGAATCACCATGAGAGCATTATGTTTCATGTAATTTCCCCAAAGCTGAAGTTGTGTTAGGCCACTTATGGCTAGCTCAGCACGGTCCACACGTTGATTGGCCTAGTAACAGGGTGTTAAGCTGGAGTCCCTTCTGCCTAAATCATTGTCTGCGTGTTGCTCATGCTACTCCGAGTCTGGCTCCTCTACCTACAGAAGAGTTTCCCGATCTGTCCTCTGTACCTTCAGAATATCGGGACCTAAAGCTGGTATTCAGCAAGACTCGGACCACCACCTTCCCCCCGCATCGCCCCTATGATTGCGCTATAGATCTCCTTCTGGGAACCTCGCCACCTCGTCTGTATTCCCTGTCCCCACCTGAAAGGGAGGCGATGGACAAGTATATTCAGGAGGCATTGGCTGCAGGAAATATCCGTCCCTCTTCCTCCGTAGCAGGCGCAGGGTTCTTCTTTGTAGCCAAGAAAGGCGGGTCCCTGCGCCCTTGCGTGGACTATAGAGTCTTAATGAGATCACCGTTAAGAACCGCTATCCACTTCCTCTTATGTCATCTGCATTTGAATTGCTGCAGGGTGTGTCTATCTTCACCAAGCTCGACCTCCGCAACGCTTACCATCTGGTCCGCATAGGGGAGGGGAATGAGTGGAAGAGTGCGTTCAATACGCCATCGAGTCACTATGAATATTTTGTGATGCCTTTCGGACTTTCTAATGGTCCTGATGAGTTCCAGTCCCTGGTAAATGACGACCTCAGAGGCATGCTGAACCAAATTGTACTTGTGTACCTGGATAACTTTCTGATATTTTCTAGGTCCCTCTCTGAACACATCCAGCACGTCCATCAGGTTCTCCAACGACTCCTGGAGAACCAGTTATTTGTGAAGGCGGAGAAGTGTGAATTTCTCCAGAGTTTAACTTCGTTTCTGGGATATGTGATCAGTGCTGGAGGAATCCAGTTGGACCCTCAGAAGATCAAGGCGGTAAAGGAGTGGCTACAACCCGCCTCTCGAAGGGATGTCCAACGCTTTCTTGGGTTTGCCAACTTCTAACGCCAATTCATTCGAAACTTCAGCATCCTGGCCGCCCAGCTGACTGCCCTAACCTCCTCCAAGTCGAAGTTCGCCTGGAATCCGGAGGCTGAGAAAGCCTTTTCTGATCTAAAGTCTCGTTTCACCAGGGCACCTATTCTCCTTCAGGCCGATCCTACCAAGCAGTTTATTGCAGAGACTGATGCCTCTGATGGAGGAGTAGGGGCTATGCTGTTACGGCGTTCTGCAAAGGATGACAAGCTACAACTGTGCACTTTTTTCCCCCTCAAATTTTCGCCCGCAGAACACAACTATGACATCGGCGATCAAGAGTTGTTGGCTGTTAAACATGCTCTTGAGGAATGGCGGCATTGGCTTGAGGGAACGACTACTCCTTTTCTAGTCTGGACGGATCACAAGAACCTGGAATATTTCCGTTCAGCCAAACGCCTCAATTCCCGCAAGGCTCGGTAGTCCCTGATTTTTGCCCGTTTTTGGTTTACCCTGACCTACCCTGACTTACCTAAGAACGGCAAGCCTGACACGCTTTCCAGACAGTTTCCAACAACCGATGCAGGCGCCCAAGGTTACGACCATTCCCCCCAAGCAATGTTTGTCGCCGCAGCACAGTGAGAGATTGAATCTGTGGTCCGGTCGGCCCAACAGGGTAAGTTTGTTCCTGGTGCCTGTCCCGCTAATCTATTGTATGTTCCCCAGTCTGTCCACTCCCAGGTTCTCCAGTGGGGACACACCTCCAGACTGGCTTGTCACCCTGGCATCAGACGCACGACGGCTTTCATCAGACAAAGATTTTGGTGGCAATCCCTGAGTAAGGATGTCGAGCTCTTCATTTCTGCCTGCCCAGTCTGTGCACAGAATAAGACCTCCAAGCAACAACCAACTGGTCTCCTGCATCCCCTACCTGTTCTTAGAAGGCCCTGGTCACACATTGCACTGGACTTTGTCACTGGACTCCCTCCGTCCAACGGTAACACTACCGTTCTTACCATAGTGGATCGTTTTTCCAAATCAGTCCACTTAGTGCCCCTTTCCAAGCTGCCCTCGGTTAAGGAGACTGCCAACCTGGTGATTCAGCATGTTTTCCGCATTCACGGTCTCCCCGGTGAAGTGGTATCTGAAAGAGGTTCGCAATTTACCTCCCAATTTTGGAGGGCCTTTTGCAAACTACTCGGGATCATGGTTAACCGCTCATCTGGGTTTCATCCACAGAGTAATGGCCAGAGCGAGCGGGGTAATCAGCAGATAGAGGTGATGTTCCGTTGTGTGACATCTCGGGAATCTTCCTCATGGAGTACGCAATCAAATCCTTGCCTTCTGCTTCATCAGGCTTATCACCGTTCCAGTGCATTCTTGGCTATCTTCGCATCTCAGGAGGAGGAAGTGGGCGTTCCCTCAGCCGAAACGTTTGTCCAGAGGTGTTCACAGACCTGGAGGCAAGCCCGAGAGGCGCTGCTTCAGTCTACAGCCAGAATGAAGCAGCAAGCAGACCTTCACCGCATCGAGGCCCCCCGTTACCGCTAGGGTCAGGAGGTGTGGTTATCCTCGCGGGATATTCCCTTAAAGGTGGACTCCTGCAACCTGGCTGCACGCTACATTGGACCTTTTCCCATCACCAAGGTGACCAGACCTTCTGCGGTGCGTCTAAAACTACCCACTACCCTTCGCAGGATCCATCCTGCATTCCACGTTTCAAAGATTAAGCCCTTCGTCTACAGCCCACTCTGTCCCGCCCCGAAGCACCCTACCCCTCCCCATTTCATCCATGCCTCAGAGACCTTTACTGTGCGCCGATTACTGGACGTTCGACGCAAGGGTCGTGGACTGCAAGACCTCGAGGATTGGGAGGGCGATGGCCCCGAAGAAAGGTGTTGGGTTCCCGGTCGAGATATCCTGGATCCCTCTCTCATTAGGGACTTTCATGGGAGCCATCCCGTACCGGCAAGAAGGACGTCTGGAGAAGCCCATGGGGGGGCAAGGTACTGTTAAGGATCCGGCCTGAACACTGGGTCAAAGGTCCTCTGCTGATAGCTCTGGACCACGACAGCCCTTAATTTCTGCCTTCTTTCACCTGGTCATGTGGTTTGTGACCCAGCCCTTTTCCTTATTGGACTTTAGCCAATTACCCAATTAACTACTCACTAGCGCCCACCTGTTTCTGTTTTCACACGTTATCCGGTCCATTTAAACCCTGCCTTGACTCACATTCTCTGCAAGTTCATCCCAGCTCTGACCTGTGTCGTTCTAGCCTGCCATTGTGACTTCTGCCAACTGATTTTGCCGGACTCTGTGTTTCTGGATTTGCCTGTTTTGGAACCTGATTTTTGCCTGTGCGCTTTGGATCGTCTGCCCTCGCAGGACTGCCTTTCCGGGGTAAGAACTCCGCCTGCCATCCCGGATTAGTACCTGCCTCCTGTTCTTGAAAGACTGTTGCCCTTCAGCTCCCTAATAAATCTTGGTAAAATTGCATTCATTGGTCAGCACTTGAGTCCTATCGTAACCCGACACAACCTGACAGTTTACCACCATCGAATACATCGAATACGACAGTGTCAATCTGCAACGAGAAAGCCTGATCACATTCTCTTCAGGTTCAAAGGCATTGCTGACTGAGTTTACCACCGTCTAATATCAACAAATGTGTGTTCTTAGTAGATCTGTGGGAGATACGCGGGATGTGAAGCTGTACTAATGGAGAGAGACAAACTGAGCCAAGTCCAGATTGATGAAGGGCAGAGAGGAAAACAGAGAATCTGATGTTGTGTCCTTCTGCCTGAACTATTCCCAGTTAGAAGTGTTGATCCTCCAAATTGTGTTCAGCCTCACCGTAACAGGGTGACATCAGATGTCAACATAAAAACTAAAATAATCTCACCTGAAATATTGTCTTTCATCTGTTGATCTTGTTTACAAACATTTTACAGGGTAGAAAAGGCTAAGAATCTCAAACGCAACGGTGTGTCAGTTCAAATGTGTCTGTCAGTTGCCCAACATTTGAATGCTACCAATCATTGAGTGTTAAGGAGCAGATTGTTGAGTAGACTGCACACCAGTCTGAGCAAGGAGAACCCCAATACACGGACATGTCCATGGCCACAGAGTTGATACCGGTGAGCTGACATTCACCGCCTCTCATTTTGCAAGGGATTCACAAGGCCACTGCACTTCCAGATACACCAGTCAGTTCACATGGGGAGAGTGCATTCACCTGCTCCGTGTGTGGGATGGGATTCATTCAGTCACATGAGCTCTTATACCATCAGCCGGGTCACACCGGTGAGCAACTAGACTTCTCTCAGTTGTCTCTGTCTCTCAGTATAGCTTCACACCTATTCAGATTGTGGGAGGAGATTCATTCAGTTCACCCACTTTGTGAGGCTGCAGTGTGTTTATAATACATAGAGCACACACTTCCGTCTTGTCAGCTAATAAATTTACTCAGTCATCCCAGCTGCTGAAACACTGGCAACTTCACGTCACGGTGGACGCTGAATTAAACTCTAGGTGAATATTTCAACCACCTTCGTGACTGAATCTAGTTGGAAGTTCATGATTGACTGTTAATGTCATATTCTGCAGTTATTGCGGCTGTTCATCACACCCAGGACTGAACCCTGGTCACTGAGCATTGGAGGGTTCGTTCTGCTGTTTTTTAAAATTGTGAAACTGTGACAAATTAATCAGTTCTATTTCAAATCCTGTGTCTCAGGTTCTTCCTGCCTGTCACACAGCTAATATACAGTGGAGAGGCCACTAAGTCCGTCTGGTACCTGCTCATGGTCCTATTCCACACCAGAGCTTTCAAATCCATATCTGCTGTTCACCTCTCACTCACGCTGTAATATTCTGGCTGCAACTGGTCACCAGTCTGTGAATGAAGAGGTTTACTTTGAATTAAATCCAAGACTCTCTGGAAACTGCAGAAGATGAATTCACCAGGGGTTTGTCCCAAATAGTCTTCACTTCTCACAGCTCGGGACCAAGGATGACGTCTTGTGTGGTTAAACAGTTCGTTGTTTTGGGTCATTTTCACTGATTTTGAAGGGCTGTGCCTCACACAGCCTGGCTGCTCCAATACAACGTTCTCCTCTAAAGTATGACAGCAGAATGTTAGGTAAATATTCGATGGAGCAGAAACAAGAGGATCAGCATAAATGAGGGATTTGGGGTCCAGATGTGATGGAGCCTCGAGTTTACGGGGATTAGAAGGAAGTAATCAGACCAGGAGGATCAGGCTACAAATGAAGTTCAGCAACATTCGGAAACTGATTGAGTGAAAAAAGAGGTTTATGTTTGCAAACTGCTGGAGGGCCCTGGCAACACCTATGGAGAGGAATAAATAGTTGATATTATGGGCCAAGACACTTCATCCTATCTAGATTGTTTATTCCTCTGCTTAGTATCTGCTGACTTCCTGCAGTACTTTGTGTGTGTTATTTTACAGTTCATTCTCAGCATCTGCTGAACCTCGAGTTACATGTCTACATATCTAAGTGAGTGGTTGTCATACAAAATGCCTGTTGTCATTGAGTAATGAACATGAGAAAATCTATAGATGCTCGAAATCCAATGAACACACACAAAATGCTGGAGAAACCCTGCAGGCCAGGCAGCATCTGTGAATAAAAGTACAGCTGGTGTTTTGGGCCGAGATTCTTCAGCAGTACTGGAGAAAAAACAATGAGGAGTAAATTTTAAAGGTGGGGGAGGGGAGAGAGAAATTCAAAGTGTCAGGTGGAACTGGGAGGCGGGAGATGAAGTGAAGAGCTGGGAAGTTGATTCGTGAAAGAGCTACGGGGCTGGAGAAGAGGGAGTGTGATAGGAGAGACCAGAAGTCCATAGAAGAAAGAAGAGTGGGGAGGAACACCCGAGGGAGTGACGGGCAGATAACGGGAGGGAAAAGGGGAGGGGAAATGATGAGCAAGGGAAGGATTGACTGGAAGATCAAGAAATCGAAGTTCATGCCATCAGATTGGAGGTTGCCCAGACAGAATACAAGGTGTTGTTCCTCCTACCTGAGTGTGGCCTCATCGCGACAGTAAAGGAGGTCATGGATTGACATTTCCATTGAGTATATTGATTGTGGAATCTTGCTGTGTTGAAGTAGATGCTGAGTTTTCTGCATAAAAACTTTGACTGCTTTTGGGACATGTGGTGTGGAACCAGCACTTGCCCCCTCAAATTAATCCAGCATATTAACAAAAGCACGTCACCTCCCTTTTCCAAAATATAACTCAAGCACTCTATTACCATACATTCCATAAATTTACACAAATGGGCCATCAGGGATATTGGTCTATAACTAGAAGGACCCAACAGGGATTTCCCAGGTTTTAGAATAGACACTACAATTGCCATTTTCCAATAGGAGGGAAGATGGCCTGCACTCTAATTATGTTTCAAAAAATGTAATATTATCTCAAGAGAGCTGTTGGTCATATGTTTAAACATACAGTAACATGGATCATCCCTTCCAGGAGCTGTCTGACCTGTACTAATAATAGCGTTCTTAAATTCACACAAACAAGCTCTACATCGTTATTTTTGTTTCAGCTAGTTTCCGAAACATTGTGGTATTCTCTTAAAAGCTTGTCCCTACATTGTTTAGTCTCAAAGCAGCCCCCCCGCCCCCATCTTGGCCACTCTGACCACATAACTGTCATGTTAACACCAGCATATAAACCACTGCTTAAACGTCTGAGAGCAGAGAAAAGACAGATAAGGGTCTGGCCAAAAGGAGCAGCCTCAGCACTACAAGACTGTTTTTTTTTTTTGCACACAGACTGGGACATATTCAAAACAGCAGCCTCCTATGATGACCATATAGACATTCAGGAGTATGCGGAGGCAGTAATCAGTTACACAGCCAAGTGCACGGAGGATGTCACTGTGATGAAAACTTTCACCACACGTGGTTATAAAAAGCCATGGATGACAACAGAAGGCCCGTGACACAGCCTACAGATCGGGGACAAAAGTGCGCTTCGCTCAGCCAGGTCTGCGCTTTCACTAGGGATCAAGAAAAGGAAAAGGGCCTACGCGGGCAAAATACATGGGCTCTTCTGTGACACAGGTGACCCCAGACGGATGTGGCAGGGAATTAAAGTTCTGACAGACTACAAGATCAGGCAGAAAACTGATGACAGCGACGCCTCTCTTCCAAACAGGCTTAACAATTTCTTTGCACGTTTCGAAGCATCAAACACTAAAGCAAGGGGGAAAGCCAGTCCCTTCTTACCATCTGACCAGCCGGCCCCAACCTTTGATTCAGAGCAAACACGTAGGACCCTTGCTAGGGTTAACCTACGAAAAGCAGGAGATCCCGACAACATCCCTGGACGTGTGCTCAAGGAGTGTGCTGATGGATTAGCAGATGTCCTGACAGACATTTTCAACATCTCCCTTAGTCACGCCATTGTCCCCAGATGCTTCAAAACCTCCACAATCATCCCTGTAGCAAAGAAATCAGTTGTAGCCTGTCTGAATCATTACCGTCCCGTTGCCCTGAACCCCATAGTGATGAAATGTTTTGAACGGCTTGTCAAGCCTCATATCACATCCAGCCTCCCCTCATCGCTGGATCCTCTACAGTTTGCTTATCGTCCAAATCGTTCTACGGAGGACGCAATATCCAGCACACTGCACACAGTTCTCTCTCACTTGGACAACAAAGACACTTATGCCAGAATCCTGTACATTGATTTCAGTTCAGCATTCAATACCATCATCCCGCAGAAACTAGTGGTGAAACTGTCGCTGCTTGTTCTTAACACTGCCATCTGTCGCTGGATTCTGGATTTCTTGACAGAGAGACTACAGTCAGTCCGTGTTGGCAGGAACATCTCTGACTCTATCACACTGAGCACTGGATCCCCACAAGGCTGTGTGCTTAGCCCATTGCTGTTTACACTACAAACACATCACTGTGCAGCCAGATTCAAGGAGAACATGATAATTAAATTTGCTGATGATACCACAGTGGTGGGGCTTATCAGCAAAAATGAATAAACGGTGTACAGGGAGGAGGTCAAATACCTAGAGAAATGGTGCAGTGACAACAACTTGATGCTTAATGTCACCAAAACCAAGGAGATGATCGTTGATTTCAGACGTTCTCAGCCTGAGCAAACGCCCCTCAGCATTAGCGGCTCCACAGTGGAGAGAGTGCAAAACATCAAGTTCCTTGGGGTGCAGATCTCGGAGAATCTCACCTGGTCCTGTCACGAGGTGGGGACAACGGTGCTGGGAAAGCAACCACACGCAAGGCACAAACACGTCTTTCTTAGGTTCAATAATATAACTTTTATTACTCGCTACACAGAAAATCTGGAAATCAAGAAGGACAAAGAGGAACACGAACCTCGGACTAGGGGACGAAGATCGCTGCCAACCTCGGACTTGGAAACAGGGAACTGGGATCGCTGCGGCCATGACTTGGACAGTGGGAACATGGATCGTTGCGGCCCTTGGACTTAGACAGTGGGAATATGGATCGTCGCGGCCATGACTGGGACCCTGGGTTCTGGGACAGCCACGGCCCTTGGACTTGGAGACTAGAATACATGGGTCGCCGCAGCCTGGAAAGTGGAACCTCGATCGTCGCGGACCCTGGACTAGGAGACTAGGACCTTGATTCACCGCAGCCAGAAAAGTGGACACAAAAACACAGGGCATGAACATCGAGCCAGGACTCCGCCTTCCACTCAGACACCGAACCGGGACTCTTCGATGGGCATGAACGTGGAGTCACTCCGCCTTCATCTCATCCCTGGCAGATTGACCTTTCCCGGACCCACTCTGGCGAAGGAATGCGAATTGCCGGCACTCCGATGAGGTTTAGTTAACTCTGGCTTGTGGTAGCGACGGCGACTTGCTAATGCTTCTTAACACTCTCACCCCGAACGGCTAAAGCCAGGCTTATAAGCTGCTGGTTCCTGTCGAGAGTCGATTACCTTCATTGCCAAGCACAAGGGACACATGAAATGGAATTAGAAGGAAGCTAAGAGTCAATGGTCCGGATCATAACACAACCTAACTAAATTTAAAGGGGAACCGATCCGGACCATGACAGGTTCAGGAACACCACTCGGATTGTGAAACGAGCCCAGCAGAGAATGCACTTTCTGAGGAACCTTGAACAAGCATAACACCCCACTAACCTCTTAACTACATTCTACGAAGGCGTGGTTGAGAGTGTGCTGACCTTTTGCATCACAACCTGGTACTCCAGCTGCAGTGCTGCCGATAAAAAAGGGTGGCTAGGGGAGCAGAGAAGGTTACTGGGGTCTCCCTGCCTTCTGTCCAAGACCTCTTTCAGAGTCGATGCCTCCAGAAGAAACGGTACATCATTAAAGCCCTCACACCCTCCATGAACTGTTTGTTCTTCTGCCATCAGGCAAACGTTACAGGAGCATCAAAACTAAAACCACAAGGCTACGAAACAGCTTCCTCCCACAGGCAGTCAGACGGCTAAATAGCTGCTCTACCTGACTGCTTTGGACACTGGACACTGATAACTTGCACTGGACACTGATAACTTGATTTTAACTGACATGTGGCTGTTGTGTTTTACTATTTATTGTTATGTTTATTATTCAGTGTTGCATTTGTTATGCTATGACTGCACTGCTCCTGGTAAAGGCTGTCTCATTCTGCCCTGCAGAGCTGATGTACGGTTAAAATGACAATAAAGTTTTTGAATTTTGAGTCTTTAATCTCTCTTCATTATTTTGACTATGAATTGCAGCAAATGACCGGGCCTTCGCTCTTTCTGTAACAATCATATTACCTTCTTTAATCAATACTGGGATCCCTATGAATGGCACACCCCATTTTCTTAATCATTCCCCAAACATCTCCAACCTTAATATTCCTTCCAGTATTATTACAATATGGCCCCCAGTAAATCTTTTTCAGTACCTTCATTACTTTCCTCACCAAGGCCTGTGACCTGTTACACGTAATAAGGTCACTCAGAGGGTGATACATGGTACCTTTCTAAAATGCCTCATTTCTCTCAATAATTGCCTCAGCGCATTCCCCCAGGCTCCATGGTACAGCCTTTCTCCTATGAATGCACTTTTTAAAATGTTTTCTTCCACCACAGTTTGATGAATAATGTGACAACCTTTCTTTGCAGAAATCCACATCATCCTCACCATTCAGTCCAGACAGACGTTCCGTTCTTCACATAAAACATTAAAACATCTCCAATTTACTTTAGCAAAATTCCACCTCCTGAACGTGGCCTCTTGTCCCTGATATAATTCTAAACCCAGGCTTATAAATAGAGGAAAATGATCACTCCCCAATGTTTCATCTCCCACGACATACCACGCACTCACTCCAGCCTGAACGTTTGAAACTAAAGTTAAATTTACAGCAGTGTCAGAACTATAATGAACATTAAATCTCATACCTCTCCAACCAGTAAGGCACACAAGATGGCATGTTCAGAGTAGGTGACCGCATCCCGGATCACATTCTCCAGAAAGCCTTCTGCAGCCCACAGGTCTCCTCGTAGATCAGACCCGAGATCCGCTTGACGCCACCACGGCGAGCCAGACAGCGAACGGCAGGTTTGGTGATGCCCTGGATGTTATCACTGAGCACTTTATGGAGCACCTCGTGTTTGCGTTTTTAAATTCACTACTGTGAAGCCTCTGCCAGTGATGCCAACTCTCTGACTATCTTTTCTTTCAGTTAGTCCTGACGAAAACTAGAGTTAAGATTGGATCAGCCATGATCTTGTTGAATGGCGGAGCAGGCTTGAGGGGCCGATTGGCCTACTGCTGCTCCTATCTCTTATGTTCTTATGTTCTTATGTACCGGGAATTCCAAAGGCTGAAATAAAAGGATAGTAAACGACTTCAATCCGCCTGATGACCGGATACACCATTTCAGTGAGAATCTGTGATTTCTGTTCCCCTGTACTCACAGCTCCAGCAGTGACTGAGTGCATTCCAAGCAGCCCTGATTTATACAGAGAATCTGTCTCCAGAGATACGGTTATACAACTCACTGACTTGTTTATTTACAATTGTTTGAACAAACATTTTAATTCACTACCATTGTCTCTGTAGTAAATATTGGGGAGATTGGAGACAAATACATCAAAATTATTCAGCATTACCTCAGCAGCGTCTCTGGTGGAAATAGGCTGGTAAATTTAATTTCAAAGACTCAGCTTTGTCACGAAGCAGCTTGGAACTCCAATGGGTAGAGTCCCAATCAACTCAACCTCTCATCATACATCAACCCACCCATCACCGGAATTAACCTAGTGAACCTTCTCTGCACTGCCTCGAGAGCCAGAATGTCCTTTCCTAAATATGGACACCAGAACTGCACGCAGTACTCCAGGTGTGGTCTCACCAATACCCAATAGGACTGCAGTAAGACCTCCCTGTTCTTATACTCCATCCCCCTAGCAATAAAAGCTAGCATTCCATTGGCATTCTTGATCACCTGCTGCACTCGCATACTAACTTTTTTGTGTTTCCTGCACCAGGACCCACAGTTCCCTTTGCACAGAAGCACTTTTCAGTTTTTCTCCATGTAGGTAATAACTTGTTCTGTTATTTTTCCTGCCAAAGTGCAAGACCTCACACTTGTCAGTATTATATTTCATCTGCCAAATGTCTGCCCAATCACTCAGCCTATCTATGTCCCCCTGTAGGGTTTCAATGTCCTCCGCACTCATTACACTCCCTCCCATTTTTGTGTCAACAGCAAACTTCAATACGTTGCACTTAGTCCCTTTCTCCAAATCATTAATATAGATTGTAAAGAGTTGGGGTCCCAACACCGACCCCTGCGGAACACCACTAGTCACCAACTGTGGGTCTGAGAATAAACCATTTATTTCAACTCCCTGTTTTCTGTTAGAAAGCTAATCCTCCACCCATGCCAGAATATTATCCCCAATCCCATGATTTTTTACTTTAAGTAATAATCTTTGGTGTGGCACCTTGTCAAATGCCTTTTGGAAGTCCAAATACACCACATTCACTGGTTCCCCTTTATCTACCCTATATGTTATTTCCTCAAAGAACTCCAACAAATTTGTCAAACATGACTTCCCTTTTGTAAAGCCATGCTGACTTTGTCCTATTAAGCTATGTTTGTCCAAATGCCCTGTTACTGTTTCCTTAATGATCGATTCCAACATTTTGCCAACTACAGATGTTAGGCTAACTGGCCTATAATTCCCTTCCTTCTGTCTATTGCCCTTGTTAAATAAAGGAGTTACATTAGCATTTTTCCAATCTGCCGGGACCATTGCCGAGTCCAGCGAGTTTTGAAAAATTATCACTAATGCATCCAGAATCCCGACCGCCACTTCCCATAAGACCCGAGGATGCAAGCCATCCAGTCCAGGGGATTTATCCACCTTCAGTCCCATTAATTTATCAAGTACCATTTCCTTGGCGATTTGAATCGTAGTTAGCTTCTCTCCTCCTAGAGCCCCCTGTTTATCCAGTGTTGGGATATTTTGAGTGTCCTCTACTGTAAAAACTGATACAAAATATTTGTTCAGCTTTTCCGCCATCTCCGTGTCCCCTACCATTAATTTCCCGGTCTCATCTTCTAGGGGACCAACATTTACTTTAGCCACCCTTTTTCTTCTTATGTAACTATAAAAACTCTTACTTTCTGCTTTTATGTTTTTCGCCAATTTACTTTCATAATCTATCTTCCCCTTCTTAATCAATCTTTTTGTTATTTGCTGCTGATCTTTAAAAGCTTCTCGATCTTCAATCTTCCCACTAGATTTAGCTACCTTATATAACTTTATTTTTAGTCGTATACTTTGCTTTAACAAAGCACCTGGCCACGGATAACTATTTTTTTTCTTTTACACCCTTTTTTCTTCAGTGGAATATATTTTTCTTAATAGTTTAAAATAACTCCTTAAATATCCACCACTGATAAAGTACCGATCTACCCTTTAATCTATTTTCCCAATCCATCTTAAGAAATTCCGCTCTCATACCATCATAGTCTCCTTTATTTAAGCTCAGTACGCTTGTTTGAGATCCAACCCTCTCATCTTCTAATTGAATATGGAATTCAGCTATGTTCTGGTCACTCATTCCAGGGGGATCCTTTACTAGGACATTTTTGTTAGTCCTGTCTCATTACACAGGACCAGATCTAAGACTGCTTGCCCCCTTGTCGGTTCAGTAACGTATTGTTCAAGGAACCCATCCCGAATACACTCAATAAACTCTTCTTCAAGGCTGCCGTGTCCGACTTGATTAGTCCAGTCAATATGAAAGTTAAAATCCCCCATAATTAAAGCTGTTCCCTTATTACAAGTCCCAACTATTTCCTGATTTATGCTCCGACCAACTGAGTTACAGCTGTTTGGAGGCCTATAGACTATTCCCACCACTGCTTTTTTCCTTTTACTATTTCTTATTTCTACCCAAATTGTTTCGTTATTCTGATCCTTTGAGCCAATATCATTTCGCTTTATTGCAGTTATTTCTTGCTTTATTAACATAGCCACCCCACCTACTTTTCCTTCTTGCCTGTCTCTCCTAATTGTCGAATTCTCTTGTATGTTTAATTCCCAGTCCTGGTCACCCTGCAGCCATGTTTCCGTAATTGCCACAATATCATAACCATACGTAATTATTTGTACCATCAACTCATCAATTTTATTCCTAATACTACGTGCATTCAAATAAAGGACTTTCAAATATGTTTGACACTTATTTCCTACCTTTTCCTTTTGTACAACATTACACTTACATTCTTTCCCCTCCTGACACACTCTGTCTTTTTATTCCTCCATTTTTACCTGCATCCATTACCTTCTCCATTGTCTTTTTAATTATTTGCTCTCTAGAATCCTCCCCCACCCCCACTAGTTAGTTTAAAGACCTCTCTGCAGCCCTAGATATATGATTCGCCAGGACACTAACCCCAGCCCGGTTCAGGTGAAGCCCGTCCCTCCGGAACAGTTCTCTCCTGTCCCAGTACTGGTGTCAGTGTCCCAAGAAGCGAAACCCACTTCTCCCACACCAGTCTTTGAGCCACGCGTTTAACTTTAATTTTATTTAACCTAGCCAGATTTGCTCGTGGCTCAGGTAATAATCCAGAGATTATCACCCTTGTTTTTTTAATTTGACCCCTAGCTGCTCATATTCCTGTAACAGAACCTTCTTCCTTGTCCTATCTATGTCATTAGTACCGACGTGTACTAAGACAACGGGATCGTCGCCCTCCCACTGCAAGTTTCTCTCCAGCCCAGAAGAGATATCCTTAACCCTGGCACCAGTCAGGCAACATAGCCTTCGGGACTCCCGCTCTCAGTTGCAGAGAACCCTTTCTATCCCCCTGACGATACTGTCCCCTATTACTACAACATTTCTATTGACACCCCCTCTGGAATGGCCCCCCATTCCATGGTGCTATGGGCAGGTTCCTCATCCTCCCCACAGTCCCCTCTCCTGCCCTCACAGGGAGTTAAAGACTCGAATCTGTTGGACAAGAGCAAGGCCTGCATCTCCTCCAGCCCTACCTCCTGGATTCCCCTACTTTCCTCACTCATAGCCACACCATCTTGTGCTTGACTGCAATCTACATTAGTTAATCTATTAGGTGTAGCTATCTCCTGGTGCACAGAGTCCAGGTAACTCTCCCCCTACCTGGCGTGTCGCAGTATCTGAAGCTCGGACTGCTGCTCATCAATATGAAGCTGGAGTTCCTCGAGCAACAAGCACTTGCTGCAAATGTAGTCGCCGTGTCCCTCAATGGGGTCTACCGGTTCCCACATCTCGCAGCAGTAACACATCACCTGCTCCATGCTATACAGTTAATTTAATGTACTCGTATTAGTTATGCAAGAACACTTTGCCCCAATACAGCTAACTATCACACTATTTAACAATACTTTTAAAGTTATAAGTGTAAAAGGAAGCAGGACTACTTACCAATACTTACCAAGCAACTAGCTGTGCGAGCTCTGCAGCTCCGGTTTTCCTCGCCTCACCCGGTTCCGCCGAAGCCCGTTGAGCCAAAGCCCTTAGGTCTCCACTCTACTCCCGGCTCACTCCACTTCCCGCAACGACGCTGCTGTGTTCCGCAGAGTCAGCTGCTGTGGGTGGATGTTTAAATTTAATCCCAATGTTGTGATTGATTCTGTAGCTGGTTTAAACTCTCACCTTCCAGTCCCAGTATTCCACATTTCAGGAATGGAATGGAAACACCGGGACTATAGATGCTGGAATTTGGATCTATAAAAACCCCGCTGCAGGAATTCAGTGAACCGTACAATTTCTGTGGGATGAGCGGGTCAGGCAGCGTTCTTCCAGCGGTTTGTGATGAATAATGAGATGTTCTACTCTCTGTTTTTGGTCTTGTAGTAGCTGCACTGTGTTTGCAAATGTTGTGTTTATACAGCCCGACGAGCTTATGCCAATTGATCGGCTGCATTTGAATGTGAGTGATTGTTCAGACGCGACAAAGTGTCCCATCCAGTATTGACAATGAAGCGGTAGTTACCCAGTTTTAACTTTCCGCTGCCACTTCACATTTCAGCAATTAATAAGGTATCCGTATTCACATAACATTGACTTTATTTTACTGTGTAAACTCCTTCTCTGTCTCCGCCAGCTCTGCGCCCTCTCTCAACTCTCCCACAACCAAATGCAACAAGAAAGGTGAAATATTACAGGATCCCCTCAAACTGATGCATTGGCTTCTGCTCAGTATTTTCTCAACTAGCTGTTCCGTCTCTCTTCCAGCGAATTTGGTGGCGATTGTGATCCTGTCCCGGGGAAAGTGCGTTCTCTCCAAATGTGTCACTCGCTACCTGGTGGGAATGGCAGCGGCCGATCTCATGGTCGTTATCTCCGATTCGCTGCTGAGGCTGACTGCTTGGATTTATTTTCGCCGATCATTCCTGGCTGCAGATTCGATACGTGGTTGATTTGTGCGAGCACTGCGGCCTCAGTCTGGCTGACTGTCGCATTCACCGTCGATCGATTTGTGGCTATTTGCTGTGAGAAGCTGAAAACAAAATATTGCACCGAGAGAACGCCGGCTGTGGTTATCGGGACAGTGAGTGTGCTGACCTGTTTGGAGACTGTCCCTGGGTCTTTGTATACGAGCCTGGTAAAATAATTAACCGTGTTCCCTGGGGTTGTGTTATTACACCGAGCTTCAAAAACTCTCCCTCATGGGCGGCATTCGACCTGTTTGACCTCATTTTAACCCCTTGCCTCCCATGCTTTCTGACTTTGCTGTTGAATATTCTGACTGTCATGCGGATTCTAGCGGCCAGTCGAGCCCGCAGGGGGCTCCGGGGACAAAAGAGTGGAGAGAATGACAAGGAACGGGAGATGGAGAACCGACGCAAATCCGTCGTTTTGCTCTTTAGCATAACCGGTAGTTTCATATTTTTATGGGGAACACGGGTAAGATTTATTATCGAAAGACGGATTCCAATGAGTTTTGCTTTTTCTGTCACGGATCCCCGTTACATCACAGCACAGACAGCGTCAATGCTGCAGGTTCTCAGTTCCTGCACCAACACGTGTATTTACGCTGTGACTCAGAGCAAATTCCGAGAGGAACTGAAGAATGCGGTGAAATACCCAGTGAATCCGATTTTGAAACTCATGAAACATTAGAAATAAATGCTTTAAAGTATTACAATTCATCTACCTTCATGCTCCCTATCCTATCCTATCCCCTGGGTAAACAGAAACAATGTGATGGACAGAGTTACAAAATAACATGAGGAAATCTGCAGATGCTCGAACTACAAAACAACACACACAAAGTCCTGATTTTACTCTTTTACTCAAGCAAAATGCTGGAGGAACTCAGCAGGTCTGGCAGCATTTATGGAAAAGATTAAACTGTCGACCTTTCGGACTGAGACCCTTCATTAGAGTCGTGTCAACTGTTTACTCTTTTACCGTTTTGTGTGTGTTGCCTTCGAGTTACAAAACAACTGTTTACAGCTGATCCCGACTGCATCACTGACCTCACCCTCCCAGAGAAATCCCTTTTACGCCTCACGTCCCTTCCTGTTAAATTGAGGTTTGAGCAAAACTGCTACCCTGCTTCATGGTTCTGACAAAACTGCCTGATCTTGGAGGATATTTCTGTCACTATCAACCACTCCTGCTCCCATTAAAACCCGACCTTCATTTCACCTTCTTTATTCTCCTCCTTCTGTACCTGTAGTTTTTTTTTCCTTCTCACTTCCAACTTGAACAGTTTTCCTGTAAGAGAATTTCCCTGTTTCACAATTAAAGACAAAGTAGCGTTAGGTTCACTTGTCTCCCTGTGAGAGATGGAGAGATAGAGAAAGTGAGCGCGAAGGAGAGCGACAGAAGGAGACATCGCGAGGGGGAAAGCGCACGAGGGAGTTGGCGTAAGGAGGGGGTGCGATGGAAAGCACGTGAGGGGAACGCGAGGGCCAGGACACGAAGAAGATGTCGCGAGAGTGAGCGCGAGGGAATGGGCGTGTGGGGAGGCAGAGAAAATAGAATGAGAGAGAGCAAGAGAGTGAAGCGATTGAGACATCGTAAGGGGGACGGAGCGAGAGATAGAGAGAGAGAGAGAGAGAGAGAACTGGTTTAGTGACAATACACTCTATCACTGAGATCGGCTTGTTTTGTGAATGTTAATTATTATATTGGAATACGTACAGCTGCTGCTGTAAACATTTTTTGTTCTATATTAAAATCGTACGAATTCTAGCTAGTTGTGTAGTTTCAAAACGTGTACAGTCTCCTTTGTTTGCGAATGCATAAGTAAATACTCTGAGCTAAATAAAGAAATATACAATTAATTAATTTTAAAACAATTTTCATTACAAAGAGGCTACTTGAAGGCACATTAATACACAGAATGGAAGGATATAAACCACATAGAGCAAACACTTTAGCGGGGGTGGGGAAGGGGGACGGACAGGAGCATCTGTGGAAATAACTGAGATTGCAGTATTATGCCTTACCCCCATCATGCCAGGAGCAAGGATTTCTCTGAGAAGCTACAGGCCATTCTGAAAGGGCAGGCTGACCAGCCAGAAATCGTGGTCCTTATTAGAACTAACAGCAGCGAGACAAGATCCTACAGAGAATTAAGTGAGTTGGGCAGAAACTTAGGAAATAGGAACACTCGGGTTGTGATATCAGGTTATTTCAGTGTCATGTGCTTGCAAGGTAAGATATGGTAAGTTGGTACAGTTATACGTGTGGCTTGCAATCTGGTGCAGGAGGCAGAGCATCAGGAATACAGTTGGTCTGGTGTAAGGAGGATGGCTTCCAGAGAAGGAGAAGTAATATTCTCACAGGTAAGCTTGCTGAAGAAACCCTGATGATTTTTCTCATTTGTCATGTGGAAGGGGAGTTGGGATCCAGGGCTACAGGTCAGTAAGTAGCATTGAGCGGAAGGTAGAGATGAGGTCAAGGAACCCTAAAAGGAAGTCAAGATGGGGCCACATTAATGAGCACAGAAGGGCAGGAGTAAGTTTATTTCAGTGCAGGGTGTAGAACAGTTAATGCAGATGTACTTAAAGCCTGGATTAGTACATAACACCGTGATTCATCCATTACACCGGACTGGTTGAGAGAAGGACAGGACGGGTATTGAAACATTCCAGGATTCATATTATTCAGACCGTGTAGAGGGAGGGAAGTAAGATTAGGGAGCTGCATTGTTCATCAAGGCAGAACGTCACAAGGTTGAACAAAGGCTCCCGGAGGCTCATCCAGTAAGACAATGTGGACAATGGGTGGAACTCAGGAATCAGAAAAGTGCAATCACTGTGAATGGAATTATACTGTAGGTCTCCCAATAGCCTGTGAGAGAGAGAAACAGATATGTTGACAGCATATGAGATTATGTAAAAACAATAGCACCAGTTTGTGAATAATCTCCCGAGAATGACTGGGACTCCCTTACTACCTGAGGCTTGGATAGGGCATTATTTGTTAGGTGTGTTCAGGGAGGTTTCCAGAAACAATATGTAGGATGGTCCACCAGGGAGGGGAACGTACTTGATGCAGTAATGGAAAATGAGCAAGTTGATTGAAACTCCATTGTGAAAGATTGATTGAATATAATTCAGGAGGTTTTCAGACAGTTATTTAGAAGGATAAGTCTGGACCTGCAGGTAGATCAATGTAAATTTGTGGAAGAAACATTACAGCAGAATTGGGCAGGGACGATAGGGAGTAGTCTGGGAGCTGATGTTACTGGTTAAGTCCATGTCTGACATGTGAGAGTCACTTACAGTCCAGCTAGTCAGTATTCAGGAGTTCCTAGTCCCTGTGACGAAAGTGGAGAAGGGCGAGGTCGTTCAGAAACTTAGGGTGATGAAAAACATTGTATTTGTTTTAAAATGTAGGAGGAGTCATATGTAAGGGCCAGGAAGATGAAATTAGATAGGGTCTTGGAGGAACATACAGGAAGCAAGAAACAAGTCACATAGTGAATCAGGAAAGTGAAGAGTTACCAGGAGGATTAATGAGAATCCCAAGACATCTTAAGCAGACACTAAAAACAACGGTAGAGTGGGGAGAGGACAGGACCACTACAGGACAAATGTGGGAGTTTCTGCCCAGAGACAGAGTTAGCATGCGAGGCAAAAAATGAATATTGGTGATAATCAAGGAGAAGACAATAGACAATAGACAATAGGTGCAGAAGTAGACCATTCGGCCCTTCGAGCCTGCACCGCCATTTTGAGATCATGGCTGATCAATTACTATCAATACCCGGTTCCTACCTTGTCCCCATATCCCTTGATACCCCTATCCATAAGATAACTATCTAGCTCATTCTTGAAAGCAACAAGAGAATTGGCCTCCACTACCTTCCGAGTCAGTGCATTCCAGTCCCCCACAACTCTCTAGGATAAGAAGTGTTTCCTTAACTCCGCCCTAAATGACCTACCCCTTTTTCTCAAACCATTCCCTCTAGTACTGGACTCTCCCGGCATCTGGAACATATTTCCTGCCTCTATCTTGTCCAATCCCTTAATAATCTTATATGTTTCAATCAGATCCCCTCTCAATCTCCTTAATTCCAGCTTGTACAAGCCCCGTCTCTCCATCCTCTCTGCGTAAGACAGTCCAGACATCTCAGGAATTAACCTCGTCCATCTACGCTGCGCTGCACTTGCTCTACAGCCAGGATGTCCTTCCTTAACCCTGGAGACCAAAACTGTACACAATACTCCAGATGTGGTCTCACCAGGACTCTGTACAAATGCAAGAGGATTTCCTTGCTCTTGTACTCAATTCCCTTTGTAATAAAGGCCAACATTTCATTAGTCTTCTTCACTGCCTGTCACCTTCAGTGACTGATGAACAAGGACTCCGAGATCTCTTTATATTTCTCCCTTACCCAACTCTACACCGTTCAGATAATAGTCTGCCTTCCTATTGTTACTCCCAAAGTGGATAACCTCACACTTATTCACATTAAACGCCATCTGCCAAGTATCTGCCCACTCACCCAGCCTATCCAAGTCACCCTGAATTCTCCTATCATCCTCATCACATGTCACACTGCCATACAGCTTAGTATCATCAGCAAATTTGCTGATGTTATTTTCTATGCCTTCATCCAAATCGTTAACGTAAATGGTAAACAGCTGTAGTCCCAATACCGAGCCCTGTGGCACCCCACTAGTCACTACCTGCCATTCCGAGAAACACCCATTCACCGCTACCCTTTGCTTTCTATCTGTCAACCAGTTTTCTATCCATGTCAATGACTTCCCCCCGATGCCCTGAAATTTGATTTTACCCACCAATCTTCCATGTGGGACCTTAGCAAATGCCTTCTGATAATCGAGGTACACGACATCCACAGGATCTCCCCTGTCTAACTTCCTGGTTATATCCTGGAAAAACTCCAACCGATTAGTCAAGCATGATTTACCCTTGGTAAATCCATACTGGCTCGGCCCAATCCTATCACTGCTATCTAGATATGCCACTATTTCATCCTTAATAATGGACTCTAGCTTCTTTCCCACCACCGATGTCAGGCTGACAGGTCGATAGTTCTCTGTTTTCTCCCTCCCTCCTTTCATAAAAAGTGGGATAACTTTAGCCATTCTCCAATCCTCAGGTACTGATCCTGAATCTAAGGAACATTGGAAAATGGTTACCAATGCATCCGCAATTTCCAGGGCCACCTCCTTTAGTACCCTAGGGTGCAGACCATCTGGACCTGGGGATTTGACAGCCTTCAGTCCCATCAGTCTTCTCATCACCGTTTCCTTCCGAATGTCAATCTGTTTCATTTCCTCTGTTACCCTATGTCCTTCGCCCATTCATACATCTGGGAGATTGCTTGTGTCTTCCTTAGTGAAAACAGATCTAAAGTGCTCATTAAATTCTTCTGCCATTTCTCTGTTTCCAATAGCAATTTCACCCAATTCATTCTTCAAGGGCCCAACATTGTTCTTAACTATCTTCTTTCTTTTCACATACAAGGAGGAAAGCGTGATGAGAAAGGCGGTATGATGATATCCTCTGGCTTGTTGCTACTAAAGAGGAGGTGCTGTTGTGATCATTTAGATGGGTCAATCCTTTGGGAGATTTAGTCCATTGTGGGACACAGACCACATGCAGTTAAATAAGATGTTTCAACTGATTGCACCGTACTGTATGAACAGAGATCTTAACAACATTTGGGACGTACTGGAAGGGAAGCGAGCGGTCTATCTCTGGTATAAATATGCCCTGTGTATGTGACTGCTCAAGAAAAGTCAATATTTGACTACAGGGACAGTGAACTTTATAATATCTAGACCTTCACTGTCAAGACACAGAACAATAAAACTCATAGCATTGTGCATTGAGCACACGGTCCTGTACACACCCAGGACTGTACACCACCGTTAAATACTAGAATAACGCCAGCACTTCAAGGACAGAAATCTGTACAACCGTTATAATGGACTACAATTCATGGACGTTATCTATCCCTTCAATCCCTCAGAACGTAACAGAGAGTTAACAACAGAGAACCTTGAATGGCGTGTGCCTCAGCTTCCAAAGATTTTTGAAATGCTGCCGGCAGAAAAAGGAACAGAAATGTAGGCAGGTTCTGGAAAGTTCTGTTAACAACAGAGTAGTGTGTGACTGTAGTTTCCCCAACATTGACTGAGATCATCTTAGTTTAGAGGCTCCGAGGAGCGGAATTTCTTGGCATCCTGGAAATATTTACTAGCATTAACAGCCTCTACTATGTCCGTTTGTGCAGATTTAGAATGCCATTTAAAACTTTGATTATGTTCTCTAGATCTATAGTGGAGAATTGTCTTATTGGTCTGGTTTAGAAACATCAATGTCCTTGAATGCAATAACAATTTAACAATTGTGGATGCAGCCAATCCATCAAAGGTAAAGCCGTCCTCACCACTGAACACATCTACAAGTAGAGCTGTTATAGGAAATGAGCATCCATCACCAAGGACCCCATCATCCATGTAGAAGGAATTACTGAAGCCTCAGGTCCCACAGCACTGGGTTCAGGAATAGCCATTACCCCTCAACGATCAGGCTTTGGAAGCAGAGGGGATAAAGTCAAACAGCACAACAATGAACTCACATTCAGGGACTCCACAGCTCATGTTCTTGATAGCAACTGCATATTTATTATCATTTTACTTTGAGTTTTTGTTTACTTACACAACTTGTTCTCTTCGTTGTCCTTTCTAAATTGGTGCTTTGCCAGTCTTTGATGTGTGCAGTTTTTCATTGATTCATCTGTGTTTCTTTGTATTTACTGTGCATGTTACAAGAAAATTATATGGAGACATTTGTATTCTGACAATAAATGTACTTTCAACATTGAACTTCACAGAAAATATCTTGTGAGGATAGGTGCAGTACGATAGGACTTTTCTCTTTGGCAGGAAGCAGGATGAGAGGTGACTTAATGGAGGTATACAAAATGATAGGAGACATCAAATGAGTGGGCATCCGGAGAATTTTCCCAAAATGGAAGTCGCTAAAACAAGGAGGCATAATTTTAAGTTGATTGGAGAAAAGTGTAGGGGCTCTGGGGATGTCTGAAGATAACTTCTAAGCACAATAAATGTGTGATGTTAAACTATGTGGATGGCGGTAAACTCAGACGCATCAGGGACTATTAATATACCTTATACTGGGGCATGGCCCTTGCAATTCATGACTTTCAGTGGCAGACAATCTTGATAATAGTCATCCTCACAGAAGGACACAATTTTGGGGTAATTTGTTAAACTGAGGGCAAGCTCAGATTCGCCTACCACCTTGTACTTCATCCTCAGCTTCTACCACCTTCTTATCAATAGACAATAGACAATAGACAATAGGTGCAGAAGTAGACCATTCGGCCCCTCGAGTCTGCACCGCCATTCTGAGATCATGGCTGATCATCCACTATCAATACCCAGTCCCTGCCTTGTCCCCATATGCCTTGATTCCCCTATCCATCAGTTATCTATCCAGCTCCTTCTTGAAAGCATCCAGAGAATTGGCCTCCACCGTCTTCCGAGGCAGTGCATTCCACACCTCCACAACTCTCTGGGAGAAGAAGCTCTTCCTCAACTCTGTTTTAAATAACTGACCTCTTATTCTCAATCCATACCCTCTGGTACTGGACTCTTCCAACATCTGGAACATATTTCCTGCCTCAATCCTATCAAATCCTTTAATTATCTTAAACGTTTCAATCAGATCCCCTCTCAATCTCCTCAATTCCAGCGTGTACAAGCCCAATCTCTTCAATCTCTCTGCGTAAGACAGCCCTGCCATCCCAGGAATCAACCTAGTGAATCTACGCTGCACTTCCTCAATTGCCAGAATGCCCTTCCTTAAACCTGGAGACCAAAACTGTACACAATATTCCAGGTGTGGTCTCACCAGGGCCCTGTACAAATGCAAAAGGACATCCTTGCTCTTGTATTCAATTCCCCTTGTAACAAAGGCCAACATTACACTTGCCCTCTTCACTGCCAGTTGCACTTGCTCATTCACCTTCATTGGCTGGTGAACTAGATCTCCTAGGTCTCTTTGCATTTCTCCCTTACCTAACTCGACACCGTTCAGACAATACTCTGCCCTCTTGTTCCAGCTTCCAAAGTGGATAACTTCACATTTATTCACGTTGAATGACATCTGCCAAGTATCTGCCCACTCACTCAGCCTATCTAAGTCTCCCTGTATTCTCCTAACGTCCTCTTCGCATGTCACACTGCCATCCAGTTTAGTATCGTCAGCAAACCTGCTGATATAGCTTTCAATGCCCTCATCTAAATCATTGACATAAATCGTAAAGAGCTGTGGTCCCAATACAGAGCCCTGTGGTACCCCACTAGTCACCTCCAGCCAGTCTGAGAAACACCCATTCACTGCTACCCTTTGCTTTCTATCTGCCAACCAGTTTTCTATCCATGTTGAAACCCTGCCCCCAATGCCATGAGCTCTGATTTTACTCACCAATCTCCTATGTGGCACCTTATCGAATGCCTTCTGAAAATCTAGGTACACAACATCTACTGGCTTACCCTCATCTAACATCCTTGTTACACCCTCAAAAAACTCCAACAGATTAGTCAAGCATGATTTGCCCTTGGTAAATCCATGCTGGCTCGGCCTAATCCTATTTCTGCCATCTAGATGTGCCACTATTTCGTCCTTAATAATGGACTCAAGCATCTTCCCCACGACTGACGTTAGGCTAACAGGGCGATAGTTCTCCGGTTTCTCCTTCCCTCCCTTCTTGAAAAGTGGGACAACATTAGCCACTCTCCAATCTTCAGGAACTGATCCTGAATCTAAGGAACATTGGAAAATGATTACTAATGCATCCGCAATTTCCCGAGCCACCTCTTTTAGAACCCTCGGATGCAGACCATCTGGACCCGGGGATTTATTAGCCTTCAGTCCTACCAGTCTACTCATCACAGTTTCTTTCCTAATGTCAATCTGTCTCAATTCCTCTGATATCTTATGACCCTGGCCCATCCATACATCTGGGAGATTGCTTGTGTCCTCCCTGGTGAAGACAGATCTAAAGTATGCATTAAATTCTGTTGCCATTTCCCTGTTTCCCATAACAATTTCTCCCAATTCATTCTTCAAGGGGCCAACATTGTTCTTAACTATCTTCTTTCTCTTCACATAGCTAAAAAAGCTTTTGCTATCCACTTTTATATTTCTGGCTAGACTGAGCTCATACCTGATTTTTTCTCTCCGTATTGCTTTTTTAGTTAAGATCTGCTGTTCCTTAAAACTTTCCCAATCATCTGTATTCCCACTCATCTTAGCCCTGTCATACTTCTTTTTCTTTAATGCTATACAATCTCTGACTTCTTTTGTCAACCACTGTGGCCCCTTCCCCCTCTTTGAATCCTTCCTTCTCATTGGAATGAACTGCATTTGCATCTTTTGTATTATGCCCAAGAATATCTGCCACTGCTGATCCACTGTCTTTCCTGCCAGGGCATCCGCCCATTTAACTTTGGCCAGCTCATCCCTCATGGCTCCGCAGTCTCCTTTATTTAATTGCAACACTGACACCTCTGATCTGCCCCTATCCCTCTCAAATTGTAGATAAAAACTTATCATGTTATGATCACTACTTCCTGATGGCTCCTTTACTTCAAGATCACTTATCAATTCCTGTTCATTACACATCACCAAGTCCAAAATAGCCTCGTTCCTGGTTGGCTCAAGCACAAGCTGTTCCAAAAATACATCCCTTTGACTCACCACAAACTCCCTATCCTGGGGTCCAGCACCTACCTGATTCTCCCAGTCCACCTGCATGTTGAAATCTCCCATAACAACTGCATTACCTTTAGCACATCCTGACTTCTCATCTATTTTTTCCAGTCTTGTTAAAGGGCCTCAGTCCAAAATGTTGACAGTTTACTATTTTCATAAACGTTGAGTTCCTCCTGCATTTTGTGTGTGTTGCAAGCTAATGAGAACTATGTTAGGCAGGACCTGGGGACCTGCTATAACTGGGCAGCTATAACTGACACCTGACCTTTTTAATGTGGAGTGTTTCTAAATTCAAATGATTTATGTAAGGAGGAAGGACAAGAATCCAGATCTAAGAATATTGCATGATCAGAGATGTTGCAAATACAGTCGAAAAGGAAAAGGGAATTTTCGAAAGTGGAAATTAGACAATGTCCTTCCTTGATGAATGTGCAAATTAAACAGATAATATGCAGTGCTGAATGATGGTAAGAGAGACAGAATAATTTTGCTGAGCAAGCCAGGAGAGAATTCCTTGTACATACATTAAAAACAAAAGTGGCACTACAGTGAAAGCAGGGATGTTGACAACTCGGTGGTGGAGGAGTGTAAGTATGTCTGGAGCCGGAATAAGAAAACAAATCACCAGATACAGCAGGACATAGAATAGCTGGAAATGTAGGGACAGGAATGGCATATGAGGTGGTGTACTCTAGGAGATGAAATTTTTGAGATTTTATTTTCAGAATTTCTCTCCCTTTTGGAGTAGCAGGAATGGCCGTAATGCCAGTGACATACTCTGCCTCAGGATGTCAGTCACACCTAAGTTGAAGAATGCTGGTAAGTTTAGTGACCACCAGGAGAGTCAAGGGGAAGAGCCAAAACAGTGCAGGGTCCCCAGTGTCTGCTCCCCTCACAGCACTTACACGTTTTGAATACTGATGTGGGAATGATCTCTCAGGGCTGCTGTCACTGACAGTGTCTCAGATGCCCAATCGGGGAGGATGGGATCTGTCTGGACAGTATTTGAGAGAAGACTCAATATTCTGTGCTGTAGAAGAGATCCAGGATTGTATGTTGCCTCTCGAGTACCAGGGTCAGGAATGAGTCAGAGCAGCTGCAGAAAATTCTCAATTGCTAGTGTTGCATTTAACTTGGTAAAAAGGGGGTTCAGCTTGTGCACAATGATCAGAGGGAATTAGGGAAAAAACTTCAAAAACAGCAATCTCTGGATTATACCCTGTGCCACATACTGGTGCGGATAGAAATGGTGATTCAGATAACTATTTGACTGAAGCACTGAGACATGGGGCAAGATTGAAGTTCTCAGATTGCTACAATTTCTTCTGTGGTAGGGAGACTTGCACACAAGAGATGGATTGCTCCTGAACTGGAGGGGGCACAATATATTGTAGATTCGTGAGTGATGCTCAGAATACTGTAAATGTGAGTGGCAGTTGGTGTGACCCTGAGCAGGAGGTAATACTGTCTCCAATGAGAACAAATTCCCTCAACAGGACAGACAAGAGCACAGATAAATAAGGGCAATGATTTGGGAGACAGAATTAATGGCTTTGTTGTCAAGTTTGCAGACAATTCGAAGATAGATGGAGGGCAGGTAGTGTTGAGGAAGTAGGGAATCTGCTGAAGCACAGATAGAGGAGAATGGGCAAAGAAATGGAAGATGGAATATCATGTGGGGAACTGTAAGGTCATGCATATAAGCAGTAATCGTGGAAACTTCTTTCTAAGCAGTTTAAAAATTAAAAACACAGGTGCAAAGAGTCTTCAGTGCCTTCTTGTAGGAAGTGTCACTTGCAGTATGAGTCGGAGATAAGGAAGTCAAACCAAACGTTAGCATTAATTTCAAGGGGACAAGCATACCAATGCAAAATTGTCTCACAACCAATGAACTTACTTTCAAGGACACCTCATCTCATATTCCCCATATTTATTGCTTGTTTAATTTTTGTTTCTACTTTTTGTATTTGCAGTTTGTTGTCTTCTTCATTCTGGTTGAGCACCCCAGTTGGCCAATTTTTCATTGATTATGTTACAGTTATTATCTATAGAACAGATGACAGTTATGATTCTGTAGATCTGTTGAGTATGCAAGAAAATTAATCTCAGGGTTGTACATGGTGACATAGATCTACAGCCTTCGACTCTTCCTTGCTTTTGTAAAGATTATCTTTATTTGTCACAATTACATTGAAATGTAGTGAAAGGCACCTTATCCATTTTTATTTAATTCCTGTCTATTTGCCTTAATCACAGGACAGTAAACCACGAGATTCGTCAATTCCATGGAAAGGTCATTATAAAGCACTTCAGGAGATTGATACAAGAATATTTCCGAGTCACTGAATATCCCTTGAAGTACAGTTAAATCAATCATCAAACATGGAAAGAATACAGCACAGCTGTAAAGCTGCCAAAAGCAGGCTGTCCTCAAAAACGGAGAGAGCGTGCAGGAAGGGAAGAGTGATGGAGTCCACCAAGAGACCCATGACAATGCGTAAGGAGTTACAAGCTGCAGTGCCGAGATGGGAGAGACTGCACATCCTGCACACACAGTTGTCTGTTAACGTCACCAATTTTCTTGCTTTTCAAAACCTTTTCACGAAGTTGCTTGGAGTGTTCTTTTGTCTTCATGGTGTAGCTTTTGGTAAGACACTGACTCAGCAGCAATTGGAGCAGATGTATTTTTACGACATTCAATTGAAACATCCTGACTGCGCATGGTGATCTCCTTTTGACAGCTTATATGAATTCTAAAACCACTTGGCTGCACCACTGATTATTTGGCTATCATATTAAAGGGGGTGAATACTTATTCAATTGATTATTTCCGTTTTTTCACTTTGTAATTATCATTTTCATTTTGCCATGAAATGGCCTTTGGTATTCAGTGTCAGAAAAGCCAAATTAAATCACTGTGAATTAATGTTGTAAAACAATAAAACATGAAACCTTCGAAGGTGCTATAAGGGCAGGACCGATATTATCCTTGATCCTGGTGCTGTGTGCTCTCACTCCTTTATGTCTGCTACCCAATGGAAGATGTGAGATGAGAGAATGACAGGGGTGAGAAAGGTCTTTGATGATGTTATCTGCGTTCCCGGGGCAGCAGGAAATGCAGCCGGGGTCAATGGATGGAAAGAAAGTTTCTGTGACAGACTGGGCTGTGTTCACAAAGTCCTTCTCTGATATGACTTCACAAATTGCCAGACGTCACTGATATGGACTGAAAACCATGTACCATTCCTCAGACTACTCACCAGGCTGTTCAAAGATTCTTTTGTATCAGAATCAGAATCAGAATCAGAATCCGGTTTATTATCACCCGTAAGAGGCACAAAAGCCACAAGGGAACTCACTCAGCGATTCAGGAACAGTTTCTTACCCTCTGCCATCCGGTTCCCAGATGAACCCTTGGACAGTACCTCACTTTTTAAATATATACTGTTTCTGTTCTTGTACGACTTTTATCTATTCAATATACGTATACTGTAATTGATTTCCTTAGTTATCATTGTTAATATTATTATATATTGTTTTATTTTCTTCTGTATTATGTATTGCATTGAACTGCTGTAGCCAAGTTAACAAAATTCACGACACTTGCCTGTGATGAAAAACCTGAAACTGATTCTGATTCTGATTTGCTAACTTACCAGCTGCAGTTCATAGATAGGAAAAAAAAAACACAGATGTAAAACAACAACAGTAAGAATGCATGCATCTTTAAACGATGAAATATAGTGCATTACCAAAATAATAGATTATAAAATTGAGATACCGTTCATGGGTTCAATGTCCATTTAGCAATCGGATGGCAGAGGGGAAGAAGCTGTTCCTGAATCACTGAGTGTGCGCCTTCAGGCTTCTGTACTTCCTTCCTTTTCCTAACAATGAGAAGAAGGCATGTCCTGGGTGATGGAAGTCCTTCATTATTGATGTCGCCTTTCTGATGCATGGTTATTTGACGATGTCTTGGATACTACGGAGGCTAGTACCCAAGATGGAGCTAACTAATTTTACAACTTCTGGAAGCTTCTTTTGGTCCTGTTCAGTAACTGCCCCCATCTCTACCAAAGAGTGATGCAGCTTGTCAGAATACTCTTCACTGTACATTGAGAGAGGTTTTTTGAGTGTTTTAGTTGAGAAACCATATCTCTTTAAATTCCAATGAAATATAGCCGTTGTCTTGTCTTCTTTATAGCTACATTGTTATTTTGGGACAAGGATAGATCCTTAGAGATCTTGACTCCCGGGAACTTGAAATCGCATACTCTCTTCTCTTCTGATCCCTCTATGAGGAATGTTTCTTGTTCCCAAGTTTTACCCATGTAATTATTAATAGCTACTTCATTCTTTCTATTAGCTTGAAGATAGTGATGGGAACGTACGGTCAAGTTCACAGTTTAGGGATCTTTTCTGGAGAAAGGACGAATCTTAGTGGATTTGACTGGATCCAGCAGAGGTGGAGTGAGAGAATCTGTATGACAGAACATGACCAAATGGCAAGTGGGAGTTTTTTTTTCAATGAGCGTGATTGCAGCTGTCCAGAACAAAGCGTGTTCCTTTTAGGGTGAAGGATAAACTGGCAAGTTTAGGGAACCTTGGCCAACGAGAGATATAAAGGCTCCGAACAGGAAATAAAGGAAGTTTACACTGGGTTTAGGAGGTCAGAATCGGGCAAATCACTTGATAAGAATAAAAATTATTAAGAATACTCTTAAGAAAGAAACAAGGGCAACACAATGTTGTGATTGATCAGGCAGGACAGAAGATTCAATAGCTATATAGGGGTAACAGTGTGGCTTGGGAGAGAGAGGGTCTGTAGAAATCAGCAGGGTCTCCGTGTCTTGAGCCGCAGGGAATAGCAGGGATCATGAATCAATTAGTGAATATTTCTACTTTGTGTTTACTGTGTACGATATCATAGATGCTCAATGGTTAATGCAAACTAGTGGAGTTGCTTGGGAGGACATTCATATCACCACTACTACGTCGACTCAGACCTAGGGGCAAATTCATATTACCAGTTAGCAGTTATTAGCAGCCTTACAGTGCATTAAGTTGGATGAGTCCTCAGGGTCTGACCAACTGCTCTGTGGAAGGAAAGGGAAAGTTCTGTTGGTTCTTCTGAAGATATTTGCGTCATTGACCACTGAGGGTTGCCCAAAGACTGAAGAGTAACTAATGTGGTTCCATTGTTTAAAATGGACAAGCCTGGGAACTGGCAAGTCAGTCAGCTGGACATCAGTACAGTATCTACAATTCCACCATATCGGTGTTTCTGCAGACCTAGAAATCAGACTTCCTTCATTTTCATCTAAATCATTTCACGAAGGACAGACTTCTCAGCACTGCTACTTGCAGGCAACCTTGTTTTCCAGCCTTCTCTGCCCTCACATGTTCTTTCAAGTTGCCTTCGTCTTCTGTCATTAGCGATGGTTGCCTCATCCTCCCTTTCGAATACTGCTTCTGCTTTGGGGTGAACTGAGCCTGCATCAGCCAAATTACGCCTGGAAACTGAAGGTTTTCATACGAAGGTAATCTGGTTAATGCTGGGGGAGTCAAAATGCCATTCCCATTAGACCTTTGTTTGATTTACTAACACGTCTGCTCCACAATATCTCAGCCTGTTGGGAGGCCAGCAGTATAATCCCACCAAAATCACCATTCATCATTTTATTTAGAAGCTCTACTCACATCACCTCATCAAAATCCTCCGTTATTACTGCAGTGTTTGTCGTCCGAGTCAAAGATGCAACACCACACCCGTCTGAGGAACGTTGAATGTATTTGAGACATGATTATTGTATCCTTGTTGCCAACTTCTATGTTTTATATATATACACCAGGATCTGTGTGGAAGCCAATTCCCCCAGGTAGCCTTTATCAAACAATGATCCTGTAATTTTAGGCTCCCCCACCCTGACACTAAGACTGATCGCCTATTGATTTTGTAAGCCTCTATAAGGTCACAAGACAGCTCCTTACTCTCTCGGGAGAAGCTTCTGCTGATAATTCAAATCCTCCGGTGTCTGTAACATCCTCATCAGACTTCTCTCCACACTTTCCAGCTTCAAGACATCCTTCCTGCAACTTGGTGACCGGAACTCTGCACAATACGGTGTAGGTTCATTTTAACATTTACAGTTGATATATGCCATCCCAAATTCTGTACTCGATTCCCTGACCAATGGAGGCAAATAGGCTAAACATTGTCTTTACCTTTCTGGCTACCTGTGTTGTCACTTTCAGTGAATGATGGTCCTGTATTCCATAGCCTCTGTTCAACAATACTCTCCAAGGGACAAGAATTTACTGTGCAGCTCCTTCCCTGATTAAGCTTCTCGAAATACAACACCTCACACGTGTTCATGTCAATATCCATCTGCCATTCTTTGGCCGACTTCCCCAGTTCATCTCGATCCCATTGTACTCTCACATAATCTTCACTATCCACTCTACCAAAAATGTTGCTGTCATCTGCAAACTCACTCATCAGCTTACGAACAACATCAGAGAAGTTGCTAACGTTGATGAAAAACGACAGTACCAGCACCAGTCCCTATGAACGTCACTGTTCAGAGGCCTCCAACCTGAATACCAAACTGCCACGACCACCCTCTGTCTCATTACACCAAGCCCATTTTGTGATAGTGATATTAGGCATTATCTGGTCTGGCAGACCCATTGCTCATTCTGGCCCACTCTCACAATGACCGCTCTGTTTAACTGATTTTTATTGGATCTTATCTAGTGCCTTATTATGCAGAATCAAATGTATTCTTGGGAACTGTGACACGTTGAATGCGCCGAATGCCAATATGTCCTTCATTTAAACCCCCCTTTACATAATCTGATGTCTATTTGAGACTGTGGTGCACAATATTGTGACCTGCAAGAAACCAAAATACACACCTGCACTGTACTACGAGCCCACAGATGATAAAAAAAAGTCATAGCACTGTATGACAAACAGTAGAATTCCCTATCTGAGAGGAATGGGAATGCTGGGTAACTGAAAAGATTTAAAGGAAAGGAAGAATATTGATAGTAAAATTAGGGAGTGTATTGACAAACAAAAGGAGGCTTTTGGCAGTTCTGTCTTTATATGGAATTGTGGGTCAGGGTCTAAGAGAACACACTTGTTCATCCAATGAGACAATGTGGATAGAGCTCGGGATAAGAGAGGTGCATTCACTGATGGGCTTATACTACTAGCCTCCCATACGCCAGGAGGAGATAAGGGAACAGAAATGTAGTTCTCATGGTTCGGTCCGAAGTCCGCATTCCGGTTCATTGTCCGGTCCGTGGACTCCAGACTACAGGTCCTCCAGCTGTCCCTTGTTTCTGTTGGATGTATTCTTAAGCACCTGATGCTCATCTTGTGCTGGGAATATAAGTGGCCCTGGGATTGAGAGTGGTTGGGGGTTGTCCTGGCAAGATTCCCTGGGAACAAACGGCCGGTGGAAGGTTTGAACAGCCACTTGCCATCATCAGGCGGCGTTGGAGAACCATTGTTTCTTGGAGCCTTGCTGTCAATAGTCGGAGCTGTCATTGCGGTATGGATTTGGCCGTTTCCCAGGCCAGTTGGGTGGCCGTGAGCCACTCCGAGCTAGGTAGGGATCCGGTTGTTTCCATAGCCGCCAAGGTTGCTGGCCGTAACTGCGACTCGGAGCAACCCCGATGCAGAGTTGGAACTGTCTGTCGTTCTTCGGTGTTTGTCTCCTCCTGTCCTCGTCCCGTCGGGTAAGTCAGGCCGTTCTGCCGTTAGCCGACGGATGGACCTGCCCCGCCTTGGTGCAGAGTGAAATGTGAGACCTGGCTTGTCGAAGGATAAGTACCTGCTCTATGTCTATGTACTGTCCAGTCTCATGTTAGTGTCTTGTTAAAGATGAGTTCCGGCTTATCGAAGGAGAAACCCCGGCTCTATGTTGATGCACAGTTCCTAGTCTGCCTCTAAGCTCCAGCCTCTAGCCTCAAGCCTCAAGCCTCAAGCCTCAAGACCCCAGCCTCCAGCTCCAAGAACCCTGGCCTCGTCACGTCTTCGCCTGGTATGGGGTCCGAGCCCGAGTCAAGATCCATATTCTGGGTCATTGTCCAGTCTCAGGTTCGGAGATCACGTCCAGGCTCCTTGTTCCCAGTACCTCAACGTGGTCCTGCTTCCTTAGCCTAGTCTGCGACCTGTCCCGTCCTTTAGTTTTATCCCGTCCCATTCCTAGTACGTTAATGTCTGTGTCCTGCATTTAGGTCCATTCCCAACTCTCCCCAGATGACAATAGCAGGTAATGAAAAATGTAAAAGCAACAGGAGAGTTGTTGTGGGTTACTAATTTCCCCAGAGTTGATAGGGACTTCTTTCGAGCCAAGGGCTTAGTTACCTTGTTGGGTGTATCCTGGGATGTTTCTTAACATTGAAGTAGATATTATAAACAGGAAAGAGGTCACAGAAGACACTGTGTTGGGAATGAGCCTGGCCATTGATAGAACAGTAAATAAGGACAAAACTCGACCTGGTGGTAATGTGGTCAATTGAGGTACGGCTAATGGCAACTGTGTTGGGCAGGAACTGGGGAGAGGTGAATGGGAGCAGCTGTGATTGGCCAGTCCATATTTAACATGTGAGCAATGTTTAAAAGCAATCAGGTCAGAATTCAGACGAGGCTGTTTTCATGAGGAAGAATAACAAGATGGTAAAGTCTGGCGGACAGGGATGGTGAGAGATGTTATAAAGTCAGACTGAAAGAAAATGAACAATAACAAACACTTCAGAATTATAAATTGGAGTTGGCCTCTGGCAATATGAAGTTCCAAACATGGACAAGAAATTACTCTGCTGAGAAGGGGCACTATGGAGAGTGTATGACAACACAAAGACAAAGGAGAGAGTTTATGTCTGGATCCAGAGAAAGTGAGCGAGGGACTAAACCAGTACTTCACATCAGCATTCATCAATGTGGACATGGAGGATAGTGGAATCAGAGAAGGGAATGCTGATGGTCCAGGGTATGTTTTTCCTCAGGTAATAGAATCAAACCAGGGAATTATAGACTCATAAGACCTGGATTAATAGTCGGGATATTGTTCGAGAATATTATTAGAGATAGGCTCTCTCATAAAAGTTAGGAGGGTAAAACGAGGATATCAGGATTTGGAAGAAAAATTGAGAAAATCCCTAAATTCTCAAGGTATATTCATATGGAAAGGAAAGTTAGACGGAGAATTGTTACCTTTAGAGATGAGCATGGCCATTTGCGTGTGGAAGCAAAGGAAATGAGAGAGGCTTTCCATGAATATTTCCGACAGTTATTTTACCATTGAGAAAATTATGGAGAGTGCTGGGGTTAAGGAAATGGCAGGAATGAGTTGTGATATCTTAGACCACCTTCAAATTGGCAGTGATCTAGATCAGAGGCCTTAAGATGCTTTAAGGTTGTTAAACCTCCAGGGCCTTATCAGGTACATTCTTGTACTTGGTGAGAAGCTGGAGAACACACTGTGGAGGCCAGGGCAGAGATTGTTGCTCCATCGCAGGCACCATTTGAGGTTACACACGATTGGACAGTGACTAATATGGAATTCAGAGTTTTGAGGCCAAGTCTGTGGATGATACGAAAATGGATGGAGAGGCATGCAGTATTATGGAAGCAGGGATTCTGCCGCAGCACTCGGACAGATTTAGAGAAGTGCCAGATGTAATACAGTGTAAGGAAATATGTGGGCATGTATTCTGGTAGGAGGAATAAAGGCATAGACTCCTTCTAATCAGGGAGAAAACAGAAGTCAGATGTGCATAGAGACTTTGGGATCCTGGTGCAGCATTTACTAAAGGCTACTGTGCACGTTGAGATGGTAGTAAAGAAGGCAAGTGCAATATTTGCATTTTTTTCAAGAGGACAAGGACAAGGGTCTAATGGTAAGGCTTTGTTCAGACCTTAATTGGAGTATCATGAGCAAGTTTTGGTCTCTTTTCTAAGAAAGGATGTGCTGCCATTGCAGAGGCTGCAGGGCGAATTCACGAGAATGATCCCAGGATTGAAAGATTATAATGATCAATTGATGATCTGGGACTCTACTCACTAGAGTGTAGAGGAACGAGGGAAAATCTTAAAGAAACACATTAAAAGGCATTGATGTGAGAGAATGTTTCCAATAATGCAGAAATCTAGAGCCAGATCACACCCTCAATCCAAGGACTTTATTCCAGAACAGATATAAGTAATTTCTTTGGTCAGAGGGAGATGCACCAATGGAATTCATTGTCAAAGATGGCCATAAATGCATTCAGACGGTGTATTTAATGCAGAGGTTAGTAGGTGTTTAATTATGATTAAGACTATCAAAGTTTATGGCGACAAGGCAGGAGAACGGATTTGAGAGGGATAATAAATCTGGCATAATGGAATGGCGGAACAGACTGGATGGGCATCTCAGGGGGATACGGTGGTGGAGATGGAGTTTGACCTGATGTCCTTCATTATTCATGGCACAAAGTATAAGAGTTGAGAAGAAGTGTTGCATAAATGGCAGTCTTTGGTAAGGATTGACTTAGAATATTGCGTATAGCTTTGATTACCCTATTATAGCAAAACCATGTTCCTAATCTGAAAAGCGTTCAGGGAAAAATTGTTACACAAAAATACAACTGCAGATGCTGTGGATCAAAGAATACGTACACAACACTGGAAGTACTCAGCATGTCAGGCAGCATCCGTGAAAAAAAAGTAGCCAAAGTTTCAGGAATGGGGGGGGTGGAGAGAGGGCCGAAGCCCAGAAAAAGAGATAGGGAAGGAGGAAGGGCCAGAGGCGACAGGTGGAAAACCAATCAGAGGAAAGATAAAGGGGAGAGGGGTAAGCATGAAAGAACTATAGAGATAAAGTCGAAAGGGGAGAGAGGCAGCGAGGGGCCTGGGATAGGGGGAGGGGGAGAGAATTACCGGAAATTGGAGAATTCAATAAGGTGTAGATGAGGTGTTGCTCCTCCAACTTGAGTTTGGCCTCACCATCGCAGTAGAGGAGGCCATGTATGGACATATCTAGATGGGAATGAGAGGCAGAGTTGAAGTGGGTGGCTACTGGGAGGTCCTGTCTATTGTGACGGACGGAGCGGAGGTGCTCAACGATGTTGACCCCCAATCTATGTCGGGTCTCGCCGATGTAGAGGAGGCCGCACCAGGAGCACCGGATGCAATAGACAACTCCAGCAGACTCGCAGGTGAAGTGTTGCCTCACCTGGAAGGACTGTCTGGGGCCCGGAATGGTTGTAAGGGGGGAGCTGTGGGGACAGGTGTGGCATTTCCGCTTACAGGTACAAGTGCCGGGTAGGAGTTCTGTGGGGAGGGACGAGTGGACCAGGTAGTCACGGAGGGAACAATCCCTGCGAAAAGCTGAGAGTGGTAGGGAGGGAAAGATATGCTGGGTGGTGGAGTTCTGTTGAGGGTGGCGGAAGTTGCGGAGGAAAATGTGTTGGATCCGGAGGCTGGTGGGGTGGTAGGTGAGGACAAGGGGAACCCTGTCCCTGTTGTGGTTACGGGAGGATGGGTTAAGGGCTGAAGTGCGGGAAGTGGAGGAGATGCGGGTGAGGGCATCTTTGATGACGTCGGAAGGAATACCACGATCCTGAAAGAAAGAGGACATTTGAGAAGTCCTGGAACGGAACGGAAAAATTGTTGCTTGAACCTGGGGAGTCTGAGTTACAAGGAGAGGTTCTATAGACTAATATTTTATTCCCTGGAGCAGAGCAGATTCAGAGGTGATCCTAGTAGAGGTGTGTAGATCACGGGGAGCATAGACAGGGTAAAAGCATGTCTTTTTACCAGGAAAGGAGAGGTAAAAACAAAAAGGCAGGGGTTTCAAATCAGAGGATAGAGATTTAACAGGGTCATAAAGGCGAGGGTGGTGTGCATTTGGAATGAGTTGCCAGTGGTTGAGGTAGACATATTAGAAACATTTTAATATCATCTTGGTAAGCACACGGGCAGCAAAGATTTGGAGGGCTATGGGTTCGGCAGGGCCAGAAGGGATTGGCTCACTGGTCAGCAGTCAGCAGGGTGAAGTTCAGCCAAAGAAACTGTTTTCCATATTGTATTAACTCTAATTCTCATTAACTCAAATCAAAGGATGAAAAAATGGCAGGACCCTGATGGCACTGATGTACAGGGGGATCTTGGGCTGCACAAAAGATTCCTCCAATTTGATCAGACAGTTTGTCTGCATTAACCTCTATCAAATCGCGAAAATCGGAAAGTAGACAGGATATTTTATTGGAGGTTGCATGCAAGTTATATACACTGACAGAAAGTGGGGTAGAAGTAAGCTTCCTTTGGGTTCCTGCTCATTGTCGTGTGGAGGGCAATGAAAAAATGGGCATTATAGCTAAACATTCAATCACATCCTCTATAATAGAGGTCTTGATCCCTCTAAGCAAAGCGGAAGTCAAAAGCATTATAAAAACACGTATTGAGGAGACATGGCAGAAGCCCTGGGATGATGAGAGTGAAACAGGGAGACAACTGTACAAAATATAAAGGCAAGTCAGATACCAAAGCCTCAAGCCTCGACACAAACTTGCAGCCTTCAACCTCAAGCCTCGATCCAAGCCTGCAGCCGCTAGCCTCGACCCAGGCCCACAGCCTCCAACCTGCAGCCTCCACCCAAACCTGCAGCCTCCAGCCTGAACACAAGACTGCAGCCTGCACCCTTCATCTTCTACCCTAGCCTGCAGCCTCTTGCCTTATGCCTCGACTCAAGACTGCAGCCTATAGCCTCAAACCTCGATCAATCCTGTAGCCTGTAGCCTCAAGCCTGGACCCAAGCCTGCAGCCTCCACACTCAAACCTGGACCCAAGCCTGCAGCCTCCAGACTCAAGCCTGAACCCAAGCCTGCAAACTCTAGCCTCACGCCTGGACCCAAGCCTGCTGCCTCCACACTCAAACCTGGACCCAAGCCTGAAACCTCCAGACTCAAGCCTCGACCCAAGCCTGCAGCCTCGACCCATCCTCAAGACCCCAAGTCCCTAGCCAAGCCTCGTCACGTCCTCGCCTGGGTTTGGGTGTCCGAGCCCGAGGCAAGACACAGGTTTTGGGTCCTTGTCCAGTCTCGGGCTCGGAGTCCACCCCAGTTTCCTTGTTTTCAGTCGCTAGTCCTGCTCCTGCTTCCTCTGCCTATTCTGCAACCCATCCCGTCCTTGGGTACCGTCTCGTCCTGTTTCCGCGACTACACTGTCTGTGGCCTGCATTTGGGTCCTGATTCACCACCCGGCTTATGACACAACCCCACTAATGTGGTCATACCTTTTCTGTTTCTCAGCTCTACATATATGGCTATAAGGATAAGAGTAATAAATTCAAAATACACAGAGTTTCGAACAAAGATACAATAGAAAGACCGAGATCTGGCTGGAAAGGGTCAATTGAACACGTTGCTAATGTCCAAATACGAGAAAATCGGCAGATGCTGGAATTCCAGGGCAACACAAGGAGCTCTGCTGAGTTCCTCCAGCTTTTTGTGTGTGATGTTGCTGATGTAACAATCTTTAAATTGGGTGTCTCAAATATCAAAAGAAATTGAGAATATATATTTTAATCTGCGTAGGAATGGGCAGACCGGTTAAACAATAAAAAAGCAGTACTCGAAGGGAGAGAGAGAGAGACAGAGAGAGAGAGGGAGAGAGAATTGCAGGACTTTGATATTCCTCCTTTATCGCCCAGTCTCATTTTGTACCTGTCAGTCCATGATACAGTGTCAGAGTGTGGGGTTCATTCTGTATTTGCCAACCAGTGGGACACTGTGTGAGTGTAGGATTCATAGTGTACCTGTCAATCTCTGCTACAGTGTGCATGTGTGGTCCATTCTGTCCCTATCATATCATCCTGTAAATAATTTGCTCCTGCTGTTAGTCTGAAAACTATGGCATGTTTACACCACAGATAGACTAACCCCTTCCCCTTGCAATACGGGCCAAATATTGCTTGTCCTACGGTGCCAGCAGTTTAAACATCATATTTGACTTCATGTGGTCTGTGCATCCCAAAGGACTAAATAACGCAGTAATTTACCCGTCTAAATGGGTTGAGAGTTCCAACATCCCCTCCTTTACACTATCAACATGCCAGAGAATACCACCGTACCCCCTTTCTGATCAGGCTGTCCTCCACATCATTCTACTTATTGAACGTCAATGAAATGTATTAAACCAAAGAGGAGCCCAGGGTAACGGGAACTAGCCTCTAGTGCCTGTGCTGCTGTGTCTATGCGTGGGGTGGTCGTTCTGTCAAGAGGGTCCGGATGGACCCAAACGCAGGACGCAGGCACAAAAGTACTAGGGGGAGGACAGGATGGGGATGCCATGGCAATTAAGGGTAACTGGGGTTCAGGCAGGCGGAGCAGAGCGGCTCCCGAAGTTCGAAGTCAGGTAGGCAGGCTCCCGGGATTCAGGCAGGCAGGTCCTCGAGGTTCAGGCAGTCAGGTAGACAGGCCCCCGGGTTCAGGCAGGCAGGTCCTCGAGGTTCAGGCAGACAGGTAAACAGGTCTAGGTGGCGATAGGCTAGCGGAGAGCCCTCTCTGGGCGGGCCCCATGTATCCCAGATAGGGGCGCCTCCCAGGCGGAAACACCGGAGGACTGGGCACGACGCGGACCCCCAGGCGGGTGCGGGTACTATCCCAGAGTTCGGGCAGAAGAGAAGGAGGGCAGAACCCCCGCCGGGCCACGGCGGGTCGGCCGGAACCGCCCGACGTATGCAAGGGATAGGAACAGGCAGAACCCACGCCGGGCCACGGCCCATCGGCCGGAACCGCCCGACGGAGGCAAGGGATAGGAACAGGTATAACCACTGCCGGGGCCGAGGCAGGTCGGCCAGACGTGCCCGACAGGAGCAAGGGGTAGGAACGGACATAAGTTCAGGTCGAACAACACAACAGCTATGACAACGGGAAAATACTGAAACGGCCGGTAGACAGCGCGACCGCGCGAAATACAAAACCAAGCCGAGAAGCGGAACCAGCGCATGGGAAGAAAGGTGGGAGAGCGGACCAACCTGGCAGTACTGGTAAGGGCAGAGAAGCCTGTTGAAGAATAGGTCTGAGCCCGGGCGGGATAACAAACTGCTGAGACGTGTTCGGACCCGGCGGGGAAACAGAACAAAACGACCACCCGTCTGGTCCCAGTCCCAAGGCCCCTTTTAAACACTTGCAGCACAATGAGTTACAGGTGTGTCTCCTTGAACCCAGAGGGTCCTAACTAGATCACGGGTGACGGGAGGGACAACTGTAGGACCCGGAGTCCGGAGCCCCCGGACCGGATCAAAACTCGGAACGTGGTTCCGGATCGGACCCTGACAACACCAATGAAATGTATTAATGTTCTACCTTGCATGCTAACTCTGGTCCAGGCATCAACTCAATGTATTAATTTTCTGGTTAGTTTTCGCTCTCCTGATTCACAGTGTGACTTATTTCTTACTTGTGATATGGTCCTTCAAGACCCTGTCTAATTTCATCTGCCTCAACCTCACAAATAACTCCTATTGCAATTTATATAAATACAGTATTTCTTATCACCCTCAGTTACTGAATGTCCAAGTACTTCTCTACCTTCCTCACAGGGGCGTGAAACTCCTGAATTCTGACCGGCTGGACTGTAAGTGACTCTCACATGTAAGGCATCACATAACATTAGCTCCATCCGGTAACATCAGCTCCCAGACTGCCCTCCATGATCCCTGTCCAATTATGCTGTAATTTGTCTTCCACAAGGTTACGTTCATCTACCTGTTGGTCCATTTTTTCCTTATCAATAGCAATCTGAAAACGTTCTGCATTATCATCCTTAAATCTTTCCGAATGAATCTCCAATCATCTTGTTAGGCTCATTTCCCAATACTATGGCAAATTTGTCCCCCTCCCTGGCAAACCATCTATACATTATTTCTGGAAAACTTCCTGAACGCACCTCACTAATAATGCCCCATCCAAGCCTCACGTGGTAAGGTAGTGTTGGGGTCCGGTCCGGAGTCTTCCGGGACTTGCTCCGGTCCACGAGTCTGGACTCCGGGCCTTGCAGCCAGCCCTCCTGTCACCCGGAGCCATTGGATCATCTTAGCTTAAGGAGGTACACCTGTCGCCTATTAGGGGGCAGGTGTTTATAAGTGGCTCGGGGACTGAGCCTGGTTGGGGGATCGTCCTGCTCTGAAGCCGGTTTAAACCGCTCTGTACCTGGTCCGCCGGCTCTGAATCCAGCTCTGTACCTGGTCCGCCCGCTCCCGATCCGGTTCTGCCCTGCTTGCCGGCCTGCTCTGTATCTGTTCTGTCCGGTTGGTCTTCTTCCCCTGCTTCTCTCGTGTGCGCTGGTCGCGCTGTTCTGCCTTATTCGCCTTGCCCGCGTCGTCAAGCTGTCGGTTGCCTTTTTCAATTTACCTGTGTATCACAGTAGTCCCGCTGCTCACCCTGGACCAAGCTCACTTCTGTTCCCTCGCCTGTGTCGGGTAAGTCAGGCCGTCGCCGTTATCCCTCGCGTGGTTCTGCCCCTTCCTGACTCTCCGTTGCCTCCGTCGGGTAAGCCGTTGCCCGGCGTAGGGTCTCTGTTCCCTTCCTACCCCTCGCCTCTGATGGATTGTGCCCCGCATCTGCCCCGGCGTCCGCGCCTTGCCCAGGCCTACGTGTCTCCGCCTGGCAGTCGGCCCTGCCCGGGATCCATGCGGCCCGCCCTGAGGACTCCGACCCTTTCAACCCCTTGCTCCCTACGGGTTATGCCCGCACTTGCCCAGGTGTTACGCGTCTTGTCCGGGCCTCCGTGTTCCTGTCTGGGAGTCGGCCCTACCCATGAGTTATGCGCCCGCCCCGCAGGGCTCTCCTGCCCTGCCTGAACTCTGGGATCCTCCTGCCCGCCCCGAAGTCTGGGATCCTCCGGTCTGCCACGATCTCTGAGTTCCTCCTGCCTCGCCTGAGCTCTGGGTTTCTGCTCTGCCTGCCTGCTCCGCCTGCCTCGCCGGAACTCTGGTATCCTGCTCTGCCTGTCTGCACTCTGGGATCCTGCCCTGCCTGCCTGAACTCTGTGATCCTCTTGTCTCCCCTGAACTCTGGGCTCCTGCCCTGCCTCGCCAGAACTCTGGGATTCTGCCCTGCCTGCCTGACCTCCGAGATCCTGCCCCGCCTGCATTACCCCTTGCATGCTATGGCATCCCCATCCTGTCCTACCCCTCGTACTTCCGTGCCTGCGTCCTGCATTTGGGTCCATTCCATGTCTGCTCGTGACAGGTTGTCCCAGACATTCTGGGGAGATTATTCACCCACCAGAGGTACTCTCATGATTTTACATCAGACCATAACCTGCTGACATCTCAGTTCCTCTCACTTACTGGTTTTTTGCAGGCCTGCAGTATAATCCCATCACAGTGATTGTATTTTTCTTATTCCTGATTTCCACTAACATTGTCTTAGGGGTTGAGCCTCTGGGATGAGCTCAATCTTGTAATATTGTGCTGATCAGCACTACAGCTCCGCAACCTCTTTTTGTACCCTCTGAACTAACTGAATCATATAAATCCTGGAAAGTTCAGATACCAGACCTGCCATTGTCTCAACCAGATCTGTATAATGGATTGATGACCATGACATTGCTAATCCAGGCTCTAAGTACATCTGCATTAACTGTTCTACACTCTGCGCTGAAATATATTCACTTCTGCCCTTCGGTGCCACTGTGCTCATCAATGTGGCCCCATCTTTACTTCCTTTGGGAGTTCTTTGACATCACCTCTACCTTCCGCTTAATGCTACTTGCTGACCTGTAGCTCAGGATCCGAACACCCCCTCCACATGGCACATGATGAGAACTGTCAGGGTGGCTTCATCAAGATTCCCTGTGAGAATCTTTGTTCATCTTCATTGGAACCAATCCTCTTTACACCAGTCCCACTTATTCAGCAAGAGAGCCAAATATTCTGGTTCTTGATGCATTCCCCCCTACACCAGATTGTTAGCCACTCATTTAGGTATACCAAATTACCATCTCTTACCTCGCAAGCATATGGCAACTGAAAAAATCTTCAAATCACCAGCCTAGCCTTCCTACCTCTTAACTCCCTAAATACTTTTTGCAGGAACTTGTCTCTGTTGTTCGTTCAAAAAATGACAACGACTTCTAGCTCCTCACCCTGGCCTTTGAGAATGGCCTGCACCTTCTTAGCGACATTCTTGTCCCTGGCATGCTCGAGGGAATGCACATTCCTGCAATCACACTCACTTTCACAGATACTCCTGTTTATGACCCCGACACACCGCACTGTCCCTTCAAATAGAATATTTGTATTGAAAATTATTTTAAAATTCATTCACTGTATATCTTTTTAATTCAGTTAAGGGTACTGACTTATGCATTCACAAACAAAGGAGCCTCACACTTTGTTAGAACTCGTACGATTTTAATACAGAAAGAAAAACAAACCTACAGTAGCAGCAGAACATAATTCAAAATAATTCTTATCATCCACTGAACAAGCCAATTTCAGGATGGAGGGAAAACACAGATCCAACAGTATTATGAGCCCTCTTCTCTCTCTATCTCTATCTATCTCAGTCTTACTCACAGTCTCAATAGCTTCACTATCTTTCTCACACTTACTCTCCCTTTCTCTGTCTCACACACGTCCTCACCCTCGCGCCATCTCCCTCGCGCCCATTCCCTCGTTCTCCCTCCCTCACGTGCCGTCCCTCGCGCCCCTTGCAGCACGCAAACTTACACGCGCCCTCGTTTTCGCGATGTCCTATCAGCTCTCTCCTTCGCGCCCTCAACCATCGTGCTCACTCCTTCACGATCTCATTGGCTCGCCCTCTCTCTCGCTCTGTCTCTGTCACTCTGTATCTCTCTCTCTCTCTCTCTCTCTCTCTCTCTCTCTCTCTCTCTCTCTCTCTCTCTCTCTCTCTCTCTCTCTCTCTCTCTCTCTCTCTCTCTCTCTCACTCTCTCTCTCTCACACACACACACACACACACACACACACATACACACACACACACACACACACACACACACACACACACACACACACACACACACACACACACTACACACTCACACTCACTCTTTCTGTCTCTGTCTCCCCTCGCGATATCTCCGTCTGGTGCTGACACTCGCTCGCGTCCTCTCCCTCGCACACTCTCCATCACATGCTCTTCTCCGCGCCCTCCTCTCGCAATGTCTCATTCGTTCCCTCCTTTTCGCCCTCAACCCTTGCGCTGTCTCCTGCACGCGCTCGCTTTCTCTGTCTCTCACAGAGAGACAAGTGAACGTAACAATCCTTTGTCTTCAATTGGAAAAAAGTTAAAATTATCTTACAGGAAGATTGTTCAAGGTAGCAGTGAGAAGTAGAACCCGCAGGTAAAGTAGGAGGAGGAAAAGCGGGTGAAGGAAAGGACGGGTTATGACGGGAACAGGAGTAGCTGATACATAATAAAATATACTCGAAGATTAGACAGTTTTGTCAGAACCGGGAAGCAGGGGAACAGGTTCACCTCCAGATTCAATTGTACAGGGCGGGATGAGTAGTGCAAATTGGTGTTTTCTGGGTTGGTGATGCCTCGGGATCAGCTGTAACAACAGTTTTGTAACTTTAAGGCAGCACACAACAAATGGAAACGAACTAAACAGTTGGCAGATCTCTGCTGAAGGGTCTCGGCCCGAAACGTCGACAACTTATTCTTTCCCATGGATACTGCTTTGACTGCTGAGTTCCTCCAGCATTCTGAGTGAGAAATAGAGTAAACAGTCGTCGTTTCCGGCCGAGAACTCACTTTGTGTGCGGCCGAAACTTTTCGTCAGGATCTGATTTTGTGTCTGTTCGTTTGTATTTCGAGCATCTGCACATTCTCTCGTGTATGTTTTGTAACTCTGTTCAACACATTGTTTCCGTTTACCCACAAGTGGGGAGCTAGAATAGGGAGCATGAAGCCAGCTAATTGCAAAAGTTTACAGCATTTATTTCTAAAGTTTCATGAGTTTCAAAATCCGATTCAGTGGATATTTCACCACACTCTTTAGTTCCTCTCGGAATTTGCTCTGAGTCAGGGTGTAAATACACGTGTTGGTGCAGGAACTGAGACTCTGCAGCATAAAGGAGCCGTGTTCTGCGATGTAACGGGGATCGGTGACAGAATCAACAAAACTCTTTGAAAGCCGTCTATAGATATAAAATACCACTTATGTTGCCCACAAAAAAATATTAAACTACCGGTAACGCTGAAAAGTAAAACGATGGATTTGCGTCGGTTTTCCATCTCCCGGTCCTTGTCTTTCTCTCCACTCGTTTGTCTCCGTAGCCTCCTACGGGCTCGACTGGCCGCTAGAATCCGACTGACAGTCAGAATATTGAGCAACAAGATCAGAAAGAATGGGACAGAAGGAACTAAAATGAGGTAAAATATGTCAAATGCCGCCCATGAGGGAGAGTTTTTGAAGCTCGGTGTAAAAACGCAATACCAGGGAACAGCATTAATTATTTCTCAAGACTCGTATACAAAGCCCCAGGGCACACTGCCCAAACAGACCAGCACACTTACTGTCCCGACAACCACAGCCGCCGTTCTCTCGGTGCAATATTTTGTTTTCAGCTTCTCACAGCAAATAGCCACAAATCGATCGACGGTGAAAGCGACTGTCAGCCAGACTGAGGCCGCAGTGCTCGCAGCAACGAATCATAGACCGAATCTGCATACAGGAGTGATTCCCAGGAATGACTGGGGAAAATAAGTCTCAGCAGTTCCTCTCAGCGGCGAATCCGAGATAACGACCAGGAGATCAGCCGCTGCCATTCCCACCAGGTAGCGAGTGATACATTTGGAGAGAACGCACTTTCCCGAGACAGGATCACAATCGCCAACAAGTTCGCTGTGAGAGAGACAGGGAACAGCAAGTTGAGAAAATACTGAGCAGAAGCCAATGCAGCAGTTTGAGGGGATCCTGTGATATTTCCACTTTACTGTTACATTTAGTGGTGGGAGGGTCGGGAGGGCGCAGAGCTGGCGGAGACAGAGAAGGAGTTTACACAGTAAAATAAAGTCAACATGATCGGAATACTGATACCCTAATGATAACCGAAACCCCACCCCACACCCTCCGGTCTTCTCCTGTCATCACTCATTTCCCCTTTCCACTCCTTCTTTCAAATCTCTTACAATCTTTCCTTTCAGTTAGTCCTGACGAAGGGTCTCGGCCGGAAACGTCGACAGTGCTTCTCCTTATAGATGCTGCCTGGCCTGTTGTGTTCCACCAGCATTTTGTGTGTGTTGCTTCTGGCTCAATGTTCCCAGAATTCCCGAGTCTCTTTCCTATTCCAGAACTTGTCACCTCACTGACTTTACAACAGAACATTTACTGATTCCAACAGACACAGCGCAGTCTGACTCAAACTCACAAAGACAGATATGACGCATCCCACTGAATCCATATTAGGGAAGCAGGGGTAAGAAACTCAACGTCCAGCAGCAAACTCGTTGCCGCAATCAGATGTCTGTAACGGTGTTAGATGTAGATATAATAGTCTACATTTCACTGTATTGATAACTATGAAGCACCACATCTTATTAATTGTCTTAGCAACGACTTCTTCCTGCTTTGCATTCAGTCATATCGTTGACATTTAGTAAACAACCACAACAGTTTCGTCCAGCACGGAACTCCTCACATTTTCTGAAGTGCTATTACCAGTCTCAAAACTTTATTGTTGAACCTAACTCTGAAAACCGCTCACATAAAAATGCAATCAATTGATGTAATCGCACTTATAAACACAATATTCTGAAATGCAGTGCAGCTCCGACAAGACCAAAAGCTCAGAGACACGAATATCCCCTTGTTGATCACAAACCGATGCCTGACTCGCTCAAACCCACAGAAATTGGCCGATTCGCTGAACTCCTGCAGCGGTCTGTTTTTTATTCAAAACCCAGCATCAATATTCCCGGTGTTTCCACTGCATTCCTGAAATGCGGAATACCGGCACTGGAACGTGACGTTAAAACCAGCGGCAGAATCAAGCACAACATTAGGATTAAACTTAAACACCCGCCCACTGCAGCTGCCATTGTGGCTTACCGGGAATTCCAAAGGCTGAAATAAAAGGATAGTAAACCTGTTCTATCCGCCAGATGACGGGATACACCATTTCAGTGAGAATCTGTGATTTCTGTTGCTCCTCTATTCACACCTCCGGCAGTCTGCTGATGCATTCCAAACGGCCCTAAATTATACAGAGGATCTGTCTCCGGAGATGCAGTTATATACATCTCTAATTTTCTTAGTTACAGTTGCTTGAACAAACACTTTAATTGAATACTATTGTCTCTATTGTAAATATTGGAGCGATTGGAGAAAAAATCATCAAAACACATTATATCAAGCATTATATCAGTAGTGCATCTGGAGGAAATAAACCGATAAATTTAATTTTTATGACTGAGCTTTTTCACCGTGCAGTTGGCTCTCAACGGAGACCAGCGACACTGACCGATCGCTACCTCTGTCCCTGCAGTTTCTCCTTTTGAACTGTCCTTCAGCTTCTTTCCTGGTCTCATACACATACGCACACACACACATACACACACACACACACACACACACGCACGCACGCACGCAGGCACGCACACACACACACACACACACACACACACACACACACACACACACACACACACACACACGCAAACACATACACGCAGACACACACGCACACGAAACAATTGCACAACTGTATTTCTATGTTATAGTGACTGTCCTATTGTAAATTCAATTTATTTATTGCACATATAGACGCAGACGTAACATAAAGATTTTTACTCCTCATGTATATGAAGGATGTTGTTACGGATTCAAACAACAATAAACATATGAGTTAGGCAAGGGTTTTTATAACAAATAACACGTTTATTAAACACTGAAAACAAACCCCCCCCCCAAAAGTAAACGAATCACTAACGTAACCGGAAATCAGCTGCTGTGCAGCCGCTTAAACAGTTCTTAAAGCAATAAAGCTTAAACAGTTCTTAAAGCGATGTTGCAAAAACAGTTCTTCAAAGCAGTATTGCAAAAGTTCGAAATGCTCACAGTCCACTTAAGGGAGAGACATTTTAAGACGATTTAAATTCTCTTTCACGTCGTGTTGTTTCGGTTCCCAAATCGAACTTTTTCCCACGAAGAATTTACGAAACGAAACGGCTTAAAGGCACTGACCTTTCCTTTAAAACACTGTCCTCAATCCTTTCTGCTATTTCGCGGGGATTAACACGAGGACAGTCAACGAATTCCTTCCGAATAAGGATCAAACAAGGTCGAACCCGTTTCACCGTCGAAATCGATTCTCCTCGATCTTCTATCTCCCGAACTCCGATCTTCACTCTCCACTGATTCTCAACTAGCAGTATTGTAAAGAAACTGCTGGCAATGACCTTTTAAACTTTAGTTCATCTTTCAACTAAACTGCGTCATCGCATTAAATCACGCAGTGGCATGAAGTCAATATGGCAAATCCAGCCACGAACTGCCCCTCCTCACAGGAAGGGGTCCTCCTTTTATACCCTGTAAAAAAAACCTGTCACATGACGTCTACTGGCGGGAAAATGACGTCACTCCACCATCACAAGACCATTACCTCCAGTATAGCTTCAACCCCGGTCACGTGACAAGTACACCACTGTCACGTGTCACGGGTACGTAACACCACCCTCCAAAAAATAAAACATTTCTGGTCTGACAAGAACAAAAAGTTCAAAAATTATTTACAAGAAAAACAAATATATAAATTTTATAACATATTCAATATACAATACCATCATATAACATCTTACAACTCACAGTACAATAGGAGTGTTACAATTGAAAAAAAACATTCCATTAAAAAAAATTACATTGTACATTCAACATCGAGATAGACAATCAGCAACCACATTATCTTTACCTTTAATATGAGTTATCACAATATTGTACTCTTGTAACATCAAACCCCAATTTAATAATCTTCTGTTTTTGTTTTTCATCTTACTCAGAAAATCTAACGGAATATGATCAGTGTAAACAATAAGTGGTTTTTAAGTTGTACCAACATATACCTCAAAATGGCATTGGGGGCAGGGTTTCAACATGGATAGAAAACTGGTTGGCAGATAGAAAGCAAAGGGTAGCAGTGAATGTGTGTTTCTCGGACTGGCTGGAGGTGACTAGTGGGGTACCACAGGGCTCTGTATTGGGACCACAGCTCTTTACGATTTATGTCAATGATTTAGATGAGGGCATTGAAAACTATATCAGCAAGTTTGCTGACGATACTAAACTGGGTGGCAGTGTGACATGCGAAGAGCACGTTAGGAGAATACAGGGAGACTTAGATAGGCTGAGTGAGTGGGCAGATACTTGGCAGATGTCATTCAATGTGAATAAATGTGAAGTTATCCACTTTGGAAGCTGGAACAAGAGGGCAGAGTATTGTCTGAACGGTGTCGAGTTAGGTAAGGGAGAAATGCAAAGAGACCTAGGAGATCTAGTTCACCAGCCAATGAAGGTGAATGAGCAAGTGCAACTGGCAGTGAAGAGGGCAAGTGTAATGTTGGCCTTTGTTACAAGGGGAATTGAATACAAGAGCAAGGATGTCCTTTTGCATTTGTACAGGGCCCTGGTGAGACCACACCTGGAATATTGTGTACAGTTTTGGTCTCCTGGTTTAAGGAAGGACATTCTGGCAGTTGAGGAAGTGCAGCGTAGATTCACTAGTTTGATTCCTGGGATGGCAGGGCTGTCTTACGCAGAGAGATTGGAGAGATTGGGCTTGTACACGCTGGAATTGAGGAGATTGAGAGGGGATCTGATTGAAATAATTTAAGATAATTAAAGGATTTGATAGGATTGAGGCAGGAAATATGTTCCAGATGTTGGGAGAGTACAGTACCAGAGGGCATGGATTGAGAATAAGAGGTCAGTTATTTAAAACAGAGTTGAGGAAGAGCTTCTTCTCCCAGAGAGTTGTGCAGGTGTGGAATGCACTACCTCGGAAGACGGTGGAGGCCAATTCTCTGGATGCTTTCAAGAAGGAGCTAGATACATATCTGATGGATAGGCGAATCAAGGGATATGGGGACAAGGCAGGAACTGGGTATTGATAGTGAATGATCAGCCATGATCTCAGAATGGCGGTGCAGACTCGAGGGGCCGAATGGTCTACTTCTGCACCTATTGTCTATTGTCTATAAAATGTTCCAAAGCTAAAACAAGAGATAACAATTCTTTCTCAATTGTCGAATAGTTTCTTTGATACTTATTAAAGTTCTTAGAAAGGTAAGCTACTAGATGATCACCCTCATCACCCTCATTCCGTTGCATCAATACTGCTCCTGCAGCCTCATCACTAGCATCTACAGCTAATGAAAAAGGTTTTTCAAAGTCAGGTGCCTTAATCACAGGTTGCTGACATATCATTGTTTTCAATTTTTCAAATTCTCATTTGCAAGGCACTGTCAACACAAACTTCACATTCTTCTGCCAAAGGTTAGTTAATGGAAGAGCAAATAGTTGCAATAGTTGCAAATATGACCAAACTGTCTTTCCTTCACAGGTTTTCCTTCCTCCTTACCTTTCTCATTAACTTCTGATTTAATTTCTGATTTACCTTGAAACTCAGTGTTATTTCTCCTCTTAAAAATTCTGCCCTGAGGAAATTTATTCTTATGGATTAAAACATACTCATCAGCTAATTTAGCACAATCCTGCAATTTATTAGTATCCCTCTCATTTAAGTAGGTCCTTACTTCAACAGGAATGTTTCTTTTAAATTCCTCCATTAAACTCAGCTCTTTCAATGTACCATAGTCTCCATTTACATTTTTAAAAGAAACCCATCTCTCAAAACACATAGCTTTATCATAGGCAAATTCCACATAGGTTTTTTTCCACAGACTTCTTCAAACTTCTGAATCTTTCTCTAAACGCTTCTGGGAATAATTCGTATGACTTTAAAATATGCATTTTCACAATATCTTAATCAAGTGCTTGCGCAACAGTTAAAGCTGTGTAAACTTGTTGTGCTTTGCCTTTAATTACACTCTGTAACAACACCGACCATTTATCTTTCGGCCACTCTGACATCAGAGCAATAGTTTCAAAATGTTGGAAATAACTTTCCACTTCTGTTTCACTAAATGGTGGGAACAATTTAATTTCTTGACTAGCAACAAACGGCTGTTTAGAACCAGAAGACTGATTCCCAGACCTTAATTCCATCATTGCATATTCAAATTCCTTTTTTTTCTGATCAGCCTCTATCCTACAACGCTCCAATTCTGTTTTACTTTGTTCCAAATTCATTTGTTCGATTTGCAACTGCATCTCCAGATTACTTATTGGAAAAGACTCTAAAATCGATTCATCAAAAACACCCGAATCCACAGAGTGTGACGCGATTTTTCTCTGTATTACAGCCTTTGACGTAGTCTGCAAAATACCTTTAAATTGCAATCTACTAGCTATCTCTGACACCTCAGTTGTTTTCGCCTTCGCTAACAACTCCGCGCCTGGCGAAACCAGAAACTCATTGTTGCCGAATACCATTCACAAGCCAATCAAACAAACGAATCGAGTGTTCCCCTTTTCCAAAACACCGATCCAAAATTTAACAAGCATTTAAACTCAAATGATCCAATCCAATCCAATATTTATGTTACGGATTCAAGCAACAATAAATATATGAGTTAGGCAAGGGTTTTTATAACAAATAACACGTTTATTAAACACTGAAAACAAACCCCCCAAAAGTAAACGAATCACTCACGTAATCGGAAATCAGCTGCTGTGCAGCAGCTTAAACAGTTCTTAAAGCAATGAAGCTTAAACAGTTCTTAAAGCGATGTTGCAAAAACAGTTCTTCAAAGTAGTATTGCAAAATTTCGTAATGCTCACAGTCCACTTAAGGGAGAGACTTTTTAAGATGATTTAAATTCTCTTTCACGTCGTGTTGTTTCGGTTCCCAAATCGAACTTTTTCCCACGAAGAATTTACGAAACGAAACGGCTTAAAGGCACTGACCTTTCCTTTAAAACACTGTGCTCAATCCTTTCTGCTATTTCGCGGGGATTAACACGAGAACAGTCAACGAATTCCTTCCGAATAAGGATCAAACAAGGTCGAACCCGTTTCACCGTCGAAATCGATTCTCCTCGATCTTCTATCTCCCGAACTCCGAACTTCACTCTCCACTGATTCTCAATTAGCAGTATTGTAAAGAAAATGCTGGCAATGACCTTTTAAACTTTAGGCATTAGATATAACTTCATCTTTCAACTAAACTGCGTCATCACATTAAATCACGCAGTGGCATGAAGTCAACAAGGCAAATCCAGCCACGAAATACCCCTCCTCACAGGGAGGGGTCCTCCTTTTATACCCTGTAAAAAAAACTGTCACATGACGTCTACTGGCGGGAAAATGACGTCGCTCCACCATCACAAGACCATTATCTCAAGTCCAGTACAGCTTCAACCCCAGTCACATAACAATGTAAGTAATAATGTCAATGCAATTCAAAACACAGAAACGCAGATTCGTACAAAGATACAATAAACAAACTGAGAGCAGGATGGAAACAGTCAAATGAGCACGTTTTTGATGTACAAACACGAGAAAATCTGCAGATGCTGGAAATCCAAAGCAACAGCACGAACTCTACTGATTCCTCCAGCATTTTGTTTGATGTAACAGTCTTTAATGGGCATCTTAAATTTCATCAAAGGGAATTGAGAAGAAATATTTCTATCTGCAAAGAAAGAGGCAAACTGGTTACAGGAATAAAAACAGTACACGAAATAGCAGATTAATCGATGCAGGGAATTAAACTGGTTAGATTGTATAAACTCGAGAAGATGTGCAGATGCCGGAAAGCCAAGGCAACAGAGAGAACTCTTCTGAGATCCCCCATCATTTTTTGTGTGATGTTGCTGATCTAGTAGTCTTTCATGAGCAGCTTAAATCTGTTAGATGTTTAAAGAAATTGAGAGGAAATATTTCAGTCAACAATATAATGAGCAGCGCGGTTAAGTACCATAAACAGTACTCAAAATAGAGCTGAGTAGATGCAGTATGGCCAGAATTAAAAGACAGAAAAACAATCATGACAGCACGGACACGCTTGACAAGCGTCAGATAAAAGGTCAGAGGAAAGCGGGAGGGGGAGAGTGAGAGAGAAAGAGAGAGACAGACAGACAGACAGACAGAGAATGTCAGCGAGAGACAGGTGTTTAGATTGCAGGATTGTGATGTCCTCCTCTATCTGCTAACTTCTGGTACAGAGTGAGAGTGTGGGGTTCACTCTGTCCCTGTGAGTTTCTGGTACGCTGTCAAAGTGTGGGGTTCATTCTGCGCTTGTCAGTCTCTCGTTCTGCGTGAGTGCGGGCTTCATTCTGTACTTCTCGAATCACTCCGTAAAGAATTACTTCCTGATGTTAGTCTGAAATCCCCCTTTAACCAGTCTCCACGTGTGGCCCAGTTTCCTTGTTGATGGATTAATTTTGAAGTAGCAGCTGTCATCCACCTTGCTTCTACCCTAATGATTCTGAACACTTCCACCATATATTTCCTCTCATTCTATGTCAACTTAGGCCAAATAGGTTTAATTCTCTCAATCGTTGTGCATAGCTCACACCCTGTAGTCCAGTCGCCTTTCTGTGAACTTATTCTAGTGCCGTCACCTCTCTCAGAAAATATGAGGATCAGAATTGCATTCTACAGATTAAGGAAAAAGACTCTTGACATGAGTTCCTCTGAGCGCATTATATCGCCCGACATAATATTAGCTTTCCTAAATACTTCAGCGTATTGCCTAGATGTTGATAGTGATGTTTTCCAGGACACAAAATTATTTCTCATACAAAGCACTTCCTTACTCAATAAATCAATTGTACAATATTTCTACTTTCTATATGTAATATTTTACATTTACTTGCATTGTATTTGTCAAGTCAAACTTCAGTTTCGGGAAAATATTAGGACCAAGAGGCAATAGAAAATAAAATTTAAAAGTAACAGCTAGAATTCACTGAAAGACCGGACGAAACCTACTGCCTGAGGGCTGCTTCTGCCCGGAATATTTGGGCGGACCCCGCAGCGTCACAGCCGCAGTCCGAGAGCAGCGTTGGAATCCTCGGTAAGTTTCCGAACTTTAAATAACTTGAGACTGTTTCATGGAAAAGAGCACTGCTGTCACTGCGTTTGGGTTAACTTCGGCACCGGATCATCGCGCTTAGGCACTTCTCGGAAACGGCGCGAGGCTGAAGGAGAGCTCGCGAACCTTCGAGAGAGTTCGCCCAGTTTGAAACCATAACGGTCGGAGGCCATAACGGTCCATTACAAAGTCCAAGAGGCAGCTGGTTTTTCGCCTTAAACTTAACCTTATGACTTATGACTTAATTTATGACATGCCGACTGACTAATAGAACTGAACTATCAAACTGCCACACTTACGAAAAATAAAAGGAAAAAAAAAGGAAAAGTGGTTTGGTCATTGAGTGGAATCCAGTTAAAATCGTTCGGGTAGGCGCATTCAATCCCTTTCAAGTGGGGATGCTGCACATGTTCAAAGAAGAACAAGAACTCCAAGAACAGTTAAAAACTGATTGACAGTGAAGAAACTGGTTGACAGTGAGAAAGAAAAACTGTTTGACCGGGAAACTGGAGGACCAGGAAGTAGAAATCTGGAAGCTTTGAGCTGGAACAAGAGCAATAGCCTGGAATCCTGAAAAAGGGAGAAAATCAAGTTAAGATACAACAACATTAAAACATCACTAAAAAGTTGTACTTACCCTTTCACACATGAACAGCCTGCAGAGGAAATCAAACATGGCTGATCAAGCAATTGGGAAATCAGTTGAAAAACTCAAGCTAGTGCGAACAACAGCAAAAAGATTATTTTCTCGTCTGGCCAACAGTATTACCAGGACTTATGAAGACATGCCTGAAGAGGAGCTCAGAGTTTAGATAAACTCACAATAGAAGCTGAGAAAGCCATGGAAGTCGATGATGTGGAGGTTGGACTCACTGCAGAATGGAAGGCGGAGCTGAGCACAGAGAAAGTAGCAGTGTTAACTGAACAGCAAAAAGCCTACATGGCAAAGACGGCAAATGAGTGCCAGTTGAAACTGAATGAGGTCAGAAGCCTAATCCAGGAGACTGTTTAGAACAACTTCGGAAATTTGAATTGTTCACAGAACTACAAGGAGCAGAGGATGAATGTGAAAATATCGCTGCTGTACAACCTGATGGCCACCAGGAGACGTATGACGTCAGGCTTAACCACCTGCAAGGACTGGTAAAGATAGCGAAAGAGGTGCATGTTCGTTGGAAACGATGGATCCCACCAGGGGATCGGAAGGACCTTCAGGGTTGCTTAAAGGGGCTCGAACTCCACATCCTCAAGTTGGTTTCCAAGAAGGCCCACTTCAAACAGGCAAGGTGAAAGGAGGAAGCTGAAAGACTAACACTGACGGCACTGGGCTTTTCCTCCAATTTTCCCATGCCAGCCATCAGATTGAAACCGATGGCCCTTCACACGTTTACTGGCAGCAAACGTGATTTTCACAGGAGGAGAAAGGACTGGGAAACATTCCAGAGGCAGGGAGAGCCGACCGCTTCAAGAGAGTTAAAAAAGGTTCAAAATACTGGACAGTCTTGAGAACAAAATCAGAAGAGACCTTCGTCTCACGACTTACAACATCTGAGATGACATCATCCGTCTTTTGGAAATCGCTATGAAAATCAATCGTGCATTGTTATTGAAATAGTGGAAGGGTTACAGAAAATGCCAGCTGTCAGAAATCAGTCGCCACGGAAAATAGTGGATTTAATTCAAACTGTTGAGACGGCACTTCAAGATTTGAGTGACCTTGGAGACACGGGTGCCATCAAAAATCCGCTGGTGACAAGATCAATTGAAAGTAATCTTCCAGAAACTCTCAAAAAGGAATGGCTGGTCTATGTCGCTGACAGGGGAAATGCTGGGGCACCAGATAATCGGTTTGACAGTCCTGAAAGAGCAAGAGGGCATATGTGAGCAGCTCTAGCAACTGAGGGATGAAGAGCCAAGTAGAAGAGAAACCAGCTGAGCCATGCCTGAACCAAGTCTACCAAGTCAGATGGCGACCATGCAGGGTGTGTAGTCTGCGGTGATAGAAAGCACAAAAGGAAACTCTAATTTTGCGAACAATTTCGAGCGCTAGAGAAACCAGAGAAAAGGCTGGAGTATGAAAGTTGGGAGCATGCAAGAGGTGTCTCGAGGTTCATGATGACAGTTCAGACTGCAAACCCGCCTATCTGTGTAAAACCAAGACTGCAAGGATGAACATACCCCTGAGCGTCATTACCATCTGTGCCCCAAGCTGAAATTAAAAAAAAAGCAACGCAGGTCAGAAAAAGAGCAGAATCGGTCCAGAGGACGATAAAGGCAAGTAGAAATATACAGAGGATCAAGCGGAGTTCTTCAGCAAAATTGCACCAGAATTGCCCAAACAATATCTCAGTGTATTTTCAAACACGGCATCCAGAGCCTTCAGCGCTGTGAAAGGTAAACCGGGCCTTCTGGTGGAAAGTGGACTGCAAGAGCTGCCAGTGATTATGATGCTTCTCGAGGTTACAGCTAATGCTGGACAAATATCGGAAAGGGAATTGACTTGGCTTCAGACACCAATTATAGAACCCACACGGCTACCAGCAGACTGAACCTCAGAATGTGAGGAAATGACTCTCATCGTACATGGAGTTGCGGGATGAAAATTCAGGTGGAGAAAAAGCAGTACCTTTTAAAAATCAGAGTAAACACTTCCAAGAGCACTCTCAAATCACGCCAATTGGTTTGTTATGGACTAGACGACATTGCAAATGTCCACAAACATGTGACACCGAAGCAACTGCAGAAGTTCTTCCCAGACATACCACTTGATGAACTCCTGACATAGGGAAATAGATTTACTTATAAGCCATAGAGAAGGTCAGCTGGCGCCTCAGAGAATCAGAGTTGTTGGAGATCTCGTGCTGTGGGACGGACAACTGGGGAAGATGGTCGGAGGAGCACATCCTGATCTCTTTGAGGAACTGTCTGTGTCGGCCCACGAGGAGCTCACCTGCACAATCCAAGAGCAACTATCACCAAACAGACAGGATGGCATCAAGCTCAGGAGTCAGGTTCTTCCGCCACCATCTGGGACTTCCTGGAGTGGTGGAAGTGGGATACTACTGGCGCAGCATGCGAGCCAAAATGCGGGTTTTGCCGCTGCGGAAACTACCAGCCCGGCGGCAAAGGAAAGACTCTGGCTGAAGAGAGGGAACTTGAAGTTGTAAAAAGAGGCCTCACCTATGTCACAGGTGACCGCCACAGCAAGGAACCACGCTGGCACGCCAGATATCCTTGGTTAGAAAATCCAGCTTCCTTGCCAAGCAATAAAAGATCAGTCGGGGCGACATTTCTCAAGACGGAAAAGCAACTAGCCAAAGAAACCGAGTGGCTAGCTGCCCACACTGCTCAAGTGTATGATATGGTCGATCGAAGGGCTGCAATGAAATTGTCCAAAGACACGGTCATAAACTGGAATGGACCAGTCTGCTACTTGAGTCACCTTATTGCTTCGAATCCGCACTCTTTTACGACCCCAGTGAGACTCGTGTGGATCAGCAGCCAAAAGTTCAGAAGCATGAGCTTGAATGACCTGCTAGTGAAAGGTTCAGATGTCTTTAACCACATTCGATCTGTCCTACTCAGATTCAGGGGTGGAGTGTACGCTGCTTTGGGTGACATAAAAAAGGTGTCCAATTCGGTCTGGTTGGAAGACCGGGAATTATACCTACATTGATTCCTCTGGCGAGACTCCGAGGATGAGGAGCTGGGGGAATATACAATCATAAGAGTGAACATCGGAGATAAACCAGCAGGGTGCATTGCGCAGCTAGCAAAGCGCGAAACTGCTAACCTCCCTCCTTTCAACCACCTCAAAGAGAAGCGGCAGGTGTTCCAACCCGACAGCTACATCGATGACATTCTCACATCCCACAACAACCTTGACCAGCTGAAATCCATCACAGCAATTGTGGAGCAGATCCTGAAGGCCGGAGGTTTCGAGCGTAAGACCTGGGTCTTTTCTGGGCAAAGTGGGAGGAAAGAGTACAATGACAAGCTGGAGAATTCCAACGCAGGAACCATGATCTTGCCGAAACAAATGCGCGATGATGACAACGCACTTGGCCTGGGCTACATAGTAGAAGAGGACAACCTCCATGTCATGATTGCAATCACTTTCTCGAAGAGAAAGAAAAAAATCAGACTTGGCCAAGACCTTCTACAAGAGCAGATCAGAGACCAGACGCCAAACCCCCCTGACACGAAGAGAACTGCTCAGCCAAGTATCAAGGCTGTATGACCCAGTTGGCCTGGTAACACCTGCTAAGAAAAAGGGAACTATTCTGGTACGAAGGGCGTTCCAAGAGGCAACGAGCGAAAGGTGTCCAGTCAAAGACACGTGGGGCATAGCACTCTCAGATGGCCTCAGGAAGGATGCAATTAAGCTCTTCGAGGAGTATGTTCAACTTGGCAATGTAAAGTGCACCAGGCACTGATCCCAAGCTTCACTGAGGATCCCTGGGCAATCACGTTCTCTGATGGAAGCGAGTACGCCTGTGGAAATGTGATGTACCTAAGGGTGAACTCGGACCAGGGCTCAATCGTCAGGCTAGTGGAGTCTTAAGCCAAATTAATTCCCTTGGATCACAAAGGTGATGCTCTCAAAGCAGAGATATGTGGAGCAATGTTTGTCTCACGCCTGAAAAAGTACTTTGACGTCCATAGCCGAACCCAAGTTGGGAGGTGGTACCATCTCATTGATAGCCAAGCAGTCCTTGGTGCAATACAGCGTGAAAGCTATGGCTATAAAACATGCTTTGCAAAAAGGATCGGAGAGATTCAAAACAGCACAGGGATCCAGGACTGGCGATGGATTCTTGGTCCGCAAAAATTTGCTGATGTAATTTCCAGAGGAGCCAGCCTTCAAGACCTGGGTGAAGACTCAGAGTGGCAAAATGGGACAAAGTTTTTGAGTTTGCTAATGAATGAATGGCCGATGAAATTAGCCAAAGAACTAGCAACCACTGCCAGAGACAGCATCAACAAGATGCAAAAGAAGGCATTTGTTGCTGCTTTGACAAGGGTCCAGGCAAAGAAACACGAACCAGCACAAAAACAGTCCCAGGTCAAAACAGAACAACAAAGTCTGCCTGCAGCGTCTGCCATCCGAAGCCTTGTGGACATCAAGCGGTTCAGTGTTCTAACTCGACTAGTCAAAACAGAAGCATGGATCTGGAGAGCAGCAAAAAAAGTTCATTGGGCGGAATCAAGCCGTGAACAGTCCGAAGTGGGAGGCAGTTTCTTTGGCAGGAGTCATCTCAGTAAGGGAACGAGAAGATGCTGTAAGAGACATTTTTCTAGTAGCACGAGAGGGCTCAGCCTTCCTACGCACCACTACAGACAGGCTGGTAGTCTGCAAAGACCAAGTCTCTGGGCTGTTGGTTTGCGGTGGCCGAGTGCAAATCTTGAAAGAAGATCAAGTTGATGTTCTCATCTTGCCCTATGATGCCTGGGGAAGCCCACAATGAGAGTCATGACGGAGTGGCCGGAACCTTGCTCAAGGTGAGAGGGAAGGCATGGGTCATAAGGGAAAGGAAAATTACCCAAAATGTTGTCGATCGCTGCATGCTCTGCAGGAAGGCAAAAGCAAGGAAATGTCAACAAGTAATGGCTGCCTTGCCCCTAGAAAGATCTGAACCTGCTGCACCATTTAAATTCACAACGGTGGACCTCTTTGGACCCTACCAAGTAAAAGATGATGTCAAGAAAAGAATAACACTGAATGTGTGGGGAGTGGTATTTTGCTGCATGGCTAGCAGTGCCATCCACACAGAGCTGGTCAACTGCCTATCAACCGAAGGATTCCTGATGGCCTATCAAAGGTTCACAGCAATCAGGGGACATCCAAGCACCAATTCAATTGGAGCAAACCCTGTTTTGGAGGAGATGTACAGATTCTTGGGCGGCCTGAACGAAGCAGCCCTGCAGGAGACCGGGGCAAAAAATGGAACTGAGTGGATGTGGAAAATCCATCCGCCGGATTTTTCATGCAGGAGTGGTGCTGCAGAAGCCGCTGGACGCATTGCGAAGAGAGGACTCCGGAGACTTGGGAAGGAGTCTGGGCTCAGTTATTGCGAGTTCCAGCCAACTCTTCACATAGCAGCCAACCTGGCCAATGAACACCCAGTTGACGCCAGGGTGCAGAGCCGGGAAGACTGTATTCATTATGCCACACCCAATACTCTTCTACTCGGTCGAGCTTCTCAAAGTGGGGATTTCAAAACCTTTCACATATCCACCTACCCCTACAAAAGACTCCGAGCAATGCAGTCAGTGGTGAACAAGTTCAGGAGGTGCTGGAGCCAACTCGCTGGTCCTAATTTGTTTGTCAGGAGAAAATGGTATACTGCACACAGAAATGTCCCTGTTGGGGACAACGTTGGGTTAAGCGACGAAAATGCACTGAGAGGACATTTCAAGCTTGGCAGAGTCGTCAAGACTAATCCAGAGAGCAAAGGCATCGTGAAGGACGTCAACGTCATGATCTTCCCAAGCTGCAGTGTTCCTGTGACAAAAGCTCTGAAAGTAACAACCAGTCATCCAAACTGTGATGGCAGAAAAGACAAGATCCAAACCACCATCCTTCACTGGGACGCCAGGCGGCTGGTTGTCTTACTACCTGCTGAGGAACAGATGGAAAGTTAAGTCAACAATATTTTGTAAGAACACCGAACTGGAACCACCAAGTTTGCCTTTGAAGCTAGCGATCTAGCCAGTGTTTCCATGGGAAGATCGAGTAGGAAGTATCAAGTCGAACTTGAGTTTCTAGAAAGTATTGGGACCAAGAGGCAAAAGAAAATTAAATTTAAAAGCAGGAACAAGAATTCACTGATAGACCGAACGGAACCTACTGCCTGAGGGCTGCTTCTGCCCGGAACATTTGGGCGGACCCCGCAGCGTCACAGCCGCAGTCCAGGAGCCGCGTTCGAATCCGCGGTAAGATGCCGAGTTTTAAATAACTTGAGGCTGTTTCATGGAAAAGAGCACTGCTGTCACTGCGCTTGGGTTAACTCCGCCACGGGGATCATCGCGCGCAGGCACTTCTTGGAAGCGCGAGGCTTAAGAAGAGCTCGCGAACCTTCGAGAGAAGGTTTGAAACCATAACCATCGGAGGCCATAACCGTCCGATAATGAAACGGAGGTGCAGGTCCGAATTCGTCTACAAGGTACGAGAGGCAGCCAGTTTTTTTCACCTTATGCCTAATGACTAATAACTGACCTATGACTGATTACTAATGACTGACTTATGACTGATTACTAATGACTGACTTATGCCTTATTACTTATGACTAGGCTAATGACTGGCTTATGACTTACGATTCATTACTTATGACAAATGTCTACTGACTAATGGAACTAACGGAAATGTCAAGCTACCGCACTTGCGAAAAATAAACTTCAGGTAGGCGCATTCAATCCCGTTCAAGTGGGGAGTCTGCGCATGTTCAAAGAGAACAAGAACTCCGACTTGACAATGACATCTATACCCACCATCTTGTCCATTTATGCTATTCCTACTTTACTGTATTAATTCCATGCGCCTTGCTCATTGAAAAATCCTCGTGTGATAGTGATGGAGTCATACAACACTACTGCTTTTATACAGGAACTGCAGCCGACCTGGACCCTTCCAAACTATTATTCTGCCTCGTTGTATCAACTGGAGCCTGGATGATAGCCATCCATAATCCTTCCAGCCATGAAGCTAATTTAAATTTCTCTTCAATATTGACATCATATTTACATTCAGCACTTCCGCTGGCAACCTGATCAACAACCACACCACCCTCTGTGAAGAACTTCTGCCTCATGTTCCCTTCAAACATTTCACATTTCACTCTTAACCTCCAGTTCTGGTCTCAGCCACTCCGTGGGGAAAAGCGGCTTAGAATTACTCTCGAGCCAAAGGGGATAAATTCAGTCAACTTCACTTGCCCCGTCACTGAAAAGTTCCAATAACCAATGGACGTACTTCCAATGAGAATTCATCTCATGTTCTGGATATTTATTGATTATTTGTGTACTATTATTTCTTCTGTATAATATTTGAACATTTTCATTTTGTTTTTTTTTTCCTTGATGTTCTTATAGTTACAATCCTATAGATTCGTTGAACAACCAAGAAAATTAATCTCAGGTTTCGATATGCTGACATGTATTTATATCCATAATACTTTTTCGTACTTTGAACTTCTGTCTACTGCCTTCACATCTCACTTCATTTTAAAGACTATTTTTATTTGTTACATTTACACTGAAACATGTATCAAAACGCGTCTTTTCCATTTCTATTTTTTTCATTTGATCACTGGATGGTAATCCAGTACAACCCTCAATTCATTGTTGATTTTTATGTGCCCCTTGTCTTTCTCCATATAACAGCTATCACACAGCGAGCAGTTATTTGCAGCCTTACCTTCATTACGGTGGATGAATACCAGTGCCTAACCAACTGTCCTTTGGAAGAAGAGAGAAAATGGTGGAAGATCTTCTGAATATATTTGCTACAGCAATAACACCTGTGAGCTGTCTCAAAGATTGAAAAGTGGCTCATGTTGTTCCATTGATTAAAAGAACTATCAAGGGACAAGTCAGGGAACTAACGAAATTACAGATGGAAATTCTGAGCGACAGCAATAACAGGCATTTAGATAAACAGTGTCTGATGAGGAGGCCCTAGCAAGGCTTGGTGTGCCGGAAGTTGTGGTTTATCAATCTTTCAGATATGTTTGAAGAGGTAACGTAAACAAAACTGTTTCTTAGAATACATGTTGATCATTAGTGTTGTGCTGCAGGGGGCATTGCTGGGAGCCTTTTAATTAATTATTTCAATAAAATCCATGCATTCAAATGTACAAGTCGATCAATAAGTTAAGACATTGTATTGATAGTCATGAAAGGTTTTATAGATTACAGGTAGATAGTGATGATTTGGGGAAGAGGACCACAAATTGGCAAATGGAATATAACACGGATAAATGTGTACTTGTGAGGAGGCGGAAGCGAGTTGGACTCTATTTACATCCGTCTATAGATATAGGTAACAGGATATTAACAAATAAAACTTTATTCAGATTGAAAAATAAAACTACAAATGGTGCCATACATTTTATTTCTTTCCATTCAAGGTCGATGCTTTGAGTCGTGTTCTATTACATTACTACACATCAATCAGTAGCACTAACACTCACGTCACACTCTGGGGTGGTTTACAACTGCAGTAATTGAGGCTTCCTCACCCAAACCGGCCTCTTCCTCTCCAGTAACAGAACAACTCGACGTCATGCTCCTTCACCACCGCGTCCTTGCGGTGGCTGCACCAAGCTTCAGTGCGTCACTCAGCAGGTACTCAAGCAGCCTGAAATGTGCCAGCCAGAGCCAGGCAGCAGATGAGTGATTCGAAAATGTCCTGGATCATAGGGCACTTCATGGTGCCTGGCTCCGCCACCTTTACCAGGTGTTTTGCCTCCTTTCGTCGGACAGACATGATCCTGCTTCACTCAGGTCGCTGCTGAGTGACAAACAGAATGCTACTATCTCCTTTTATACACAGAGCCTCTGCCTGCCCGAGGAAGGTGCAGAGAGAAAGTGTTGAGAAGGAGATGAAACAGAGTAGGAGTGATTGACTGCAGAGAGCATGCCTTCATCTTCCAGCTCTCCCTCCACTTTAATTTAACCACCAATTTCCAACATTTTTCAAAAAAAAACCCGAAACACAACATTCCAGACAAACTCTCTCACAGACGGGTACATACTGAATGATTTCCTTGATTTTACTCTCTCCAGCTCTGTTCCAAAATTAAACGAAATAATTCTTGATTCTGCAATTTTTAGAGCTCTGTGAAAGTGCTGTCTCCCCCTCTCCCAGCCCATGAGCAGTGCAGAGTACCCTCCTTATACAGAGGCTGGTGGGCGAATATGCAGTTGATCTCTATGATAAATTCATTAAAATAGTTGTGGCGCCAGATAAGTGAAGAGGAAACGACAATCCAATAACAGAAAGGAGTAGAATATGCAAGCAGATTTGTGATTCTGGAACCTTCTGAAGAACCGTTAAGAAAGCTTAAACCATTGGACTGCATATTCATTGAAAACACCGATAGAAGAAACGTACTCAGACAGATGATTAGGAAAGCCAAAATTGACTCCATAAAGTGTCCTTGGTGAGCAGAATCAAGGTTAATCGCAAACCATTTTACAGTTATGTTGAGAAATGGCGGAGAGGGCAGACCCACACAATTTTAAAGAAGTGATGTGCCTGAAGTCAGAGCAAGTGGCTGAGGTATTAAATAGATACTTTGTGAAAGTATTTACCGAAAAGAAGGAATTAAAGGATAGTGAAAACAGAGCGAAGCATGCTGACATTCAGAGACATGTTGAGATTAAGGAGAAGGCATTGATGTGTCTACAGTAAAGTAATAAGATGGATGAGACTCCAGAGCCTAATGACATATATCCTAAAATAGTGAAAGAAGCAAGTGAGCAGATATCTGAGGATTTAACAAGGTACTTTTGTGGCATCACTAACAAGAGACAAGGTCCTGGAGAACTCGAGAGTGGCGTTGCTGTACCTTTATTTAAGAAGGAAAATAGGGATAATGCAGGTAATTATAGCCCGGTCAGCTTCAGGTCAGTGGTAGGGAAGCTGTTGAAGAGGACTCATGCACATTAGGAAAGGCAAGGTCTGTCTTGGGACAGTCAGCATGGCTTTGTCTGGGCTGGTCATCCCTAACAATCTTGATTGAGTATATTGAGGAGGTGAAGTAGATACGAGATGTGGGTAAAGCAGTGGATGTAATTGATATGGACTGAATTAAGGCATTCAATAAGGATCCGCATACCAAGTTGACTTCAAAGACAAAGATGCTTCTAAACCAGGGTGAATTGCATTTTGGATTGGAACAGGCTTGCCCAGAAAAGGCAGAATAGGGGCGGAAGACTGTCATAATGGCTGGAGGTCTGTGACGCGTGGTGTTCCACAGGGATCCGTGCCAGAACCACTTGATTTTGATATTCTGTATATCAATTATTGGATTAAGATAGAGATGGGTGGTTTAGCAAGAGTGCAGATGACACAAAGAATCCTCATTAGGTGATCAGAGGTGGAGAGGGACAGTAACTTAAATTCCTCAGGTTTATCATATGAGAGGAACTGCCCTGGGGCATGCATGTAAATGCCGTTACAAACTAGGTGCAACAGCCTTTCAACTTTATTCAGAGTTTCTACATTTTTGGGATACAGTTGGGGACAGTTTGAATGACAGGCACAACACAGAGGACTCTTGTGAGCTACCTTTGGTGGTCAGTGCCCTGTGGGAGCGTTGGGCTTAACTAATTGACAATGATGTTTTTACCCGAATTAGAAAAACTGAATGGATGAGGGTGACCTTGTTCATCATGAGATGTTGAAAAGTGCTGTACATGTAGAGACAATGAATAGCGGGGTAGACAATATGGGTGGGAGTGGTCTGTACACGCTCATCTTTTTCCTCTGCATTTGGCAAAGCACAAGAGGGAACATTATCAAAGGGAGCTAAGAAGGGAACAACAGTTATCGAGGGGTAATTTTGATCTCTATTTTCATAAAACTAATCAATCAAGCAAAATGCCGTGGAAGAGAAATACATGGAGTGGTCAGGGCCTGTTTTCACAGCATTATGTTGGAGAAACTACCAGGAACATGTTATTTTCGATGTGACCTGTGTAATAGGGTTGCATGGGGTAAATAGATCAGCAACAGATAAGTAGATAAGCAGTGGCAGATATTTAAAATCTCCGCAGAGAATAACCCCAATTCGAACGAACCAGGAGAAAGAAAAACTCTCTGTGGTCAATAAATTAGACCAAGGGAAATATTACAGAGTAAAATAGAGAAAGTGCCAAGGCCTACAGGTAGACCAGCGGACAGAGAATACTGCAGGACCTAGAGGTGAGTGACTCAGTAACAAAATCTGACAAGGGAATTGTAGGAAGTTTTACTCAATACTGTGAACATTGTTCACTTTTGAGCACCGTTCAATAGGTTACACCGGTCAGAATCATGGGAGAAAAAAACTAACGGGACAAAAGCAAGCGCAACCAAGTCCAGGACAGCACTCCTTGCAAGGTCCCACTGAAGGGAAATTCTCAAATGTGTCTTAATGGTTCAGAGAAGTAAAAAGACAAAAGCAGGTAACTAATTTTGTTAACATCACTTTTGTTGTTGGCAAATTTATTATATCCAGACGCCTATAATGGATTATCCATCGTAACAACAGTTCTGATGTTTTTCTTCGTATTTACACAGTTTGTTGTCTTTTCAACACTTGTCATGGAGCAGGGTAAGTGAAGTTGCCAAGACCATGGAGAAGGTGGATGAGCGCCGGAAAGATCTGAAAGTAGATAAATCACCTGGTCTGGATGGTCTACATGACAGCTTTCAGGAAGAGGTGGCTGAGCAGATTGTGGAGGGATGAGTGATGACCATTCAGGAATCAAGAGATTCTGGCATGATACTGGGGCACGATAAAATTCCAAATGCCTCCCCATTCTTCAAGAAGGAAGATAAGAAAAAGAATGGACATTATAGGTAATTTCATCTGATCTCAGTGATTTCGAAGATGTTGGAGATATTTGCTAAGGGTACTTGGAAGCACTGATAAAATAGGCTAAATTAAAATGGTTGCGCCTGCATTCAGAGATTGTGCACGCTGATCTTTAACGCCAGCACAAGGGAGACATCTTCGCCACATCCACTTTGTCTTGTACTTTCAATATTCAATTGCTATCAATGACACCGCCCCCCATTCTCCTGAAGTCCAGCGAGTACAGCCGTGAGTCCTCAATCGCTCCTTAAATATTAACCCTTCCATTTTCTGAATCATTTTCACAAACCTTCTTTGGACTCTCTCCAATGGATAGACAACAGGCGCACAACTACCCACAATACTCCAAGTGCGGTTTGACCAATGTCTTTTCAATCCTCAGCAATACGTTTGCTTTCTGTATACTTGTTCTCCTGAAATGAATGAAAACATTGGATTTGTCTTTCTTACCCCCGACTCAGCCTACAAGTTAACCTTTAGAAATCCTGCAGGAGGACTTCCAAAATCTTTTCACCTTTGTTTACTAAATAAAAACCCACTTAGAAAACAGTCTATACCATTCCTGCTTATATGCATTACTGTATCATTCCAAGTGCAACATTCCATCTGCCACTTCTTTGCCCATTCTCCCAATCTGTCGAAGTCTTTCTGCATACTTCCTTCTTCCTCAACACTATCTGCCCCTCCAGATATCTTCAAATTGTCTGAAAACCTGACAACGAATCCATTAATTCTGTCATCCAAATTATTGACCTATCAGCTCAAAATACGTGATCCAGCAGTCCGCACAGCCATTCACAACTCAGTTCATCCAGCTGAACTGTCAAGGCTCTTGCTTTGAAGCAAATGCAGTTTAAACCAATTGTCTTTTCCCTCCTTTGCCTGTGCTCTCGTCTATCCCGTTGACTAAATTTGCTCTCTTTGGTGACAGTATTATGCGCTGGTCAGTGCCTGTCACTTCCAATTACACCCTTCCAAGCATAACGGACAAATCTCCAGTTTAGGAGCACCCATCCCTTATGTAAAAGTACCCCAACTCCAGAAGAAATTGCAGTGATACGAGTACTACAATCTTGGCCTCTGCATCGGTTTCTCAGTCAAATATTCATCTGAGTCATTATTCTGTTTCTATTCCCACCAATACACGGCCGTGGGAGTAATCTAGAAATTACTGCTCGAGTTGTGTTTCTGTAAGTTCTTTGCTCGTCCCCTCTACTCACGGTGCCCAAGCACAACGGTCTTTTTCGACGTTTTATGCAGCACGAGCAGTTGAGAATTTTCTGCAGCCGTTCCCGTACGTTCCTGACCTTGGTACTCGGGAGGAAACACACGATCCTGATATCTATTTTACAGTATTCCTGAGTTTTCTCCCAACTACTTTCCAGTCTGATCTTTTCCCTTCCTGCTGGGCACCAGCAGCCTGGCTGGTGCTGTTGTGCCCTGATAGGCCATGCCAACATCATTATTCAGAACGTGTACTTGTTGTCAGGGTAACCTCCACTGGGGGACGTTGCACTGTGTGACGCTTGTCCTCGTCTCTGCTGGTGGTCAACAAACTTATCAGCATCCTGCACCTTAGGTGTGACCATCTCACGAATATTCTGGTCTCAGTGTCCCAGCCGATCCTTGCTGTGTCGATCACCACATCCATTTGCTTCACACGCTCAGTCAGGAGCTGCAGCCGGTGCACTTCCCTCATGTGAAGTTATTGGGGACTCTGTCTGACTCCCTGAGCTGCTGCATCCTGAGGAAGAACCTATGTGTCAGCATATACTACTCCGTGTCTCATTTTCTTCAGGGCAAACATAGTAAATATAAATGGATCAATAAAAAGCCACAGACAACTAAGACAGGCAAAACGCCAATCCACAAAATATAACAAATGTTGTAAGTAATAATAAATACATAATAAATACGAAGTTAGTATCGAGAACATGAGTTGTGGTGTCCCTGAATGTGAGTTCATTACTGGGGTGAGTGCACTTGTCCCCTCTGCTTCAAAACCCTTATCTTTGAGGGGTAATGACTATTCGTGAACGTGGCGCTGTGGGACTAAATGCTCCTGTAACTCTTTGTTGATGGCAGCATCGAAAGCGAGCATCACCTGGATGATGGATTTTTTGATGATGGATGCCGCTTTCCTGCGACAGTACTCCTGGAAGATGAGCTCAGTGGTGGGCAGGGTTTATCTGTGATTGATTTGCTGCATCCACCACTTTTCACTGGCTATTCCATTCAACGGCCTTCGTGTTTCAATACCAGGCCATGATGCAACCAGTCAGGATAATCTCCACTGTACATCTAAAGAGGTTTGTCTGAGTTTAAGATGATGAATTAAATCTGCTGCAGACCTACATAGTACAGCATAGGCTGTAATTTCTGAAAGAAAAACTTTTCTGGATTCCATAAAAATTGTGCTGCTTTCAGCCTATACACAAACAATCCTAGTCAATATTGGGGAAATTACAGTCACGCACGCCACTAAGTTGTTTTTACACCTGTCCATAACCTACCTACATTTCAGTTCCTCTTTCTCCTGCAGGCATTACTATAATCCTTGGAAATTGATGCACAACACATCATGTTTTCTTTCATCAACACTCCGTTACTTCCTCAAAGATGCGTAGTAGGAGGGAGGCGTCCATGAAGTATAGACCAGACCATAACTCCATAAGAAAAAGGAGCAGGTCGGCCGTTCGGCCCATCGAGTCTGCTCCGCTATTTCATCATGAGTTGATCCAATCTCCCCTTCAGTCCTATTCCCGCGCCTTCTCACCATAATCTTTGATGCCCTGACTACTCAGATACCTATCAATCTCTGCCTTAAATACACCCAATGATCCGGCCTCCACTGCCGCCCCTAGCAACAAATTTCACAGATTCACTACCCTCTGGCTAAAAATAAAATTTCGCATCTCCGTTCTGAATGGGCGCCCTGCAATCCACAATTCATGCCCTCTCGTACTAGATTCCCCCACCATGGGAAACAATTTTGCCACATCCACTCTGTCCATGCCTTTCAACATTCGAAATGTTTCTATGAGGTCCCCCGTCATTCTTCTAAACTCCAAGGAGTACTGTCCAAGAGCGGTCAAACGTCCCTGATATGTTAACCCTCTCATTCCCAGAATAATTCTAGTGAATCTTCTCCGAACCCGCTCCAACGTCAGCACATCCTTTCTTAAATAAGGAGCCCAAAGCTGCACACAGTATTCCAAGTGAGGTCTTACCAGTGCCTTATCGAGCCTCAACATCACATCCCTGCTTCTATACACCATTCCTCTAAAAATGAATGCCAACGTTGCATTCGCCTTCTTCACCACCGACTCAACCTTGAGGTTAACCTTAAGGGTATCCTGCACGAGAGCTCCCAAGTCCCGTTGCATCTCAGAACTTTTAATTAAATAATAGTTTGCCCGTTTATTTCTTCTACCAAAGTGCTTGACCGTACACTTTCCGACATTGTAATTCATTTGCCACTTCTTTGCCCATTCTCCCAATCTAACCAAGACTCTCTGCAGACTCTCTGTTTCCTGAGCACTACCGGCCCCTCCACCTATCTTTGTATCATCAGCAAACTTAGCCACAAAACCATCTATTCCATAATCCAAATCGCTGATCCACAACGTAAAAAGAAGCGGCCCCGACACAGACCTCTGCAGAACACCACTGGTAGTCGGCAGACAACCAGAATGGGACCCCTTTATACCCACTCTCTGTTTCCTGCCAATCAACCAACGCTCTGTCCACGTATGTAACTTTCCAGTAATTCCATGGGCTCTTATCTTGTTTAGCAGCCTCATGTGCGGCACCTTGTCAAAGGCCTTCTGAAAATCCAAATACACAGTATCCGCTACATCTCCCTTGTCTATCCTACTTGTAATTTCCTCAAAAAAAATTGCACTAGGTTTGTCAGGCAGGAATTTCCTTTAGCAAACCATGCTGAGTTCTACCTATCTTCTCAGATACTCCAGGTACTCCGTATCCTCATTCTTGACAATCGACTCCAACAACTTCCCAACCACCGATGTCAAGCTAACAGGTCTATGATTGCCTTTTTCCTTCCTTGCCCCCTTCTTAAGTAGTGGAGAGACATTTGCAATATTCCATCCTCCGGAACCAGGCCAGAATCTATCGACTTTTGAAAGATCTTTGCTAATGCCTCCGCAATCTCCAATGCTACTTCCTTCAGAACACGAGGGTGTATTCCATCGGGTGCAGGAGATTTATCTACCCTTGGACTATTCAGCTTCCTGAGTACTTTCTCTATCGTAACTGTGACTGCGCATAGTTCTCTTCCCTGACACCCTTGAATGTCTGGTATTTTGCTGATGTCTTCCTCAGTGAAGACTGATGCAAAATACTCGTCCTGTTACTCCGCCATCTCCTTATCTCCCATTACAATTTCTCCAGCATCATTTTCTATCGGTCCTATATCTACTCTCACCTGTCTTTTCCTCTTAATATACTTGAAAAAAAGCTTTCAGTATAATCTTTGATATTATTTGCTAGCTTTGTTTCATAGTTCATCTTTTCCTCTTAATGACCTTCTTAGTTTCCTTTTGTAAGCTTTTAAAAAATTCCCAGTCCTCTGTCTTCCCACTAATTTTTGCTTCCTTGCATGTCCTCTCCTTTGCTTTTACTTCGGCTTTGACTTCTAATGTCAGCCACGGTTGCATCCTTTTTCCATTCGAAAATTTATTTTTCTTTGGAATATATCTGCCTTGCACCTTCCCTACTTCTTGCATAAACTCCAGCCACTACTGCTTTGCTGTCCTTCCTGCTAGTGTCCCTTTCCAATCAACCTTGGCCAGTCACTCTCTCATGCCACTGTAATTTCCTTTACTCCACTGAAATACTGACTCATCGGATTTCGGCTTCTCTTTCCCAAATTTCACAGTGAACTCAATCATGCTGTGATCACTGCCTCCTAAGAATTCCTTCACTTCCATCTCTCCAATCAACTCTGGTTCATTGCACAATACCCAGTCCAGTACAGACGATCCCCTAGTGGGTTCAACAAAAAGCTGTTCTAAAAAAGCCATCTCGTAGTCATTCTACAAATTCTTTCTTTTGAGATCCAGCGCCGACCTGATTTTCCCAATCCACTCGCATGTTAAGATCCCCTACAAATATCATAACACTGCCCTTCTGGCAAGCCTTTTCTATTTCCTGTTGTAATTTGTAGTCCACATCACTGCAGCTGTTTGGAGGTCTGTAGATAACTGCATCAAGGTCCTTTTACCCCTGCGATTTCAAAGCTCAACTTATAAAGATTCTGTACCTTCGTTCCTATGTCAACTCTTTCAAATGATCGGATATCATTACTTACTATAAAAGCCACGCTACCCCCCCCCCTCCCCCACCTACCTGTCTATCCTTCCGATACACCGTGTATCCTTGGACGTTCAGCTCCTAGAGACATGTATCCTTTAGCCACGTCTCAGTGATGGCCACAATATCAGACCTGCCAATCTGTAACTGTACAACAAGATCATCCACCTTATTCCTTACGCTGCGTGCATTTTGGTATAACACCTTAAGTCCAGTATTTGGTACTTTTTGCGTTGATTGCACTGCACCTTTATTGCACTGCAACTCATCCCAATGGCTGCAAAATTGCTCCATCACTTGACTGTCCTTTCTGACAACCTTACTGCTCAGTACCTTAGATCTATTTCTGTTTTCTCTCTCCTCCGCTCCATCATTCCGGTTCCCATCCCCATGCCAAATTAGTTTAAACTCTCCCTTAGAGCTCTATTAAACCTTTCTAACAGGATATTAGTCCTCCTAGGATTCAAGTATAACCCGTCCTTTTTGTACAGATCGCACATGCCCCAAAAGAGGTCCCAATGATCCAGAAACTTGAAGCCCGGTCCCCTGCTCCAATCCCTCAGCCACGCATTTATCCTCCGCCTCATTCCATTCCTACTCTCACAGTCGCGTGGCACAGGCAGTAATCCCGACATTACTACCTTTGCGGTCCTTCTTCTCAACTGTCTTCCTAACTCCCTATATTCTCCTTTCAGGAACGTTTCCCGTTGTCTACCTGTGTCATTGGTACTTATATGTAAAACGACCTCTGGCTCCTCACACTCCGACTTCAGGGTAACTTGGACGCGATTAGAAACATCCCGGACCCTGGCACCAGGGAGGCAAACTACCATTTGGGTCTCCAGATTGCGTCCACAGAATCGCCTATCTGACCCCCTAACAATCGAGTCCCCTATTACTACTGCCTTCATCTTCCTTCCACTACCCTTCTGAGCTACAGAGCCGGTTTCTGTGCTGGAGACACGGCCGCTGTTGCTTCCCTCAGGTAGGCTGTCTCCCCCAACAGTACTCAAACAGGAGTACTTATTGTCAAGGGGTACAGCCACCGGGGTACATTCTAGTAACTGACTCTTTCCCTTCCCCCTCCTAACCGTGACACACCTGTCTGCCTCCAGTGGCCCGGTGTGACCACCTGCCTGTGACTCCTCTCTATCAACTCCTCACTCTCCCTGACCAGACGAAGGTCATCGAGCTGCAGATCCAGTTTCCTAACACTGTCCCTTAGCGGCTGCAGTTCGGCGCACCTGGCGCAGATGTGGACGTCCGAGAGGCTAGGAGACTCCAGGATATCCTACATCCGACACCGACACCGAGAACAACAAGCTGCCCTCACACTCATAGTTCCCCTTTCCTGAGAAAAATTGAAAACTGAACCTACCTTGTTTCGCCCGCTTCCGCCTAAACCTGTTGAGCCCAAGCCATTAAGCCTTCCGGGCTCACTCTATTGCCCGCAAACGACGCTGTCCGCTATTTAAGGCTGTGTCCTTGTTAAATCTTCCCCGGTTCACTGCCCGACGTCACACACCTGCGCAGTTCCGCCTCTCTTAACTCCGATGAGAATAAGAAAAAAAACCAAAATGGCTCCCGCCGCACTCCCGTTTTCATCCTCCGACTTGTTTCTCCAAAGTTGACTGAGATTTTGATACTATTAATGAGCACAGAATCACTATCCAGTCTGTTCGCTCTGTCCCGTTTCACACTCTCTCCGACAGTTCAGCGGGTTATTTCCCCTGAAGCATTTGTTCAGTTCCTCTTTGAACACTCTTGCTGTTCTCTCCACACCTGCAGGCAGTGTGTCCGAGATGGCAACCACAGTTAGTTTAGGAATTAAATTTGCGTCACATTGCCCATAGGGCCTCAAATCATTGACCAATAAACAGAGAACAATACTGCACCGGAACAGTCCACTCAGGTCACTGTGTGTGTGCTGACCATGAAGCCAAATTAAACTTCATGTTTGCTTGCTTGTCGTCTGTTTTCCCCAGTGGACTAAATCCACACAGGATTTAACCACCTTTGTACTCTTTGAGAGCCCAACACCGCCTTCCTCTTAGTAACAAAACGCTTGAGAATATCACCTTAGCCACCATGATCTGGTTTTCCCCATGTCCTTCATCTTAGTGAAGAACTCATTTTCTACAGTAGTACTTTCAGTACTACATTTTCTCTACTAACTATGACTCCAGATATAATCTCCCGTTTTGTCCTTATATGGCCCTGCCCTCTTCACCAGTTGTATTCAGTTGTATTCAGTGTCTGCATAAAACGTCCTGGGATTGTCGTTGAGGACACTTACTGGTCACTGTTCACTCTCCAGTTTAACAGTGTGACTTGCATCTTACTTCCCGTATATTCCTTTAAGTCCCCGTCCAATGTCAGTTCCCTAAACCTTACATGTGCCTTCTCTTATTTTCCCAACTGAATTTAATATCACTCATGATGTTAAGTTCCTGAAAATCCCTGTCCTTCTCCGCCTTCTTCACAGGGACAAGGAAGTCCTGAATTCTGATCAGCAAGACTGTAACTGTCTCTCACATGTCAGACCTGAAAAACAGTTAGATCGGCTCTCAGACTACTCTCTACGATTCCTGCCCAATTATGCTATAATTTTCCTTCCCTAAATTTGCAATTGTCCATCTGCAGGTCCAGTCTTATCCTTACCAATAACAGTCTGAAAACTTCTGTAATTGTATTCCGTATTTTTTTTCCAAATGAAACTCGAATCATCATGTTAGTCTATTTTCGCAACACTGAGTCAAGTATGTCTCCCTCCCAGGTGGGCCATCTATATACTGTTTCAGGATACCTTCCTGAACACAACGAACAAATAATGCCCTATGGAGTCCCAGTCATTCTCGGGAGATTATTCATCCACTAGATCTATTGTGTTGTTTTTACATCAGTCCATATACTTCTGAAATATCTGTCCCTCTCTTTTACGGCTATTGTGAGGTGTATAGTGTCATCCCATCACAGTGACTACCCCTTTCTTATTCCTGAATTCCACACATATTGTCTGAATGGATGAGCCTTTGAGATGACCTTGACCTTCTGCCTGATCAACAACATCTTTTACCTCCTTCTGGACTCCCTGAATCATCTGAATCATGGAATGTTTAGCTACCAGACCTGCCCTTATCTGAACCAGACTCTAAATATGTCTGTCTTAACAGTTCTACGCAACGCACTGAAATAAACACACTCCTGTCCTTCGGTGTCACTGTGCTCATTAACGTGACTCCATCTTGACTTATTTTTGGCGTTCCCCGACCTCGTCCCTACCTTCCACTCAATACGACATACTGAGCTGTAGTTCTGGTTCCCAACTAGCCCCTAACCCTCCCCCGCCTGTGAATGCTACATGATAAAACTCTTAAAAGTGGCTCCAGAAAAATTCCCTGAAATAATATTAGGTCGCCTTCACTGCAGGGGTAACACATCCTCCTTGCACAAGTCCCAACCATCTTGGAAGAGAGCCCAATGATCTTTGTACCTGATGCCCTCCCTCCTGCCCAGATTGTAGCCACACAATTAATTGAACGAAACCTGCCTGCTTTTTCCTCGCTTGCATGTGACACTGGAAGTTATCCTGAGAACGCCACCCGAAGGTTCCTACTTCTTAACTTTCGGCCTTACTCCATGAATTTTCTTTGCAATACCTGTTTCTCTGTTATTCGTTGTAATAAGGACCATGACCTCTGACTACTCACTGTGCCCTTTCAGAATGGGCTGTCCCTTCTCAACGACACCCTTGGCCCTGCCATGATGGAGGTAACGCACCATCCTGAAATCTCACTCATTTCCACAGATAGTCCCCTTGTTGTCCCCCAAGCCAAAGTGTTTGCTACCTGTCACTCACTCACTCTCTCTCTCTCTCTCTCTCTCTCTCTCTCTCTCTCTCTCTCTCTCTCTCTCTCTCTCTCTCTCTCTCTCTCTCTCTCTCTCTCTCTCTCTCTCTCTCTCTCTCTCTCTCTCTCTCTCTTTCAATTGTAAATAAGTTAAAATCCTGTTAAAGGAAGATCAAACAATTTTGTCAGAGCCGGGAAGCAGGGAAAACAGGTTCGCCTCGAGCTTCAATTTAACAGGGCGGGTCGTGAGCTGCAAAGGGAATTTCTCTGGGTTGGTGACCCCAGTGATGCCGACGATATCAGCTGTAACTCTAAGAGAACACACACAAAACTGGAAAAGAGTAAACAGTTGACAGGACTCTGTTGAAGGGTCCCGTCCCGAAACTTCGACAGTTTTTCCTTTCCATAAATGCTGCCTGGCCTGTTGATTCCTCCGACATTTTGTGTGTAGAAAAGAGTAAACAGTTGACGTTTCGGGCCGAGGCCCTTCATCATGAACTGATTTTGTGCGTGTTGTTTTGTCTTTCGAGCATCTGCAGATTTTCTCGTGTGTGTTTTTTAATTCTGTTCATCACATTGTTTCCATTTACCCGCAAGAGGGGATATAGAATAGAGAGGATGAAGGCAGCTGCATTATGACATTTATAACATGTATTAACAACATATAAAAACATTTACTTACAACATTTATTAAGAACGTTTAATGAATTTCAAAATCCGATTCAGTGGGTGTTTCATCGCATCCTTCAGTTCCTCTCCGAATTTGCTCTGAGGCAGGGCGTAAATGCACGTGTCGGTGCAGGAACTGAGAATCTGTAGCATTAGCGATGTGTGCACTGTGATGTAACGGAGTTTCGTGACAGAATAAACAAAACTAAAGGAAATCCGTCTATAGATATAAAATATCACGAGTGTTCGCCACAATATGAAACTACCGGTTATGCTGAAGAGCAAAACGATGGATTTGCGTCTGTTCTCCATCTCTCGGTCCTTGTCATTCTCTCCACTCTTTTGATCCCGGAGCCCCCTGCGGACTCGACGAGAATCCGCCGGACAGTCAGAATATTGAACAGTGAAATCAGAAAGGATGGGACGCAAGGGGTTAAAATGAGAATAAACATCTCAAATGCCGCCCATGAGGGAGAGTTTGTGAAGCTCGGTGAGTGAACACATCCCCAGGGAACACCATCAATTATTTCTCCAGGCTCCAATGCAAAGCTCCAGGGGACAGTCTGCAAACAGGCCAGCACACTCACTGTCCCGATAACCACAGCCGCCGTTCTCTCGGTGCAATATTTTGTTTTCAGCTTCTCACAGCAAATAGTCACAAATCGATCGACGGTGAAAGCGACCGTCAGCCAGACTGAGGTCGCAGTGCTCGCAAAAATCAACCATTCGACGAGTTTGCACACAGGAGTGGTTCGCAGGAATGATCGGGGGAAATAAATCCGAGCAGTCCACTTCAGCAGCAGTTCCGAGATAACGACCAGGAGATTGGCCGCTGCCATCCCCACCAGGTAGCGAGTGACACATTTGGAGAGACCGCACTTTCCCCGGGACAGGATCACAATCGGCACCAAGTTCGCTGGAAAAGAGATGGGGTACGGCAAGTTGAGAAAATACCGAGCAGAATCCAATGCAGCTGTTTGAGGGATCCTATAATATTTCCACTTTATTGTTGCATTTAGCGGTGGGAGGGTCGAGAGAGGGCGCAGAGCTGGCGGAGATAGAGAAGGAGTTTACACAGTAAAATAAAGTGAATATGATCCGAATACGGATTCCTTACTGATGACCGAAATGTGAAGTGGCAGCGGAAAGCTAAAAGTAGGATTCTCCCATCAAACAATCATCAACGTCCATGGCGATCCCTGTCAGCAACAGAACAGCTGAAGGACGGAACAAAAACAGGAAATGCTGGAAAACTATTCAAGACAACACAGAATATGTGGTAAAATAGTTAAAGTATCTCTCCCAGAACTGTTCTCTGACACGAGTGTTAACTGATTTCCTTTCTATGCAAGCTGGCTGAAGCTCAGTGTTTCCAGCATTCCCCGAGTTTGTTTCCTTTTCCAGTATTTGCCACCTCACTGACTTTACAACAGAACTTCGACTGATTCCAACAGATACAGCGCAGTCTGACACAACCTCACAGACAGACATGACGCCTCCCATTGAATCCATCACAGGGAAGTAGGGGAGTGGAATTAATCGCCCAGCAGGAAACTCAGTGTCTGTAACGGTGTCAGTTGTATATATAATTTAATATATTTCACAATATTGATAACTATGAAGTACCACGTCGCTTGTGCTTATTGGCTTGGGAACGACCTCTCTGTGCTGTCCATCAACTGCTTTGCATTCAGCCTAATCGCAGACTCCTCACATTTGCTAAAGTGTCACCACAGATCGATGTTTGATTATTGCATCTCATTCAGACTACTGCTCCCATACAAATTCAGACAATGAACTGGTAAAATCTGCGAGGGCTGTACAGTATTAACACAATACTTGCCAATGCAGTGTAGCTGCTAAAAGCCCAATAACATCCATTCACTGATCACAACCTGCTGAAAGAACGCCACCGGACGCGCTCTGTTCCACAGATGTTTGTGGATTCGCTGAATTCCTGCAACAGTTTGATTTTAAATCCAGAGACCAGAATCCACATCCCAGCAGGTCTATTCCATTCCTGAAATGCAGAATACTAGGAATGGACATGTAACAGTGGAACCAGCGAGAGAGCAATGACAACATTGTAGCTAAACTTCTTTTTCCACCAACGGCAGCTGACATTGCGGCTTACCAGTAATTCCAAAGGCTGAAATAAAAGGGTAGTAAACTTCTCGTATTCGCTGAATGACTGCATTAGCCATTTCAGTGAGAATCAGTAATTTTTGTTCCTCCGGAATTCACAGCTCCGACAGAGAGCTGATCCATTCAAAGCGGCCCTGACTTATAGACAGGATTAATCTCCAGAGATACGATTATACACCTCACTAATTGTCTTAGTTACAATCACTTGAACGAGCAAATTAATTAAGTTGCAGTGTGAGAGTGTGGGGCTCATTCTGTATCTGTCAGTCTCTGGTACAGTGAGAGAGTGCGTGGTTCATTTTGTACCTGTCAATCTCTGGTACAGTGTGGGTGTGTGGGGTTCATTCTGCACCTGTCAGTCTCTGGCACATAGTGAGTGTGTGGGGATCATTATTTTCCCTGTTCCTCTGTGGTGCAGTCCGAGACAGTAGCATTCTTCTTGTAAGTTCTAGTCTCTGGTACCGTGTGAGAGAATCAGGCCTGACGAAGGGTCTCGGCCCGAAACGTCGACAGTGCTTCTCCTTATAGATGCTGGCTGGCCTGCTGTGTTCCACCAGCATTTTGTGTGGAAAATGTGTTTTTTTACGTTTTTTTAAATTTTAATTCACTTACAATTATGACCTTAAGGCATGGGATAAAATTAAGCTATTGGCCCGTCGAGTTTACTCCGCCATTCAATGACGGCTGATCCTTTTTCACCTCCTTAACCCCACTCCCCATCCTCTCCATAACCTTTAATGCCATATCTCAACAAGAGCCTATCATTTAAGTCTGTCTTAAATGCACTCAACATCCTAGCCTCCAAAGCTCCCTCTGGTAATAAATTCCACAAGTTCACCATCTCTGCAGAAAGAAAATAATCCGCATCTGCATTTTAAATGGGTGACTCTCTATGGCGTGAATGTGCTCCTTGGACAGAGACTCCCCCTTTCCACATCCTTTCCACATCTATTCCTTTCCACATCTACAAGGATACAACCTTTCCACATCTACTCTGTCGAGGTCTTTCAACATTCGCGAAGCTTCAATGAGATCCCCACTCATTCTTCAAATCTCCCGAGAATACAGTCCCAGAACTACCAAACGTTCCTCATATGATCACACTTTAATTCCTGGAATCATCCTTGTGAACCTCCTCTGAACCCTGTCCAGTGCCAGCTAATTTTTTCTTAGACGAGGACCCTAAACTGTTCACAATACTCAAGGGGATCCATTTCCAGTGCCTTATGATCCTTAGCATCACATCCCTGCTCCTGTATTCTAGAACTCTTGAAATGATTGCTGACACTGCATTTGCTTCCTCACCAACGACTTTGCCTGCAAATTCACCTTCAGGTTTATGACATTTTGCGAGGTACAGAGCGAGTGGACATAAAGTATCCTTTCCCAGGGTAGAAATGTCCAATACCAGAGGGCATGCACTGAAGGTGAAAAAGGGGTAGATTCTAAGGAGGTGTGAGATATAAGTGTTTTACTTAGAGGGTGATGGATGCCCCATTGCGCTGTCTGTTATGTTGTCAGAGGCAAAAACATTACAGGCGTTTAATAGACATTTAAATAGGTACTGTCCTTTAATATGAAAAGAGGGATATTGACATTGTGTAGGTAGGAAAGTTTCTGCAGGTTTCGCTCCCTACCCGTCTCCCTTGTCCATTCGTTCCCCCATCCCTCCTGGCGCTTATCCTTGTAAACGGAACAAATGCTACACCTGCACTTACACTTCCTCCCTCACCACCATTCAGGGCCGACACTTCACCTGTGAGTCGGCTGGTGTGGTATACTGCATCCGGTGCTCCCAGTGTGGCCTTTTATATATTGGTGAGACCAGACGCAGACTGGGAGACAGTTTCGCTGAACACCTACGCTCTGACTGCCAGAGAAAGCAGGAACCCAGTGGCCACACATTTTAATTCCAGGTCCCATTCCCATGCTGATATGTCCATCCATGGCCTCCTCTACTGTCAAGATGAAGCCACACTCAGGTTGGAGGAACAACATCCTATATACCGTCTGGGTAGCCTCCAACCCGATGGCATGAACATTGACTTCACTAACTTCCGTTGATGCCCCTCTTCCCTTTTTACCTCATCTCTGATATATTTACATTCCCCCCCCTTTCCCTCTTTCTGCTAATCTCTATGCCTGTTCTCCATCTTCCTGTGATTCTCCCCTCCCCTTTTCGTTCTCCCTAGGCGTCCCGTCCCATGATCTTTTCCCTTCTCCAGCCCTGTATCCCTTTTACCAAACAGTTTTCCAGCTCTTAGCTTCACCCCACCCCCTCCGGTCTTCTCCTATCATTTAGCATTTACTCCTGTCCCTACTACTTTCAAATCTCTTACTATCTTTCCTTTCAGTTAGTCCAGTCGAAGGGTCTCGGCCAGAAACGACGACAATGTTTCTCCTTATAGATGCTGCCTGGCATGCTGCGTTCCACAAGTATTTTGTGTGTGTTGCGTGATAGGATGTAAAACTGGGCCGAGAAGTGGGAGATGGAGTTCAAACCAGATAAGTGTCATGTGGTTCATTTTGGTAGGTCAAGTATGACGGCAGAGTATAGTATTAATAGTAAGACTCTTGGCAGTGTAGAGAATCCACTACAAACGGTCCCACATAGCGCGGTTGCAGTTTCAGGTTCTTGACTATCAGGGGAAGATCCTTTGACGCCAAGCAGACCTACTTTCCTGGCTTGAATTGCCTTACGTCTAGACGGAACCGATCAGCCTGCCGGGAATGCTGCTTCCGGGCGCACAGCAGAGAAGCCCTGGCTCGTCTCCAGGTGTGCTTGTAGCGCTGGATCTGCAGTTCAGCAGCACGAACTCAGACGTCGATTTGCTAATCAGGGATGAACGGGGGCTGGAATCCCTTCTGGCATTTTCTGGTATTCAAAGGGAGACATACCGGTGAAGGACGACTGCAGGTTATTGTGGGCGATGGCTGTTCAAACCAGTTGGAAGAGGCAGGAGAGCGCAGGTTTGTCTCCAGCTCCTGGTGCATTCTCTCAGTCTGGGCATTGGATGGCGGGCGGAAGCCAGGTAAGAGGCTGGCCGTGGCTCCTGCGAGAGAGCAGAAAGCCTTCCAAAAGCGGGAAATGAATTCTGGTCCTGTCACGAGGCGGGGACAAGGGTGCTGGGAGAGGACCCACACGCAGGATACAAACACGTCTTTCTTAGGTATAATAAAATAGCGTTTATTACTCGCTACACAGAAGATTGGGAAATCGAGGACAAAGAGGAATACGAACCTTGGACTAGGGGACTAGGGACTTGGATCGCCGCGGTCCTGGGACCTGGAAACAGGGAAATGGGACAGCCGCGGACCGTGGACTTAGACCCAGGGGACTGGGACCGCCACGGTACTTGGAATTGGACCCTGGGACCTTGATTCACCTCCGCCAGACACTTGGATACCATAGAGCACTGCAGCCATAAAGGAGGACACCAAAACACAGAACAAGGAGTCTTGAACCAGGACTCCTGCTTCAGATCAGGCATGGAGCTGGGACTCTTCTTCAGGGGGTAGACAGGGACAAGGGGCATGATATCGAGCCTGGACACCGCCTTCAGCTCAGGCACCGAGCCGGAACTCTTCTTCGGGGGTAGACATAGACGAGGGACATAAACGTAGGACCGCCTTCCACTCACCACTGGTAGATTGACCTTGCCCGGACCCACTCTGTTGACGGAAGGCGAATTGCTGGTACTCCGATGCGGGCTGGATCACTTTTGGCTTGTCGGAGCTCGGCGGTGGCGACTTGCGAAGGCTTCCTTAGCACTCTCGCCCCGAACGGCTAAAGCCAGGGGCTTAAAAACTGCCGGTTCGTGTCGAGGGTAGATTACCTTGATTGCCAAGCTCAAGGGACGCGTGAAACGAAATTAAAAGGGAACAAGGCGTCAAAGATCCGGACCGCAACGTAACGAAATTTAAAGGGGAACCGATCCGGACCATGACAGGTCCACGATGAGGCTCTATGTCTTGAGGGAAGCCATGGAGCCTGAACACATGTTGAGCCATGAGTGTTGCTGTCGCATGAGCAGATGGGAGCTTTGGGAGAGCAATGAAGTGGGCAGACTTGGAAAATCGATCCACAACGATCAAAATTGTGTATTTTTAATACGCGAGGGCAGACCTGTGATTAAATATACTGAGAGATGGGACCAGGTGCGGTGGGGCACAGGCAGAGGACATAACATGCCTGCAGGACGCTGCCGTGATATCTTGTTCCGAGCGCAGGTGGCACAGGCAGGTACAACGTCATGGACATCCTGGAACATAGATGGCCACCGAAATTGTCTCTTTAACAAATCCTGAACCCGGGATATCCAGCCAAACGGGAGAAGTTATCCCATTCCAATACTTTGGAACGTACCGCAGCAGTGATAAACAGCCGGTTGGGACGTTTCCCATCCGAGCCTGGATCTGATTGTTGGGTGGCCCACACCTCTGTCTCTATTCCCCAGATCAATGGAGCAGCGATATGAGATAGGAAGAATGGGCTCTGGATCGACACTGTCCTCGGATCCCTCAAACTGCCGGGAGAAAGCGTCGACCTTTGTATTTTTGCTGTGGGGACGGTACGTGAGGATGAAATTTAAACATGTGAAGACAGCTCGCCGGGATAGACGAGAATTGATTCTCTTGTCATGCTGAATATAGAAGAGATTCTTGTGATCTGTCCAGGCCAAGAATGGATGCTCTACCCCCTTCAGCCAGTGTCGCCGTTCTTCCTGGGCCTCCTTGACGGCCCGAAGCTCCCGGTTCCCAACGTCTTAATTCCTCTCGGTCGGAGTCAGGTGAAGGGAAAGAAAGGCACAATGGTGCAGTTGGCAATCCGCAGACGAGCGCTGAGAGAGTACAGATCCAATGCCTATATCGGATGCAGCAACGTCGACAATGAATGGCTGAGATGGGTCTGGGTGTTGCAGCACTGGGGCCGTGGTGAAACGTCGTTTTTTCGCTCAAAATGCTTGGTCGGCATCGTCCGTCCAATGGAATCCTGCCGAGGTCTTCTTGCTGAGTGCATGAATTGGAGCAGCAATAGAGCCGAAATTCCGGATGAAACGGCGATAAATGTTCGCAAACCCCATGAAGCCCCATGCCTGTTTGACTGTAGATGATTTGGGCCACTCTGCAACTGCCTGAACTTTACTAGGGTCCATTTGAACACTGGATGTGGAAGGTATCTAGTCCAAAAACGGCACAAGGTCTTTATGGAATTCACAGTTTTCAGGTTTGGCGTACAGATCGTTTTCAAGAAGGTGTCTGAGTACTCTCTGGTCATGCTGGACGTGCTCCTGATGACAGCGGGAATAGACAAGGATGTCATCGAAATACACAAACAAACACTGGTTCAACAGGTCCCTGAGCACATCGTTAACCAAGGCCTGGCATACAGCGGGTGCGTTGGGCAGACCAAAGGGCATCACCAGTTATTAACAGTGGCCATTAGAGGAGCTAAAAGCCGTTTTCCACTCATCGCCTTCTCTTCCTCGAATCAGAGTATAAGCATTGCGCAGATCAGTTTTGGAAAATATGGTTGCTCTCCGGAGATGTTCGAATGCAGACGCCATCAAGGGAAGGGTGTAGTGGTTCTTCAGTGATTTTGTTCAGGGGCCGATATCGATGCAGGGGTGGAGCTTACCATCTTTCTTGTTCACAAAAAAATAAGCCTGCTCCTGCCGGCGAGGTTGACGGACGGATAAACCCCATGTTCAATGCCTCTTTAATATATTTCTCCATGGCCACCGTTTCAAAACGAAACAGGGAAATGAGGCAGCTCCGGAGAGGATTAATGCCAGGTTGCAGGTCTATGGCACAGTCGTATGGTTGGTGTAGGGGCAGGGTAATGGCCTTTATTTTACTGAAAACCTCAAGGAGGTCCGCGTTTTCAGCCAGAATCCTGGACAGTCCACATCCTAAGCTGACACAGGAACGGAGCTTGGGATGGACCCACACAGGTAGACAGGCAAGCCGGTCCCTACTCTTGGAGTACCTTCAGAGACCTAGCTAGCGAGAGGGGAGCAAGTACTAGTGACAGATCAGGCGAATTAACCAGTTAGAAATATATTTCTTCATGATGGTTGCCTTCGACTACAGTTGGAAGGTTGGATGGAAAGGTGGATCTCAACGGTTCCCAGCGCCTTGATATTGAAATTTTCTCTGAATTCCTGAGTGGGAACTCCCTATCTTTGAGCAAAAGGGATCTCCATGAGATTCCTGGCTGCATTCGAGTCGATAACCGCCTTAAGCTCATGGGTTTGAGACCTCCACGACAAGGACCATTACGGAAGAGATAACCGATTCGTCAGGATTCCCCTCCCCGCTGACGGGTTTTCTCTCTTACTGAATGCTTGGAACATGTCTCCCGGAAATGTCCTGGATCACCACAGTAAAGGCAGGAACCCGCTCTCCGGCGCCGCTCTCATTCCTCCTGAGACAGGCACATGCGCCCCACTTCCATAGGCTCCTCTGTGGGCTGGGTGCTGGGTGGTGAGGGAGGGGGAGAGGGCGAGGAAATACTTAGATCAGGAAGTTTGAAACATTTTTACGCTGCTCCACTCAGTCACCCTGTCGTCAACTCGAATAACCAGATTTACTCATCTCATGACGATCGATCTCATGACGAACCCCTGCGTTTAGTCAACGCTGGAAAGCAGTGATGAGAGATCTCTCATTTCAACCCGTCTCTGCTGCAGTGTTACTGAATTTGACTGAATAGGCTCGCACCGTTCCTCTGCCTTGCGTAGGTCGATTCATCGGTGGGCTGCCTCCTGACACCGTTCTGGAGGAACAAAACCCCCCTTTGACGTACCTACGTATCCGCCTCATTGCCTCCGTAAATTCACTGAGAACAGATTCCATTGCCTGTAGCTTGTCCCCTATCTGAAAAACGGCCAAGAACAGCTGCTTTTTCTCTGCTGCGTCCATATTCCCGTGTGCTCGAGACTTATTGTTACCAGGTTCGAATATGGACCTGGTGCGGAGGAGTAAGAGTCACTGAAGCTGGTCGATAGTTCACAAACCTTATTTCGAACATTGTTAAAGGGAAAATGAACAATAAACACACAAAGACACAGACACACACACTCACACACACACACACACACACACACACACAATGCTCGTGGATCGCAGTAGGTCAGGCAGCATCTATAGGGAGAAGCGCTGTCGACGTTTCGTGCCGAGATACTTCGTTAGTTCTTCTCCCTATAGATGCTGCCTGACCTGCTGCTTTCCTCGAGCAATTTGTGTGTGTTGCTTCAATTTCCAGCATCTGCAGATTTCCTCGTGTTTGCCTTTTAAATAAACAATAAACGCTAGGCCAAATAGGGTCATTAACTAAAACTCTCAAACATGAACCGAAGCCTACACTGCAGCTGAAAAAAATCTAAACATGAAAAGAATATCGCTAGTTTTCAAAGTCAGTTAACTTGAACGTCCAATATATCAGGCAAAACGCCGAAAGCAAACCCGGAGTGAAGCGTTGCTGTGCTCTGTCCAAGTCTCGACAAGCACAACGATGACAAGTATGAAGTTAAATTATATCATGATTAAATACTAATTAGCTGACAATTGCAAATTCACAACCACAATTGCCGTATCTACTGCATTGCTGAATCCGTGGTTGTGATAGTGGGGTTCATTCTGTATCTGTCCGTCTCTGGTACATTGTGAGAATGTGGGGTTCATACTGTACCTGTCAGTCTCTGGTACAGTGTGAGAGTGTGGGTTTCAATCTGTAACTCTCAGACTCTTGTATCGTGTAGAGGTTTAGTGCACAGTTTACTTCGAAGTATTATTTAAGCAGTTTCAGTACAGCAGTTGATTATTTTGTTTCAGTCTTTTTTGATGAATTGGACACAGTGATCCATATTCATATCTCAGAACCAATGCTATCAGTGTATAACAGCATCAGACATAGGAACAGTATTATGTCATTCGGCCCATGGAGTCTGATTCCCCCATTCTGTCATCAGACATAGGAACAGTATTATGTCATTCGGCCCATGGAATCTGCTTCTCCATTCTATCATCAGACATAGGAAAAGTATTATGTCATTCGGTCCATTTAGTCTGCTCCCTCATTCTATCATTAGACATAGGACCGGTATTATATCATTCGGCCCATTGAGATCTCCTTCGTCCTGGAATGAAAAGAGGAATCGTCCAGGTAGCTGTGAGAGTCTGTAGGCTTATAGTAGATATCAGTAGATAAGCCAGAGATGGAGGCAGAAAGATTAAGAAAGGGGAGGGATGTGTCAGAAAAGGACCAGGTAAATTTGAGGGCAGGGTGAAAGTTGGAGGCAAAGTTAATGAGGTCAACGAGCTCACAGCTACCTGGACTATTCCACTTCCCACCCTGTCTCTTGCAAAATGCTATCCCCTTCTCATAATTCCTCCTTCTCCTCCGCATGTGCTCTCAGGATGAGGCTTTTCATTCCAGGACGAAGGAGATCTCTTCCTTTTTTAAACAACCGGCTTCCCTTCTTCCACCATCAAACGCATCTCTCCCATTTCCCGCACATCTGCCCTCACCCCATACACCCGCCACCCCACTTGGGATAGTTTTCCCCTTGTCCTCACCTACCACCCCACTAGCCTCCAGGTCCAACGTATAATTCACTGTAACTTCCGCCAGCTCCAACGGGTTCCCACTACCAATCACATCTTTCCCTCCCCCCACCTTTCTGCTTTCCGCAGGGATCGCTCCCTACGCGACTCCCTCCATTCGTTCCCCCCCCCATCCCTTCCCACCGATCTCCCTCCTGGCACTTATCCTTGTAAGCGGAACAAGTGCTACACCTGCCCTTACACTTCCTCCCTCACCACCATTCAGGGCCCGAGACAGTCCTTCCAGGTGAGGCGACACTTCAACTGTGAGACGGCTGGTGTTGTATACTGCGCCCGGTGCTCCCGGTGTGGCCTTTTATGTATCGGTGAGACCCGAAGAAGACTGGGAGACCGTTTCGCTGAACACCTACGCTCCGTCCGCCAGAGAAAGCAGGATCTGCCAGTGGTCGAACATTTTAATTCTGTGTCCCATTCCCATTCTGATATGTCTATCCATGGCCTCCTCTACTGTCCAAATGAATCCATACTCAGGTTGGAGGAACAACACTTTATGTACCGGCTGGGTAGCCTCCAACCTGATGGCATGAAAATTGACTTCTATAACTTACGTTAATGCCCCTCCTCCCCTTCTTACCCCATCCCTGACATACTTAGTTGTTTTTTTTCTTTCTCTCTGCCCATCATTTTGCCTGTTCTCCATCTCCATCTATTGCTTCCACCCCACTTTCTTTCACCCGAGGCCTCCCGTCCCATGATCCTCTCCCTTCTCCAGCTCTGTTATACTTTCGCCAATCACATTTCAAACTCTTAGCTTCATCGCACCCCCTCCGGTCTTCTCCTCCTATCATTTAGCATTTCCGCCTCTCCCCAATACTTTCAAATCTCTTACTATCTTTCTTTCGGTTAGTCCTGCTGAAGGGTCTCGACCCGAAACGTCGACAGTGCTTCTCCCTATAGATGCTGCCTGGCCTGCTGTGTTCCACCAGCATTTTGTGTGTGCTGTTTGAAAGTACAGTTAGGTGTGTCTTATGCAGAGGCTTTGCAAAAAGTTAAACCAAATGTTGATCATACAGTACCAGTTGGGGAACAGAATGTGAATTCAGTGGCTATATGTCGCATTACTAAAGTTCCATTACTAAAGATACTTTACTTGTTGATAAAATGAAGTTTGTGATGTTTATAAAGGACGTCATGAATTGTACTGCACAGTTATCATACTGAGAAAATAAAAAAAAAACCTCTCGCTGGGGCTATACGGCATTGAGGCACGTCCCCTGGGTGGTGGATGGGGGATCCCTCGTGTGAGGGGTGCACCGGATAATATGGAAGAAGGTGCCGCGAACCAACATAGCCTAGGAGAAGGACCTCCGATTCCAGACCCGGGTAGATAGGACTCGTTAGCCTTGGATGGCAGCCTATCTAGGAGAGGGTAAACTCTGATTTCAATCCCGGACAGATGGAGCTCGTTAGCATGGAAATGTCATCTCCTACAGGAAGGTAACCCCGACAGAAAACCCCTGGTCCAGGTTGGGGGATGTGCAATGGGCTAACAACGCATTCACGTAAAACAAGCAGTTGTCAACGAAACCGTCAACAGATTGTCAACTACTAACACAGATCTCGGGAAAAGCAGGACCCCATTGAGAATGCTGATGATGCGCTGCAACCAAACCCGTCAGGAAGCTGCAGGGCTGACAACCCTCCTTTACCCGAGGAAAACCATATTGGAGGTTCCACTGTTGCTCTGACAGAAGAAATCCACCCTAATCGGAGCATGGAATGTGAGATCGCTTTGGAAGACAGGTAGGTGCGCAGAGACAGTGAAAGAAATGAACCGATACCACCTCACACTCCTGGGCATGTGCGAAGCAAGGTGGAATACTTCTGCTGAGACCAAACTGCAGACGGGAGAAACTCTGCTCTATTCCGGCAAAGAAAAAGAGGAAGACCCGCATGAGGCTGGTGTGGCCCTGATGTTGTCCAAAGAAGAAACCAGAAGTTTGATAGAATGGGAACCAGTGTCTGATCGTATCATCACAGTCAGGTTCGTGTCCAGATTCCAGAAGGTATCCATTATCCTGTGCTACGCCCCAACTAACAACGCAGAGGAAGAAGAAAATGATCTCTTCGACACCCAGCGTCAAGTAGCAGTTGGAAAGGTACTTAAGCAAGATATGTTGATCGTCATGGGAGATATGCATGCCAAAGTAGGCAGCGATAACACTGGTAGGGAGAGAGAGATGGGCCAGAATGGTTTAGGGAATATGAATGAAAATGGAGAACTCCTTACCAACTTCTGTGCCTTCAACGAACTGACCATTGGAGGTAACCTCTTTCCCCACCGACGCTGCCACAAGATAACCTGGGTCTCGCCTGACCATCAAACAGAGAACCAGATTGATCACGTCATAGTCCGCCAACGCTGGAGAAGTTCATTGCAAGATGTGAGAGCCAAAGGAAGAGCAGATATTGGATCTGACCACCATTTGTTTGGTGCAAAGCTGAAGATGAAGCTGTCAGCCAAGAAGAAGCAACAGAACACGCGAATAAAGTTTGATGTCAGAAAACTACAGACGGAAGAGAACAAGAAAGATTTCCACATCGCCTTGCAAAACCGCTTTGGGGCTCTTCAAATAAAGGAACAAGATGAGAGAACAGTGGAACACACGTGGATTACCTTCAAGCAGACCACTGTTGGAGCCTGCGAAGAAGTGCTGGGAAGACAACCAGTCAACAGTAAACCTTGGATCAGGGACGAGACATGACAGAAGGTGGAGGAGAGGAAAAAGTTCATACAGGAGTTGAATCAGGCCAGAACCCTGCAACAGAAACAAATCACCGCCAGCAGGTACAGCAAGATGGCCAAGGACGTGACGAAACAGCTCAGAAAGGACAAGAGGTCATACTTAAATGAAATAGCAGAGCGAGCAGAAATAGCGGCCAGTAAAGGGGACCTCAGGACGCTCTACACGACAACTAAACTTTTGATAGGGAAGAAAAGCAATTTCAACAGACCTGTTAGAGACAAGACAGGCCATCTGCTCTCTTCGGTTGAAGATCAGCTGGCGAGATGGAAGGAACACTTTCAGGAAGTATTGACTCGACCACCACCACAGAACCCACCTGACCTGGAACCCGGAGACACACTCAACATCAATATAGGTGAAATCACCAAGCAAGAAATTCGAAAAGCCCTGAAAAGCCTGAAGAACGCCAAGGCTGCTGGAGAAGACAACATTCCTGCAGAAGCATTGAAAGAGTGTGGAGAGGTTATGCTGGGCCATTTGCATATTCTGCTGAATTTGATGTGAAGAACAGGAGAGATCCCATCAGACTGGAAGAAGGGCCTCCTTGTGAAGCTGCCAAAATCTGGTGATCTTTTACTGTGTGGCAAGTGGAGGGGGATCATCTTGTTGTCCATTCCTAGCAAAGAAAACACCAGGGTCATCGTGGAGCGGATGAAAGACGGCATTGACCAGAGACTTAGAGATGAGCAGGCAGGGTTCAGGAAAGAGAGATCATGCATTGTCCAGATAGCTACACTTAGTGTCATTGTGGAGCAGACAATAGAATGGCAAACTCCACCATATGTGTGTTTTATTAATTTTGAGAAGGCGTTTGACAGCCTGCACAGAAAGTCAATGTGGAGCATCTTACGACACTATGGTATACTGGAAGAGATGGGGAATATCATCAAGCTGCTTTATGATGGCCTCTCATGCAGGATCATCCACGATGGGAGACTGTCCGAAGAGTTGCTGGTCACTACTGGAGTCAGACAAGGATGCCTGCTGTCGCGTCTACTTTTTCTTGTGGTAATCAACTGGGCTACAAGAACAGCCTATGCTGGCTCAGAGAGAGGCATCCAGTGGACGTTAACAGGGAAATTGGAAGACCTGGCATTTGCAGATGATCTGGCTCTTCTCTCACACCGGCTTCAAGATATGCAGAAGAAAGTAGATTCCTTGGGAGAGACCTCACAGCGAGTAGGCCTTAAGATCAGTCAGGAGAAGACCAAAGTTCTACACATTAATAACAAACAAGTGGAGCCATTACGGATTGAAGGACAAATAGTTGAAGATGTATACAAATTCACCTACCTCGGAAGCAAAATCAGTAAATCAGGAGGTACAGATGAGGACATCAGAGCAAGGATCGGAAAAGCCCAACGTGCCTTCACAACCCTGCGACCTGTTTGGAGATCTACGGTCATAGCTGGCAAAACTAAGCTCCGTATATTCAGCTCCAATGTGAAAGCCATCCTGCTATAAGGATCCGAAACGTGGAGTATCACTCACACCAGCTGCAACAAGATGCAGACCTTTCTCAACTAATGCCTCCGGCAGATCCTCCGCCTGAAGTGGTACGACAGAGTGTCAAACTTAGACCTATGGAAGAGAGAAAACCAAGAGCGCATTGTATTCCAGATAAGGAGGAGGAAGTGGAGATGGGTCGGCCACACCTTGAGGAAGAGCCAGTCGAATGTCACTCGACAATCACTCGAATGGAATCCACAAGGGAAGAGAAGAAGAGATCGCTCAAAGCAAACCTGGGTGCGTAGGCTTTTGGATGAACTGAAAGCCGCCGGCCAAACTTGGGAGACTGCAAAAACACCTGCTGGAGATCTCAGGAAGTTGAGGACTTCTGTTGAGGCCCTATGCTCCATAAGGAGCGAAAAGGATTTTAAAAAAAAGTGGAGAATGAAAACTTGGCTGCATTAGACAAAGAAAAGGCAGAATGAATGTGAAACGTGGTTACAAAGATACATAGTCTACACAAACAACACACACACAAAATGCTTGAGGAAATCAACAGGCCAGGCAGCATCTATGGAAAAAAGTACAGTCGACGTTTCGGGCTAAACCCTGTGGCGGTTTGTGGCAGACTCGACGATATAGGAGATGAGTATTTTAGGAGACAAGAGCATATTCTGATGGACAATGGAAGATCTATCAGAAACGTAGCGTTTGAGAGTGCCTTTGGATGATGACTTTAATTTGGATTAATTGAAATGTGTTGTCAATAGGGCAAGTACTACAGCCCAGTATAGGATATAGGAATCTATCATATCATCTGCCCGAGACAGCCCGACAGAGATTGTTTGAGTTTTATAAGAAGGTCCGGAAAGCAAGGGATTTTTCCGAGAGACTGGAAAAGCTAGGTGGTGCTGTCTACTCTTGTTTTAGAGACGACAAATTTTCATCGTCATTACAAATTTGTGTTTCCTGAAGGGAGATCTATGCTGCCCTGGTACCACTGGGAAACACTATTCTGAAAGCTTTTTACAGTTAAAAAATCAGCAATATTTGCGCATTGAAAACCTTATGTTATGCCAAGGAGGGAGGCGCTTTTTATTAAATTCAGTAATCTTGGCATTGGTGAGTATTTTTTACAACTGTGTATTGTTTTTTTTTATTGGCCAATCATTCAGAGTGGGGGTGGGTCGGGAAGAATGTCATCAGAATTAGCAGACGCCTCACGCCCAGGAATTGCACACCACTGTGACACTAGTTGGGAAGTATGGGATTGTGCCGTGTGATTTTTGTAATCTCCCAGAGACGGTTGAACATGTGATCATGTTGTGCCACAGATATTCTTGGGGACGTGGGAAGCTGTTTAGGCAATTAATGAGTGAGCTGGGGTATGGAATTTGTAGGATATACTGGCACCTGAGGCGGGAACGGTTATGACGTGTAGGACCCTTGTGAACGTTTCAGTTAAAATAGATTTTGGGACGTACCATCTGATCCCCATCAAGCGTCGCTTCATACTCCAGTACAGTAGGTGGTGGGAATGCAGCTGATGGCAGAAAGTAGGAGGAGAGTGAACCAAGACCGGGACGGTGGCCCCTGCTACCCTGCAGACACGTAGATCAGTGTGACAGAAATCAGGCCCGGATCCGCCTTCTCCGGGACTGTTGGGAAACTGAAAACAATTTTGTTCCTGCTGCTGAGGCCCACGTGAGGATATTTGGGTTTGTGATCGCGATATGATGAAAACTTATCCCGCTATAATAGTGTTTTTCTCCGCCCAAATACCCGCAAGGAATTCAGTGTGAAAGGTCACCGTGCAAAACGAGGACTCTGTTTCTCTTTTCACAGATGCTGAGCATTTCCAGTAGTTTCTGTTTTTACTTCAGGATCATTTCTGTTTCTCTGATTCTGGATCACTGCTGCCCCTGTCACATGTGAACATAGTTATTGTGACCGAGCGGTTAAGGCGATGTGCGACAAATCGATTGTGTTGTTTCTGCATTAGGGTGGAATCCTGACAATTACCTACCACTTCCCTTTTTGTTTCATATTCTTCGTGATTCTCTGATCCGTCTCACGGACACAGATTGTAAAAGAACCGCTGCAAACATCAATATCTGGTCACCGTATCTAAACCCAGTAAAACCGATTTATTCCAATTTCTTTCAGGGTGGCTTTGTGGCGCAATCGATCAGAACCCTGCGTTGTTAGACGGAACGGTCGAGGTCACTCTTAGTCTCTGGAAATCCTGCAGGTTTTGTCGTCTGTTGTGTGTGCTGGTACTTTACTTATTAAAAGCGATAACCACATATATAAAATAGAATACTACCACCACTTGCCTTTCTTTGCATGCAGTTTGCCATGAAATGAATGGACAGAACATAGAATATGCAACCAATACAAACTCTCATTTGGCACCAGTATATCTAACATTTGTCCTGCAAACAAGACGTGTTGCGGCGGTTTCATCGGATCCAGGTCCTTGGTGCCCTCTGGCGGCTGGTGGCCGTATCACAAAACACAGCTCCTCGGTGCCCTCTGTTGTCTGATAGCTATATCTCAAAATGCAGCTCCTCGTTGCCCTCTGGTGACAGGTGGGTGTAACACAAGACCCAGACCCTCAATGGCCTCTGAGGCAGCTGGCTGACTTATTGACCTCGCTGTGACTCTTTGTGTCATTTTCCGACCCAGGAGTCCGGATGTTTCGTTCACGTCATCGTGCAAGTTAAATAAATCCACAGCTTGACATCCTCACGACTCGGTTGACGGCATTCCCGACTGCAGGGAACAATGTTAATTTGGGTAGTTAATGACCATTCCGTTTCAGTCTGAAAAAAAAATGTCACAAGTGATATCCGATTTAAAAATTATCTCTTTAATTTGGAGTGGATGCGAGTTTCACAAAAATTCCTATTTCTATTCAGGACTAATGTGCAGTCTTGTGTTTGGTGAAATATTTACTTTATCCGACTTTACGTAGGGCTTTTAAATTAATATTCTGATTTAGAAAGCCTGTTGCTGCTCCTTGCTTTATATTCCGTAAGTTGTACAGGTCATTGGTGCGGGATCGTCAGACAGTCCCATCCTCTTTTCTCGCTGACGCAGATCCCCACAATGAGAATAAATCGAGGAGAGGTCAGACATATCTTCATATACAGAAGTGATCAAAGGGCGTGCGTAGTGATCGGGAAGAAAAAATGAGTTTAGATGAGCGACCAGGATCGAAATGAATGGCGGAATTGGCTCGAAAGCCAAATAGCCTACTCCCAACTTTTACTTTCTATCTTTCAACGTCCAGCCTTTGTGATCAAGGTGTCAGACTGAAGATACCATCGTTCATTTGACTCTGGGGACGTAGCGCAGTGGAAAGGCGCATACATGAAATCTAGGGTTGAAACCCTGTATTTCCACACTTTTGTTTGTGAAGTTTGAAAACTGGGCGGAAAGTCCCAGATGAGGAAAATTCCCACACGATGGTTGGCCTTTCATTGCCGTCGTTGAGACGCGGGGATAAGCCTATGACAATTGGGTCAGTTAAAATGGTTCCTTGCTGCATATCAGTCCACGGTAGGGAAATTCTAAAAACACCCCCACTTTTAGGGAAAGGACGAAAGCTCGGCCGTGATGTTCTGAACATTAGAAAAACAACTATAATTCTCATTGAAACCTACTGAATGCTGAAGGACCAAGATAAGGTGGACGTGGAGAGAATGTTTCCTATGGTGGGGGCGTCTAGAACTAGAGGGCGCAGCCTCGAAATTGAGGGGCGACCTTTTAGACTGAGGTAAGGTAAGGATTTTGTTTTTTGCCAGAGTAACAAATCTCTGGAATGCTCAGCCGCAGACTGCGGTGGAGGCAAGTGTATGGGGTTGAGTGGGACCCGGGATCAGCAGGGATGGAATGGCGGAGCAGACTCGCTGTGCTGAATGACCGATTTCTGTTCCTATGTCGTATGGTTTTGTCTATCTAAATCCCGGTGAAGGGATTGTTTGAGGGACGTGCTTGCGATGCGGAAACCGAGTCAGCATCTAAATCCGCGAGTTCCGTTCACAGGGAGACGAGGTGAACTTCTGGCTCAACTTGGAATCCAACAGTTATTCAATGATCTGGACAGGATGGGAACGTTCATGGGACCTCGGGATTGAACGTAGTGACTCCCGAGTGTGGCTCAAAATGTCGTTTTTCGTAAGCAGCCCCACAAGAGGGATGAATTGTCCATGTCTACAATTAAATAAGATAGCCCACATTCACTGGCGAAATATCGGGGTACAAGATGAGATAAAGCATAAGCGACACAGAGAGAATAACTGGGTGGTCCAGAAAGTAAGGAAGAGAGAAACGGAAGTGGAGACAGAACGAGGTAAAACAAGGAATTATCAACCGAAAGAGAAGTAGGTGGATAGGAATAATGGGGAAAGATAGAACTGATGCAACATGGACAGACACAGACACAGGCCTAAACATGTACAGGCACAAATAAGACCTGAACATATACAGGCATCGACACAGACATAGACAGACACAGACACAGACAGAAAACATAGGCCCAGATATATACAGATACGCAAAAAAACACACCCACACCAACACACAAACGCGCAAACGCCCACACAGAGATACACACATACACGCACACACGCACGAAAACACAGACAGACAGACAGACAGACAGACAGACACACACACACACACACACACACACACACACACACACACACACACACACACACACACACACACACACGAGATTGCACGTCATTCATGGAAGAGCAATTTATTTTTTTCATAGCAGAGTGGCGCAGCGGAAGCGTGCTGGGCCCATAACCCAGAGGTCGATGGACCGAAACCATCCTCTGATTTGTCAGCTGCTGTCAACATCAATTTTCCGTTAGTACGCTTTAAAACACGAGGCCATCCCTTCATTGCTATCTGCAAGGAAATCCACTGGCTTTCGGCTGGAATGTTCTTTAATCTGTTATCCGTTTTTTCACTTTTTGCGGAAGTTTCTGTTTGGCTGGAAAGATTAAACCATTGTGCATTGAGGTATCCAAATGTCATCTATTCTCTGCAGAATGAAGCCGCGTCCTGTATAAAAACAGAAGAGTGCTGGAAACAATCAGAAAGGAGAAGAGATTTAAGGTTACCTAAAAGTGCGGGTGTTTTTTAAATTCCCCTAACGAAGACTGATGTACAGCAAGGAGCCATTCTTAACTGTCCCACGTGCTACAGGATTATTCCGCCGACTAAAAGACAGCAAGAAAAAGGCCAGCCATCGTGCGGGAAATTTCTTCATCTGGGATTTTCCGCACAGTTATCAAACTTCACAAAAACAGTGTTGGAATGCTGGGTTTGAACCTTGAACTTCACACATGCGCTCCTCCACTGAGCAAAGTCCCCAGTGGCAAATGAGCGATGATATCTTCTGCCTGAGACCCTGATCAAAAAAATTGGAAGTGGAAATATAGACCATAGAAGTCGGAGTAGGCGATACGGCTTTTCCAGAAAATTCCGCCATTCATTTCGATCCTGGCCGCTCACATAACTTCAGTTTTTCTTCCCGATCACTACGCACGCACTTTGATCACTTCTGTAGATAAAGATATGTCGGACCTCTCCTCGGTTTATTCTCATTCTGAGGAGCTGAGTCAGGGAGAAAAGGAGAGTTAACTGTCTGACGGACCTGTACAATATATGGAATTTAAGGCAAAGAGCAGCAACAGGCTTTCTAAATCAGAGTATACATCCTTACCTCGAAATGAATAGAATAGAAAGTATTGCTATCAGCTCAATAGAGTGTGGTGTTGAATTCTGCAGAAAACTACTATGGGCTTACTTGATGTAAACATTATTATTTTACTTACCATATGATTTAGAGTAGTCTGCAACAAATTTTAAGGGTGTGCTACCAAAGTTCGAGAAGTTACTTTCAGTAATTTCACCTTTTGAACAAAATGGAACATTAGGGTTTACAGAGCCGAAAAAAAAAGATATTGGCTGTTCCACTCTAAATGTTCCTGAATTCAGCATGCATTTGATTAATCCATCGCTCTGAGTAGTATACAAGCAATATCTATAGTTCCAACTCACTCTGAGTAGTTATGTATACATCCTTAAATCAATTTGTATAGGATAGAAAGTAATGCTTTCTGCTCAATAGAGTTTAGAGATCAATTTTGCTGAAAACCACTAAGGCCAAATTTGATGTAAACATTATTATTTTACTTACCATATGAAATAGCGTAGTCTGCAACCGATTTTATCAGTGTGCTACCAATGTTCGAGAAGTTACTTTCAGTAACTTCACCTTTTGTACACAATGCACCTTCAGGGTTTACAGAAATAAACAAAGATATTTGCTGTACCACTCTACATGTTATGAGGTAGGTTCCTGAATTCAGCTTGCATTCACTGGCAAACTTGATGTAAACAATATTATTTTACTTACCATATGATTTATCGTAGTCTGCAACCAACTTTATGAGTGTGCTACCAAAGTTTAGAAGTTACTTTCAGTAACTTCACCTTTTGGACTCAATGGGACATTAGCGTTTACATAACTAAACAAAGATATTGGCTATTCCACTCTTAATGTTATGAGGTAGGTTCCTAAATTCAGCTTGCATTTGAGTATTCCATGGCTCTGAGTAGGACACATGCAATATGTATACAGTTCCGACTCACCCTGAGTAGTTATGTATACATCGTTACCTCGAAATGCATAGAATAGTAAGTAATGCATTCAGCTCATTAGAGAGTAGTATTGAATTTTGCAGAAAACTACTATGGGTAACTTGATGTAAACATTATTATTTTACTTACCATATGATTTAGAGTAGTCTGCAACCAATTTTCTGAGAGTGCTGCCAAAGTTCGAGAAGTTACTGTCAGTAACTTCACCTTTTGTACACACTGGAACATTAGCGTTTACAGAGCTAAACAAAGATATTGGCTATTCCACTCTAAATGTTATGAGGTAGGTTCCTGAAATCAGCTCTCATTTGATTATTCCATGGCTCTGACTAGCATTAATGTAATATCTATACACTTCCAATTCACCCTGAGTAGTTATGTACACATACTTACCTCGAAATGCATAGTTTGGAAAGAAATGCTTTCAGCTCAGTAGAGTTTAGAGTTCAATTTTGCTGAAAACCACTATGGGCAAACTTGATGTAAACATTATTTTTTACTTACCATATGATTTAGCGTCGTCTGCAACAAATTTTATGATTGTGCTTCCAAAGTTTAGAAGTTACTTTCGGTAACTTTACCTTTTGTACTCAATGGGACATTAGCGTTTACATAGCTAAACAAAGATATTGGCTATTCCACTCTTAATGTTATGAGGTAGGTTCCTAAATTCAGCTTGCATTTGATTATTACATGGCCCTGACTAGCATGCATGCAATATCTATATAGTTCCAACTCACCCTGAGTAGATATGTATACATCCTTCCCTAGAAATGCATAGTCTAGAATGTAATGCTTTTAGCTCAATAGAGAGTAGTGTTGAATTTTGCAGTATACTACTACGGCCTAACTTGATGTAAACATTATTTTTTTACTTACCATGTGATTTAGAGTAGTCTGCAAACCAATTTTATGAGTGTGCTACCAAAGTTCGAGAAGTTACTGTCAGTAACTTCACCTTTTGTACACACTGGAACATTAGCGTTTACAGAGCTAAACAAAGATATTGGCTGTTCCACTCTAAATGTTATGAGGTAGGTTCCTGAATTCAACTTGCATTTGATTATTCCATGGCTCTGACTATCATTAATGCAATATCTTTACAGTTCCAACTCACCCTGAGTAGATATGTATACGTCCTTACCTCGAAATGCATAGAATAGAAAGTAATGCTTTCAGCTCAATAGAGTTCAGAGTTCAAGTTTGCTGAAAACCACTATGGGCAAACTTGAGGTAAATATTATTATTTTACTTGGCATATGATTTAGCGTACTCAGCAACCAATTTCATGAGTGTGCTACGAACGTTCGAGGTTACTGTCAGTAACTTCACCTTTTGTACACAATGGAACATTAGCGTTTACAGAGCCGAACAAAGATATTGGCTGTTCCACTTTAAATGTTATGAGGTAGGTTCTTGAATTCAGCTTGCATTTAATTATTCTATGGCTATGAGTAGTATACAAGCAATATCTATAGTTCCAACTCACCCTCAGCAGTTATGTACACATCCTTAACTCAATTTATATAGAATAGAAAATAACGCTTTCAGCTCTATAGAGTGTGGTGTTGAATTTTGAAGAAAACTACTCTGGGCTAACTTGATGAAAACATTATTATTTTGCGTACCATATGATTTAGAGTAGTCTGCAACCAATTTTATGAGTGTGCTACCAAAGTTCGAGAAGTTACTTTCAGTAACTTCACCTTTTCTACACAATGCAACATTAGGGTTTACAGAAATATACAAAGATATTGGCTGTCCCACTCTACATGTTATGAGGTAGGTTCCTGAATTCAGCTTGCGTTTGAGTATTCCATGGCTCTCACTAGCATACATGCAATATCTATACAGTTCCAACTCACCCTGAGTAGTTATGTATACATCCTTACCTCGAAATGCATAGAATAGAATGCAATGCTGTCAGCTCAACAGAGTTCAGAGTTCAATTTTGCTGAAAACCACGATGGGCAAACTTGATGTAAACATTATTATTTACTTACCATATGATTTAGAGTTGTCGGCAACCAATTTTATGAGTGTGCTACCAAAGTTTAGAAGTTACTTTCAGTAACTTCACCTTTTGTACTGAGTGGGACATTAGCGTTTACATAGCTAAACCAAGATATTGGCTATTCCACTCTTAATGTTATGAGGTAGGTTCCTAAATTCAGTTTGCATTTGAGTATTCCGTGGCTCTGAGTAGTACACATGCCATATGTATAGAGTTCCTACTCACCCTGAGTAGTTATGTATACATCTTTACCTCGAATTGCATCGAATAGACAGTAAAGCTTTCAGCTCAGGTTAGAGTTCAATTTTGCTGTAACGCACTGTGGCCAAACTTGATGTAAACATTATTATTTACTTACCATATGATTCAGCGTACACTGCAACCAATTTTCTGAGTGTGCTACCAACGTTCGATAAGTTACTGTCAGTAACTTCACCTTTTGTACAAAATAGAACATTAGAGTTTACAGAGGTTAACAAAGATATTGGGTGTTCCACTCTAAATGTTATGATTTAGGTTCCTGAATTCAGCTTGCATTTGATTAATCCATGGCTCTGACTATCACTAATGCAATATCTATACAATCCCAACTCACCCTGGGTAGTTATGTATACATCCTTACCTCGAAATGCATAGAATAGAAAGTACTGCTGTCAGCTCAATAGAGTTCAGAGTTCAATTTTGCTGAAAACCACCATGGGCAAACTTGATGTAAACATTATTATTTACTTACCATATGATTTAGCGTTGTCGGCAACCAATTTTATGAGTGTGCTACCAAAGTTTAGTAGTTACTTTCAGTAACTTCACCTTTTGTACTGAATGGGACATTAGCGTTTACATAGCTAAACAAAGATATTGGCTGTTCCACTCTTAATGTTATGAGGTAGGTTCCTGAATTCAACTTGCATTTGAGTATTCCATGGCTCTGAGATGTATACAAGAAATATTTATGCAGGTCCAACTCACCCTGAGTAGTTATGTATACATCCATAACTCGAAATGCATAGAATAGAAATTAATGCTTTCATCTCAATAGAGATCAGAGTTCAATTTTGCTGTAAAGCACTGTTGCCAAACTTGATGTAAATAATATTATTTTACTTAGCATATGATTTAGCGTACTCAGCAATCAATTTTATGAGTGTGCTACCAATTTTCGATAAGTTTCTGTCAGTAAATTCACCTTTTGTACACCATGGAACATTAGCGTTTACAGAGACGCACAAGATATTGGCGGTTCCACTCTAAATGTTAAGAGGAAGGTTCCTGAATTCAGCATACCTTTGATTAATCCATGGCTCTGAGATGTATACAAGAAATATTTATGCAGGTCCAACTCACCCTGAGTAGTTATGTATACATCCATAACTCGAAATGCATAGAATAGAAATTAATGCTTTCATCTCAATAGAGATTAGAGTTCAATTTTGCTGTAAAGCACTGTTGCCAAACTTGATGTAAATAATATTATTTTACTTAGCATATGATTTAGCGTACTCAGCAATCAATTTTATGAGTGTGCTACCAATTTTCGATAAGTTTTTGTCAGTAAATTCACCTTTGGTACACCATGGAACATTAGCGTTTACAGAGACGAACAAAGATATTGGCGGTTCCACTCTAAATGTTAAGAGGAAGGTTTCTGAATTCAGCATACCTTTGATTAATCCATGGCTCTGAGATGTATACAAGAAATATCTATGCAGGTCCAACTCACCCTGAGTAGTTATGTATACGTCCTTAACTCAATTTGTATAGAATAGAAAGGTATGCTTTCAGCTCGATAGAGTGTGGTGTCGAATATTGAAGAAAACTACTACGGGCTAACTTGATGTTAGCATTATTATTTTACTTACCATATGATTTAGAGTAGTCTGCAACCAATTTTATGAGTGTGCTACCAAAGTTCGAGAAGTTACTTTCAGTAACTTCCGCTTTTGTACACAATCCAACTTCAGGGTTTACAGAAATAAACAAAGATATTGGCTGTTCCACTCTACATGTTAATGGGGTAGGTTCCTGAATTCAGCTTCCGTTTGGGCATTCCATGCCTCTCACTAGCATACATGCAATATCCATAGAGTTACAACTCACCCTGAGGAGCTATGTATATATCCTTCCCGAGAAATGCATAGACCAGAATATAATGCTTTCAGTTAAATAGAGCGTTGTGTTGAATTTTGCAGAAAACTACTATGGGCTAACCAGATGTAAACGTTATTATTTTACTTACCAAATGACTTAGAGTAGTCTGCAACCAATTTTATGAGAGTGCTACGAAAGTTCGATAAGTTACTGTCAGTAACTTCACCTTTAGTACACACTGGAGCATTAGCGTTTACAGGGCTAAATAAAATACTGGCTATTCCACTCTAAATGTTATGAGGTAGGTTCGTGAATTCGGCTTGCATTTAATTATTCCATGGCTCTGAGGAGCATTAATGCAATATATATACAGTTACAAATCACCCTGAGTAGTTATGTACACATCCTTCCCTAGAAATGCATAGACGAGAAAGTAATGCTTTCAGCTCAATAGAGGGTCCTGTTGAATTTTGCAGAAAACTGCTATGGGCTAACTTGATGTAACAATTATTATTTTACTTACCATATTTTATGCGTGTCCTACCTAAGCTCCAGAAGTTACTTTCAGTAACATCACGTTTTCTACACAGTGGATCATTAGGTATTGCAGGACTAAACCAAGTCAATGGCTGTTCCACTGAAAATGGTACCAGGTAGGTTCCTAAATGCAGCTTGCATTGGGGTATTCCATGTCACTGAGCACTCTACGTCCATTATATACTCAGTTCCAGATCTCCCTGAATAGGTATGTACACAACCTTATCACAAAATGCATTGAATAGAAAGTAAAGCATTCAACTCAATGGAGTGTACAGTTCCTATTTGCTGAAAACTAGTATGTGCTAACATGATGTAAACTTTATTATTATACTCCCCATATGATTTAGAGTAGGCTGCAACGAATTTTATGACTGTGCTACCTACGCTACAGAAGTTACTTTCAGTAACATCACGTTTTCTACACAGTGGATCATTGGAGATTGCAGGACCAAACCATGTCAATGGCTTTTCAACTGTAAATGCTACCAGGTGGGTTACTGAATTCAGCTTGCTCTGGAGTATTCCATGGGACTGTGCACTCTACATGCATTATGTATACAGTTCCAAATCACCCTGAGTAGTTATGTACACAACCTTATCACAAAATGCATTGCATAGAAAGTAAAGCTTTCAACTCAATGGAGTATACAGTTCAAATTTGCTGAAAACTAGTATGTGCTAACATGATGTAAACTTTATTATTATACTCACCATATGATTTAGAGTAGTCTGCAAGCAATTTCATGCGTGTGCTACCTGAGCTCCAGAAGTTACTTTCAGTAACATCACGTTCCATACACAGTGGAACATTAGCGTTTGCAGAACCAAACCATGTCAATGGCTGTTCCACTGTAAATGCTACCAGGTAGGTTATTGAATTCAGCTTGCATTGAAGTATTCCATTGCACTGAGCACTCTACATGCAATATCTATTCTGTTCCAAATCACCCTGAGTAGTTATGTACACAACCTTATCACAAAATGCATTGTATAGAAAGTAAAGCTTTCAACTCAATGGAGTGTACAGTTCAATTTTGCTGAATACTAGTATGTGCTAACATGATGTAAACTTTATTATTATACTCACCATATGTTTAAGAGTACTCTGGAACCAATTTTATGCGTGTGCTACCAAAGCTCCAGATGTTACTTTCAGTAACATCACGTTTTGTACACAGTGGGTCATTAGGTATTGCAGGACTATACCAAGTCAATGGCTGTTCCACTGAAAATGGTACCAGGTAGGTTACTAAATGCAGCTTGCATTGGAGTATTCCATGTCACTGAGCACTCTACATCCATTATATACTCAGTAGTTCCAAATCTCCCTGAGTAGTTATGTACACAACCTTATCACAAAATGCATTGCATAGAAAGTAAAGCTTTCAACTCAATGGAGTATACAGTTCAAATTTGCTGAAAACTAGTATGTGCTAACATGATGTAAACTTTATTATTATACTCACCATATGATTTAGAGTAGTCTGCAAGCAATTTCATGCGTGTGCTACCTGAGCTCCAGAAGTTACTTTCAGTAACATCACGTTCCATACACAGTGGAACATTAGCGTTTGCAGAACCAAACCATGTCAATGGCTGTTCCACTGTAAATGCTACCAGGTAGGTTATTGAATTCAGCTTGCATTGAAGTATTCCATTGCACTGAGCATTCTACATGCAATATCTATTCTGTTCCAAATCACCCTGAGTAGTTATGTACACAACCTTATCACAAAATGCATTGTATAGAAAGTAAAGCTTTCAACTCAATGGAGTGTACAGTTCAATTTTGCTGTAACCTAGTCTGTGCAAACATGATGTAAACTTTATTATTATACTCACCATATGATTAAGAGTACTCTGGAACCAATTTCATGCGTGTGCTACCTAAGCTCCAGAAGTTACTTTCAATACCATCACGTTTTCTACACGGTGGATCATTAGAGATTGCAGTACTTAATCAATTTAATGGCAGTTCCACTGTAAATGGTACCATGTAGCTTACTGAATTCAGCTTGCATTGGAGTATTCCATGGCACTGGCCAGTCTACATGCAATATCTATACAGTTCCAAATCTCCCTGAGTAGTTATGTACACAACATTATCACAAAATGCTTTGAATACAAAGTAAAGCATTCAACTCAATGGAGTGTACAGTTCAATTTTGCTGAATACTAGTCTGTGCAAACATGATGTAAACTTTATTATTATACTCACCATATGATTAAGAGTACTCTGGAACCAATTTTATGCGTGTGCTACCTAAGCTCCAGAAGTTACTTTCAATACCATCACGTTTTCTACACAGTGGATCATTAGGTATTGCAGGACTAAACCAAGTCAATGGCTGTTCCACTGAAAATGGTACCAGGTAGGTTACTGAATTCAGCTTGCATTGGAGTATTCCATGGCACTGGCCAGTCTACCTGCAATATCTATACAGTTCCAAATCTCCCTGAGTAGTTATGTACACAACATTATCACAAAATGCTTTGAATACAAAGTAAAGCATTCAACTCAATGGAGTGTACAGTTCAAATTTGCTGAAAACTAGTATGTGCTAACATGATGTAAACTTTATTATTATACTCACCATATGATTTAGAGTAGTCTGCACGCAATTTCATCCGTGTGCTACCTAAGCTCCAGAAGTTACTTTCAGTAACATCACGTTCCATACACAGTGGAACATTAGCGTTTGCTGAACCAAACCATGTCAATGGCTGTTCCACTGTAAATGCTACCAGGTAGGTTATTGAATTCAGCTTGCATTGAAGTATTCCATTGCACTGAGCACTCTACATGCAATATGTATTCTGTTCCAAATCACCCTGAGTAGTTATGTACACAACCTTATCACAAAATGCATTGTATAGAAAGTAAAGCTTTCAACTCAATGGAGTGTACAGTTCAATTTTGCTGAAACCTAGTCTGTGCAAACATGATGTAAACTTTATTATTATACTCACCATATGATTAAGAGTACTCTGGAAACAATTTTATGCGTGTGCTACCTAAGCTCCAGAAGTTACTTTAAATACCATCACGTTTTCTACACGGTGGATCATTAGAGATTGCAGTACTTAATCAATTTAATGGCAGTTCCACTGTAAATGGTACCAGGTAGCTTACTGAATTCAGCTTGCATTGGAGTATTCCATGGCACTGGCCAGTCTACATGCAATATCTATACAGTTCCACATCTCCCTGAGTAGTTATGTACACAACATTATCACAAAATGCTTTGAATACAAAGTAAAGCATTCAACTCAATGGAGTGTACAGTTCAATTTTGCTGAAACCTAGTATGTGCTAACATGATGTAAACTTTATTACTATACTCACCATATGATTAAGAGTACTCTGGAACCAATTTTATGCGTGTGCTACCTAAGCTCCAGAAGTTACTTTCAATACCATCACGTTTTCTACACGGTGGATCATTAGGTATTGCAGGACTAAACCAAGTCAATGGGTGTTCCACTGAAAATGATACCAGGTAGGTTACTAAATGCAGCTTGCATTGGAGTATTCCATGTCACTGAGCACTCTACATCCATTATATACTCAGTTCCAAATCTCCCTGAGTAGTTATGTACACAACCTTATCACAAAATGCATTGCATAGAAAGTAAAGCTTTCAAATCAATGGAGTATACAGTTCAAATTTGCTGAAAACTAGTATGTGCTAACATGATGTAAACTTTATTATTATACTCACCATATGATTTAGAGTAGTCTGCAAGCAATTTCATGCGTGTGCAACCTAAGCTCCAGAAGTTACTTTCAGTAACATCACGTTCCATACACAGTGGAACATTAGCGTTTGCAGAACCAAACCATGTCAATGGCTGTTCCACTGTAAATGCTACCAGGTAGGTTATTGAATTCAGCTTGCATTGAAGTATTCCATTGCACTGAGCACTCTACATGCAATATCTATTCTGTTCCAAATCACCCTGAGTAGTTATGTACACAACCTTATCACAAAATGCATTGTTTAGAAAGTAAAGCTTTCAACTCAATGGAGTGTACAGTTCAATTTTGCTGAAACCTAGTCTGTGCAAACATGATGTAAACTTTATTATTATACTCACCATATGATTAAGAGTACTCTGGAACCAATATTATGCGTGTGCTACCTAAGCTCCAGAAGTTACTTTCAATACCATCACGTTTTCTACAGGGTGGATCATTAGAGATTGCAGTACATAATCAATTTAATGGCAGTTCCACTATAAATGGTACCAGGTAGCTTACTGAATTCAGCTTGCATTGGAGTATTCCATGTCACTGGCCAGTCTACATGCAATATCTATACAGTTCCAAATCTCCCTGAGTAGTTATGTACACAACATTATCACAAAATGCTTTGAATACAAAGTAAAGCATTCAACTCAATGGAGTGTACAGTTCAAATTTGCTGAAAACTAGTATGTGCTAACATGATGTAAACTTTATTATTATACTCACCATATGATTTAGAGTAGTCTGCACGCAATTTCATCCGTGTGCTACCTAAGCTCCAGAAGTTACTTTCAGTAACATCACGTTCCATACACAGTGGAACATTAGCGTTTGCTGAACCAAACCATGTCAATGGCTGTTCCACTGTAAATGCTACCAGGTAGGTTATTGAATTCAGCTTGCATTGAAGTATTCCATTGCACTGAGCACTCTACATGCAATATGTATTCTGTTCCAAATCACCCTGAGTAGTTATGTACACAACCTTATCACAAAATGCATTGTATAGAAAGTAAAGCTTTCAACTCAATGGAGTGTACAGTTCAATTTTGCTGAAACCTAGTCTGTGCAAACATGATGTAAACTTTATTATTATACTCACCATATGATTAAGAGTACTCTGGAAACAATTTTATGTGTGTGCTACCTAAGCTCCAGAAGTTACTTTAAATACCATCACGTTTTCTACACGGTGGATCATTAGAGATTGCAGTACATAATCAATTTAATGGCAGTTCCACTGTAAATGGTACCAGGTAGCTTACTGAATTCAGCTTGCATTGGAGTATTCCATGGCACTGGCCAGTCTACTTGCAATATCTATACAGTTCCACATCTCCCTGAGTAGTTATGTACACAACATTATCACAAAATGCTTTGAATACAAAGTAAAGCATTCAACTCAATGGAGTGTACAGTTCAATTTTGCTGAAACCTAGTATGTGCTAACATGATGTAAACTTTATTACTATACTCACCATATGATTAAGAGTACTCTGGAACCAATTTTATGCGTGTGCTACCTAAGCTCCAGAAGTTACTTTCAATACCATCACGTTTTCTACACGGTGGATCATTAGGTATTGCAGGACTAAACCAAGTCAATGGGTGTTCCACTGAAAATGATACCAGGTAGGTTACTAAATGCAGCTTGCATTGGAGTATTCCATGTCACTGAGCACTCTACATCCATTATATACTCAGTTCCAAATCTCCCTGAGTAGTTATGTACACAACCTTATCACAAAATGCATTGCATAGAAAGTAAAGCTTTCAACTCAATGGAGTATACAGTTCAAATTTGCTGATAACGGGTATGTGCTAACATGATGTAAACTTTATTATTATACTCACCATATGATTTAGAGTAGTCTGCAAGCAATTTCATGCGTGTGCTACCTGAGCTCCAGAAGTTACTTTCAGTAACATCACGTTCCATACACAGTGGAACATTAGCGTTTGCTGAACCAAACCATGTCAATGGCTGTTCCACTGTAAATGCTACCAGGTAGGTTATTGAATTCAGCTTGCATTGAAGTATTCCATTGCAATGAGCACTCTACATGCAATATCTATTCTGTTCCAAATCACCCTGAGTAGTTCTGTACACAACCTTATCACAAAATGCATTGTATAGAAAGTAAAGTTTTCAACTCAATGGAGTGTACAGTTCAATTTTGCTGAAACCTAGTCTGTGCAAACATGATGTAAACTTTATTATTATACTCACCATATGATTAAGACTACTCTGGAAACAATTTTATGCGTGTGCTACCTATGCTCCAGAAGTTACTTTAAATACCATCACGTTTTCTACACGGTGGATCTTTAGAGATTGCAGTACATAATCAATTTAATGGCATTTCCACTGTAAATGGTACCAGGTAGCTTACTGAATTCAGCTTGCATTGGAGTATTCCATGGCACTGGCCAGACTACATGCAATATCTATACAGTTCCAAATCTCCCTGAGTAGTTATGTACACAACATTATCACAAAATGCTTTGAATACAAAGTAAAGCATTCAACTCAATGGAGTGTACAGTTCAATTTTGCTGAAACCTAGTATGTGCTAACATGATGTAAACTTTATTACTATACTCACCATATGATTAAGAGTACTCTGGAACCAATTTTATGCGTGTGCTACCTAAGCTCCAGAAGTTACTTTCAATACCATCACGTTTTCTACACGGTGGATCATTAGGTATTGCAGGACTAAACCAAGTCAATGGGTGTTCCACTGAAAATGATACCAGGTAGGTTACTAAATGCAGCTTGCATTGGAGTATTCCATGTCACTGAGCACTCTACGTCCATTATATACTATGTTCCAAATCTCCCTGAGTAGTTATGTACACAACCTTATCACAAAATGCATTGCATAGAAAGTAAAGCTTTCAACTCAATGGAGTATACAGTTCAAATTTGCTGAAAACTGGTATGTGCTAACATGATGTAAACTTTATTATTATACTCACCATATGATTTAGAGTAGTCTGCAAGCAATTTCATGCGTGTGCTACCTGAGCTCCAGAAGTTACTTTAAATACCATCACGTTTTCTACACGGTGGATCATTAGAGATTGCAGTACTTAATCAATTTAATGGCAGTTCCACTGTAAATGGTACCAGGTAGCTTACTGAATTCAGCTTGCATTGGAGTATTCCATGGCACTGGCAAGTCTACATGCAATATCTATACAGTTCCAAATCTCCCTGAGTAGATATGTACACAACATTATCACAAAATGCTTTGAATACAAAGTAAAGCATTCAACTCAATGGAGTGTACAGTTCAATTTTGCTGAAACCTAGTATGTGCTAACATGATGTAAACTTTATTACTATACTCACCATATGATTAAGAGTACTCTGGAACCAATTTTATGCGTGTGCTACCTAAGCTCCAGAAGTTACTTTCAATACCATCACGTTTTCTACACGGTGGATCATTAGGTATTGCAGGACTAAACCAAGTCAATGGGTGTTCCACCGAAAATGATACCAGGTAGGTTACTAAATGCAGCTTGCATTGGAGTATTCCATGTCACTGAGCACTCTACATCCATTATATACTCAGTTCCAAATCTCCCTGAGTAGTTATGTACACAACCTTATCACAAAATGCATTGCATAGAAAGTAAAGCTTTCAACTCAATGGTGTATACAGTTCAAATTTGCTGAAAACTGGTATGTGCTAACATGATGTAAATTTTATTATTATACTCACCATATGATTTAGAGTAGTCTGCAAGCAATTTCATGCGTGTGCTACCTGAGCTCCAGAAGTTACTTTCAGTAACATCACGTTCCATACACAGTGGAACATTTGCGTTTGCTGAACCAAACCATGTCAATGGCTGTTCCACTGTAAATGCTACCAGGTAGGTTATTGAATTCAGCTTGCATTGAAGTATTCCATTGCACTGAGCACTCTACATGCAATATCTATTCTGTTCCAAATCACCCTGAGTAGTTATGTACACAACCTTATCACAAAATGCATTGTATAGAAAGTAAAGCTTTCAACTCAATGGAGTGTACAGTTCAATTTTGCTGAAACCTAGTCTGTGCAAACATGATGTAAACTTTATTATTATACTCACCATATGATTAAGAGTACTCTGGAAACAATTTTATGCGTGTGCTACCTAAGCTCCAGAAGTTACTTTAAATACCATCACGTTTTCTACACGGTGGATCATTAGAGATTGCAGTACTTAATCAATTTAATGGCAGTTCCACTGTAAATGGTACCAGGTAGCTTACTGAATTCAGCTTGCATTGGAGTATTCCATGGCACTGGCCAGTCTACATGCAATATCTATACAGTTCCAAATCTCCCTGAGTAGTTATGTACACAACATTATCACAAAATGCTTTGAATACAAAGTAAAGCATTCAACTCAATGGAGTGTACAGTTCAATTTTGCTGAAACCTAGTATGTGCTAACATGATGTAAACTTTATTACTATACTTACCATATGATTAACAGTACTCTGGAACCAATTTTATGCGTGTGCTACCTAAGCTCCAGAAGTTACTTTCAATACCATCACGTTTTCTACACGGTGGATCATTAGGTATTGCAGGACTAAACCAAGTCAATGGGTGTTCCACTGAAAATGATACCAGGTAGATTACTAAATGCAGCTTGCATTGGAGTATTCCATGTCACTGAGCACTCTACATCCATTATATACTCAGTTCCAAATCTCCCTGAGTAGTTATGTACACAACCTTATCACAAAATGCATTGCATAGAAAGTAAAGCTTTCAACTCAATGGAGTATACAGTTCAAATTTGCTGAAAACTGGTATGTGCTAACATGATGTAAACTTTATTATTATACTCACCATATGATTTAGAGTAGTCTGCAAGCAATTTCATGCGTGTGCTACCTGAGCTCCAGAAGTTACTTTCAGTAACATCACGTTCCATACACAGTGGAACATTAGCGTTTGCTGAACCAAACCATGTCAATGGCTGTTCCACTGTAAATGCTACCAGGTAGGTTATTGAATTCAGCTTGCATTGAAGTATTCCATTGCACTGAGCACTCTACATGCAATATCTATTCTGTTCCAAATCACCCTGAGTAGTTATGTACACAACCTTATCACAAAATGCATTGTATAGAAAGTAAAGCTTTCAACTCAATGGAGTGTACAGTTCAATTTTGCTGAAACCTAGTCTGTGCAAACATGATGTAAACTTTATTATTATACTCACCATATGATTAAGAGTACTCTGGAAACAATTTTATGCGTGTGCTACCTAAGCTCCAGAAGTTACTTTAAATACCATCACGTTTTCTACACGGTGGATCATTAGAGATTGCAGTACTTAATCAATTTAATGGCAGTTCCACTGTAAATGGTACCAGGTAGCTTACTGAATTCAGCTTGCATTGGAGTATTCCATGGCACTGGCCAGTCTACATGCAATATCTATACAGTTCCAAATCTCCCTGAGTAGTTATGTAAACAACATTATCACAAAATGCTTTGAATACAAAGTAAAGCATTCAACTCAATGGAGTGTACAGTTCAATGTTGCTGAAAACTAGTATGTGCTAACAAGATGTAAACTTTATTACTATACTCACCATATGTTTAAGAGTACTCTGGAACCAATTTTATGCGTGTGCTACCTAAGCTCCAGAAGTTACTTTCAGTAACATCACGTTTTCTACACAGTGGATCATTAGGTATTGCAGGACTAATCCAAGTCAATGGCTGTTCCGCTGTAAATGCTACCAGGTAGGTTATTGAACTCAGCTTGCATTGAAGTATTCCATGGCCCTGAGCAATCTACATGCTATATCTATTCTGTTCCAAATCACCCTGAGTAGTTATGTACACAACCTTATCACAAAATGCATTGTATAGAAAGTAAAGCTTTCAACTCAATGGAGTGTACAGTTCAATTTTGCTGAAACCTAGTCTGTGCAAACATGATGTAAACTTTAATATTATACTCACCATATGATTAAGAGTACTCTGGAACCAATTTTATGCGTGTGCTACCTAAGCTCCAGAAGTTACTTTCAGTAACATCACGTTTTCTACACAGTGGATCATTAGGTATTGCAGGACTAAACCAAGTCAATGGCTGTTCCACTGAAAATGGTACCAAGTAGGTTACTAAATGCAGCTTGCATTGGAGTATTCCATGTCACCGAGCACTCTACATCCATTATATACTCAGTTCCAAATCTCCCTGAGTAGTTATGTACACAACCTTTTCACAAAATGCATTGAATAGAAAGTGAAGCATTCAACTCAATGGAGTGTACAGATCCTTTTTGCTGAAAACTAGTATGTGCTAACATGAAGTAAACAATATTATTATACTCACCATATGATTTAGAGTAGTCTGCAACCAATTTTCTGAGAGTTCTACCTAAGCTCCAGAATTTACTTTAAGTAACATCACGTTCCATACACAGTGGAACATTAGCGTTTGCAGAACCAAACCATGTCAATGGCTGTTCCACTGTAAATGCTACCAGGTAGGTTATTGAATTCAGCTTGCATTGAAGTATTCCATTGCACTGAGCAATCTACATGCAATATCTATTCTGTTCCAAATCACCCTGAGTAGTTATGTACACAACCTTATCACAAAATGCATTGTATAGAAAGTAAAACTTTCAACTCAATGGAGTGTACAGTTCAATTTTGCTGAAACCTAGTAGGTGCTAACATGATGTAAAGTTTAATACTATACTCACCATATGATTAAGAGTACTCTGGAACCAATTTTATGCGTGTGCTACCTAAGCTCCAGAATTTACTTTCAATCCCATCACGTTTTCTACACGGTTGATCATTAGAGATTGCAGTACTTAATCAATTTAATGGCAGTTCCACTGTAAATGGTACCAGGTAGGTTACTGAATTCAGCTTGCATTGGAGTATTCCATGTCACTGAGCACTCTACATCCATTATATACTCAGTTCCAAATCTCCCTGAGTAGTTATGTACACAACCTTATCACAAAATGCATTGCATAGAAAGTAAAGCTTTCAACTCAATGGAGTATACAGTTCAAATTTGCTGAAAACTAGTATGTGCTGTTACGTATTCAGGCAACAATAAATATATGAGTTCGGCAAGGGTTTCTTATAATAAAACAACACGTTTATTAAACACAGAACACAAACCCCCCAAAAGTAAACAAACACTACCGTAACCGGAAACAGCTGCTGAGCGGCTGTTCAAACAGTTCGTAAAGTGATATTCCCAAAACAGTTCTTTGAAGTGATATTCCAAAACAGTTCTTAAAGTGGTATTCCAAAACAGTTCTTAAAGTGATATTGCCAAAAGTTCGATATGCTCACAGTCCATTTAAAAGGAGAGACTTTACAGGACGATTTAAGTTCTCTTTCACGTCGCTTGCTTCGATTCCCGACGTCGAAATTCCCACGAAGAATTTACGAAACAGAACGGCTTAAAGGCACTGACCTTTCCTTCTCCACTACCTTCAATCCTTTCTAGGTAAACCTAGGGATTAACACGAAGATAGTCAACGAAATCCTTCCAAATAAGGATCAAACAAAGGTCGCCCCCGTTTCACCGTAGAAAGCGATTCTCCTCGATCTTTAACTTTAAAACCTTGAATCTTCACTCTCCTTTAATTCTCAAACTAACAGAATCATAAAGAACCTGTTGGCATTAACCTTTTAAACTTTAGGCATTAAATAAAAACTTCATCCTTCAACTAAACTGCGTCATCACTTCAAACACGCAGTGGCATGAAGTCAACTTGGCAAATCCAGCCACGAACTGCCCCTCCTCACAGGGTGGGGTCTACCTTTTATAACCTGTAAAAAACCCATCACATGATCTCTACTGGCGGGAAAATGACGTCATTCCACCATCACAAGACCATCACCTCAAGTCCAGTACAGCTTCAACCCCAGTCACATGACACGGGCACCACTGTCATGTGTCACGAGTACGTAACAGTGCTAACATGATGTAAACTTTATTATTATACTCACCATATGATTTAGAGTAGTCTGCAAGTAATTTCATGCGTGTGCTACCTAAGCTCCAGAAGTTACTTTCAATACCATCACGTTTTCTACACGGTGGATCATTAGGTATTGCAGGACTAAACCAAGTCAATGGGTGTTCCACTGAAAATGATACCAGGTAGGTTACTAAATACAGCTTGCATTGGAGTATTCCATGTCACTGAGCACTCTACATCCATTATATACTCAGTTCCAAATCTCCCTGAGTAGTTATGTACACAACCTTATCACAAAATGCATTGCATAGAAAGTAAAGCTTTCAACTCAATGGAGTATACAGTTCAAATTTGCTGAAAACTGGTATGTGCTAACATGATGTAAACTTTATTATTATACTCACCATATGATTTAGAGTAGTCTGCAAGCAATTTCATGCGTGTGCTACCTGAGCTCCAGAAGTTACTTTCAGTAACATCACGTTCCATACACAGTGGAACATTAGCGTTTGCAGAACCAAACCATGTCAATGGCTGTTCCACTGTAAATGCTACCAGGTAGGTTATTGAATTCAGCTTGCATTGAAGTATTCCATTGCACTGAGCACTCTACATGCAATATCTATTCTGTTCCAAATCACCCTGAGTAGTTATATACACAACCTTATCACAAAATGCATTGTATAGAAAGCAAAGCTTTCAACTCAATGGAGTGTACAGTTCAATTTTGCTGAAACCTAGTCTGTGCAAACATGATGTAAACTTTATTATTATACTCACCATATGATTAAGAGTACTCTGGAAACAATTTTATGCGTGTGCTAAATAAGCTCCAGACGTTACTTTCAGTAACATCACGGTTTCTACACAGTGGATCATTAGGTATTGCAGGACTAAACCAAGTCAATGGCTGTTCCACTCAAAATGGTACCAGGTAGGTTAATAAATGCAGCTTGCATTGGAGTATTCCATCTCACTAAGCACTCTACATCCATTATATACTCAGTTCCAAATCACCATGAGTAGTTATGTACCTATCCTTATCACAGAATGCTTTGAATAGAAAGTAAAGCATTCAACTCAATGGAGTGTACAGTTCCTTTTTGCTGAAAACCAGTATGTGCTAACATGATGTAAACTTTATTATTATACTCCCCATATGATTTAGAGTAGGCCGCAACGAATTTTATGACTGTGCTACCTAGGCTACAGAAGTTACTTTCAGTAACATCACGTTTTCTACACAGTGGATCATTGGAGATAGCAGGACCAAACCATGTCAATGGCTTTTCAACTGTAAATGCTACCAGGTGGTTTACTGCATTCAGCTTGCATTGGAGTATTCCATGGGACTGTGCACTCTACATGCATTATATATACAGTTCCAAATCTCCCTGAGTAGTTATGTACACAACCTTACAACAAAATGCATTGAATAGAAAGTAATCCTTTCAACTCAAAAAAGTGTACAGTTCATTTTGCTGAAAACTGGTATGTGCTAACATGAAGTAAACCATATTATTATGCTCACCATATGATTTAGAGTAGTCTGCAACCAATTTTCTGAGAGTTCTACCTAAGCTCCAGAATTTACTTTAAGTAACATCACTGTGGAACATTAGCGTTTGCAGAATCAAACCATGTTAATGGCTGTTCCACTGTAAATGCTACCAGGTAGGTTATTGAATTCAGCTTGCATTGAAGTATTCCGTTGCACTGAGCACTCTACATGCATCATCTATTTTGTTCCAAATCACCCTGATTAGTTATGTACACAACCTTATCACAAAATGCATTGTATAGAAAGTAAAGCTTTCAACTCAATGGAGTGTACAGTTCAATTTTGCTGAAACCTAGTATGTGCTAACATGATGTAAACTTTATTATTATACTCACCATATGATTAAGAGTACTCTGGAACCAGTTTTATGCGTGTGCTACCTAAGCTCCAGAAGTTACTTTCAATACCATAACGTTTTCTACACGGTGGATCATTAGAGATTGCAGTACTTAATCAATTTAATGGCAGTTCCACTGTAAGTGGGACCAGGTAGGTTACTGAATTCAGCTTGCATTGGAGTATTCCATGGCACTGGCCAGTCTACATGCAATATCTATACAGTTCCAAATCTCCCTGAGTAGTTATGTCCACAACATTATCACAAAATGCTTTGAATACAAAGTAAAGCATTCAACTCAATGGAGTGTACAGTTCAATGTTCCTGAAAACTAGTATGTGCTAACAAGATGTAAACTTTCTTATTATACTCACCATATGATTGAGAGTACTCTGGAACCAATTTTATGCGTGTCCTACCTAAGCTCCAGAAGTTACTTTCAATACCATCACGTTTTCTACACGGAGGATCATTAGGTATTTCAGGACTAAACCAAGTCAATGGCTGTTCCACTGAAAATGGTAACAGGTAGGTTATTAAATGCAGCTTGCATTGGAGTATTCCATGTCACTGAGCACTCTACATCCATTATTTACTCAGTTCCAAATCTCCCTGAGTAGTTCTGTACACATCCTTATCACGAAATGCTTTGAATAGAATGTAAAGCATTCAACTCAATGGAGTATACAGTTCAATTTTGCTGAAAACAAGTATGTGCTAATATGATGCAAACTTTATTATTATACTCAACATATCATTAAGAGTACTCTGGAACCAGTTTTATGCGTGTGCTACCTAAGCTCCAGAAGTTACTTTCAATACCATCACGTTTTCTACACGGAGGATCATTTGGTATTTCAGGACTAAACCAAGTCAATGGCTGTTCCACTGAAAATGGTACCAGGTAGGTTACTAAATGCAGCTTGCATTGGAGTATTCCATGTCACTGAGCACTCTACATCCATTATATACTCAGTTCCAAATCTCCCTGAGTAGTTATGTACACAAACTTATCACAAAATGCATTGTACAGAAAGTAAAGCTTTCAACTCAATGGAGTGTACAGTTCAATTTTGCTGAAAACTTGTGTGTCCTAACATGATGTGAACTTTATTATTATACTCACCATATGATTAAGAGTACTCTGGAACCAATTTTATCCGTGTGCTACCTAAGCTCCAGAAGTTACTTTCAATAACATCACGTTTTCTACATGGTGGATCTTTAGAGATTGCAGTAGTAATCAGTTCAATGGCAGTTCCACTGTAAATGGTACCAGGTAGGATACTGAATTCAGCTTGCATTGGTGTATTCCATGGCACAGACCAGTCCGCATGCAATATCTATACAGTTCCAAATCTCCCTGAGTAGTTCTGTACACATCCTTATCACAAAATGCTTTGAATAGAATGTAAAGCATTCAACTCAATGGAGTATACAGTTCAATTTTGCTGAAAACAAGTATGTGCTAACATGATGCAAACTTTATTATTATACTCACCAAATCATTAAGAGTACTCTGGAACCAGTTTTATGCGTGTGCTACCTAAGCTCCAGAAGTTACTTTCAATTCCATAACGTTTTCTACACTTTGGATCATTAGAGATTGCAGTACTTAATCAATTTAATGGCAGTTCCACTGTAAGTGGTACCAGGTAGGTTACTGAATTCAGCTTGCATTGGAGTATTCCATGTCACTGAGCACTCTACATCCATTATATACTCAGTTCCAAATCTCCCTGAGTAGTTATGTACACAACCTTATCAAAAAATGCATTGTATAGAAAGTAAAGCTTTCAACTCAATGGAGTGTACAGTTCAATTCTGCTGAAAACTTGTATGTGCTAACATGATGTAAACTTTATTATTATGCTCACCATATGATTAAGAGTACTCTGGAACCAATTTTATCCGTGTGCTACCTAAGCTCCAGAAGTTACTTTCAGTAACATCACGTTTTCTACATGGTGGATCTTTAGAGATTGCAGTACTAAATCAGTTCAATGGCAGTTCCACTGAAAATGGTACCAGGTAGGTTACTAAATGCAGCTTGCATTGGAGTATTCCATGTCACTGAGCACTCTACATCCATTATATACTCAGTTCCAAATCTCCCTGAGTAGTTCTGTACACATCCTTATCACAAAATGCTTTGAATAGAATGTAAAGCATTCAACTCAATGGAGTACACAGTTCAATTTTGCTGAAAACAAGTATGTGCTAACATGATGCAAACTTTATTATTATACTCACCATATCATTAAGAGTACTCTGGAACCAGTTTTATGCGTGTGCTACCTAAGCTCCAGAAGTTACTTTCAATACCATCACGTTTTCTACACGGTGGATCATTAGAGATGGCAGTACTTAATCAATTTAATGGCAGTTCCACTGTAAGTGGTACCAGGTAGGTTACTAAATGCAGCTTGCATTGGAGTATTCCATGTCACTGAGCACTCTACATCCATTATATACTCAGTTCCAAATCTCCCTGAGTAGTTATGTACACAACCTTATCACAAAATGCATTGTATAGAAAGTAAAGCTTTCAACTCAATGGAGTGTACAGTTCAATTTTGCTGAAAACTTGTATGTCCTAACATGATGTGAACTTTATTATTATACTCACCATATGATTAAGAGTACTCTGGAACCAATTTTATCCGTGCGCTACCTAAGCTCCAGAAATTACTTTCAGTAACATCACGTTTTCTACATGGTGGATCTTTAGAGATTGCAGTACTAAATCAGTTCAATGGCAGTTCCACTGTAAATGGTACCAGGTAGGTTACTGAATTCAGCTTGCATTGATGTATTCCATGGCACAGACCAGTCCGCATGCAATATCTATACAGTTCCAAATCTCCCTGAGTAGTTCTGTACACATCCTTATCACAAAATGCTTTGAATAGAATGTAAAGCATTCAACTCAATGGAGTATACAGTTCAATTTTGCTGAAAACCAGTATGTGCTAACATGATGCAAACTTTATTATTATACTCACCAAATCATTAAGAGTACTCTGGAACCAGTTTTATGCGTGTGCTACCTAAGCTCCAGAAGTTACTTTCAATACCATCACGTTTTCTACACGGTGGATCATTAGAGATGGCAGTACTTAATCAATTTAATGGCAGTTCCACTGTAAGTGGTACCAGGTAGGTTACTAAATGCAGCTTGCATTGGAGTATTCCATGTCACTGAGCACTCTACATCCATTATATACTCAGTTCCAAATCTCCCTGAGTAGTTATGTGCACAACCTTATCACAAAATGCATTGTACAGAAAGTAAAGCATTCAACTCAATGGAGTGTACTGTTCAATTTTGCTGAAAACTAATATGTGCTAACATGATGTAAACTTTATTACTATACTCACCATATCATTAAGAGTACTCTGGAACCAGTTTCATGCGTGTGCTACCTAAGCTCCAGAAGTTACTTTCAATACCATAACGTTTTCTGCACGGTGGATCATTAGAGATTGCAGTACTTAATCAATTTAATGGCAGTTCCACTGTAAGTGGTACCAGGTAGGTTACTGAATTCAGCTTGCATTGGAGGATTCCATGGCACTGGCCAGTCAGCATGCAATATCTATACAGTTCCAAATCTCCCTGAGTAGTTATGTACACAACATTATCACAAAATGCTTTGAATACAAAGTAAAGCATTCAACTCAATGGAGTGTACAGTTCAATGTTGCTGAAAACTATTATGTGCTAACAAGATGTAAACTTTCTTATTATACTCACCATATGATTGAGCGTACTCTGGAACCAATTTTATGCGTGTCCTACCTAAGCTCCAGAAGTTACTTTCAATACCATCACGTTTTCTACACGGAGGATCATTAGGTATTTCAGGACTAAACCAAGTCAATGGCTGTTCCACTGAAAATGGTAACAGGTAGGTTACTAAATGCAGCTTGCATTGGAGTATTCCATTTCACTGATCACTCCACATCCATTATATACTCAGATCCAAATCTCCCTGAGTAGTTATGTACACAACCTTATCACAAAATGCATTGTATAGAAAGTAAAGCTTTCAACTCAATGGAGTGTACAGTTCAATTTTGCTGAAAACTTGTATGTCCTAACATGATGTGAACTTTATTATTATACTCACCATATGATTAAGAGTACTCTGGAACCAATTTTATCCGTGCGCTACCTAAGCTCCAGAAGTTACTTTCAGTAACATCACGTTTTCTACATGGTGGATCTTTAGAGATTGCAGTACTAAATCAGTTCAATGGCAGTTCCACTGTAAATGGTACCAGGTAGGTTACTGAATTCAGCTTGCATTGATGTATTCCATGGCACAGACCAGTCCACATGCAATATCTATACAGTTCCAAATCTCCCTGAGTAGTTCTGTACACATCCTTATCACAAAATGCTTTGAATAGAATGTAAAGCATTCAACTCAATGGAGTATACAGTTCAATTTTGCTGAAAACCAGTATGTGCTAACATGATGCAAACTTTATTATTATACTCACCAAATCATTAAGAGTACTCTGGAACCAGTTTTATGCGTGTGCTACCTAAGCTCCAGAAGTTACTTTCAATACCATCACGTTTTCTACACGGTGGATCATTAGAGATGGCAGTACTTAATCAATTTAATGGCAGTTCCACTGTAAGTGGTACCAGGTAGGTTACTAAATGCAGCTTGCATTGGAGTATTCCATGTCACTGAGCACTCTACATCCATTATATACTCAGTTCCAAATCTCCCTGAGTAGTTATGTACACAACCTTATCAAAAAATGCATTGTATAGAAAGTAAAGCTTTCAACTCAATGGAGTGTACAGTTCAATTTTGCTGAAAACTTGTATGTGCTATCATGATGTAAACTTTATTATTATGCTCACCATATGATTAAGAGTACTCTGGAACCAATTTTATCCGTGTGCTACCTAAGCTCCAGAAGTTACTTTCAATAACATCACGTTTTCTACATGGTGGATCTTTAGAGATTGCAGTACTAAATCAGTTCAATGGCAGTTCCACTGAAAATGGTACCAGGTAGGTTACTAAATGCAGCTTGCATTGGAGTATTCCATGTCACTGAGCACTCTACATCCATTATATACTCAGTTCGAAATCTCCCTGAGTAGTTCTGTACACATCCTTATCACAAAATGCTTTGAATAGAATGTAAAGCATTCAACTCAATGGAGTGTACAGTTCAATTTTGCTGAAAAATTGTATGTGCTATCATGATGTAAACTTTATAATTATGCTCACCATATGATTAAGAGTACTCTGGAACCAATTTTATCCGTGTGCTACCTAAGCTCCAGAAGTTACTTTCAATAACATCACGTTTTCTACATGGTGGATCTTTAGAGATTGCAGTACTAAATCAGTTCAATGGCAGTTCCACTGTAAATGGTACCAGGTAGGTTACTGAATTCAGCTTGCATTGGTGTATTCCATGGCACAGACCAGTCCGCATGCAATATCTATACAGTTCCAAATCTCCCTGAGTAGTTCTGTACACATCCTTATCACAAAATGCTTTGAATAGAATGTAAAGCATTCAACTCAATGGAGTATACAGTTCAATTTTGCTGAAAACAAGTATGTGCTAACATGATGCAAACTTTATTATTATACTCACCATATCATTAAGAGTACTCTGGAACCAGTTTTATGCGTGTGCTACCTAAGCTCCAGAAGTTACTTTCAATACCATAACGTTTTCTACACGGTGGATCATTAGAGATTGCAGTACTTAATCAATTTAATGGCAGTTCCACTGTAAGTGGTACCAGATAGGTTACTGAATTCAGCTTGCATTGGAGGATTCCATGGCACTGGCCAGTCAACATGCAATATCTATACAGTTCCAAATCTCCCTGAGTAGTTATGTACACAACATTATCACAAAATGCTTTGAATACAAAGTAAAGCATTCAACTCAATGGAGTGTGCAGTTCAATGTTGCTGAAAACTAGTATGTGCTAACAAGATGTAAACTTTATTATTATACTCACCATATGATTGAGAGTACTCTGGAACCAATTTTATGCGTGTCCTACCTAAGCTCCAGAAGTTACTTTCAATACCATCACGTTTTCTACACGGAGGATCATTTGGTATTTCAGGACTAAACCAAGTCAATGGCTGTTCCACTGAAAATGGTACCAGGTAGGTTACTAAATGCAGCTTGCATTGGAGTATTCCATGTCACTGAGCACTCTACATCCATTATATACTCAGTTCCAAATCTCCCTGAGTAGTTATGTACACAACCTTATCACAAAATGCATTGTACAGAAAGTAAAGCTTTCAACTCAATGGAGTGTACAGTTCAATTTTGCTGAAAACTTGTATGTCCTAACATGATGTGAACTTTATTATTATACTCACCATATGATTAAGAGTACCTTGGAACCAATTTTATCCGTGTGCTACCTAAGCTCCAGAAGTTACTTTCAATAACATCACGTTTTCTACATGGTGGATCTTTAGAGATTGCAGTACTAAATCAGTTCAATGGCAGTTCCACTGTAAATGGTACCAGGTAGGTTACTAAATTCAGCTTGCATTGGTGTATTCCATGGCACAGACCAGTCCACATGCAATATCTATACAGTTCCAAATCTCCCTGAGTAGTTCTGTACACATCCTTATCACAAAATGCTTTGAATAGAATGTAAAGCATTCAACTCAATGCAGTATACAGTTCAATTTTGCTGAAAACAAGTATGTGCTAACATGATGCAAACATTATTACTATACTCACCATATCATTAAGAGTACTCTGGAACCAGTTTTATGCGTGTGCTACCTAAGCTCCAGAAGTTACTTTCAATACCATAACGTTTTCTGCACGGTGGATCATTAGAGATTGCAGTACTTTATCAATTTAATGGCAGTTCCACTGTAAGTGGTACCAGGTAGGTTACTGAATTCAGCTTGCATTGGAGGATTCCATGGCACTGGCCAGTCAACATGCAATATCTATACAGTTCCAAATCTCCCTGAGTAGTTATGTACACAACATTATCACAAAATGCTTTGAATACAAAGTAAAGCATTCAACTCAATGGAGTGTACAGTTCAATGTTGCTGAAAACTATTATGTGCTAACAAGATGTAAACTTTCTTATTATACTCACCATATGATTGAGCGTACTCTGGAACCAATTTTATGCGTGTCCTACCTAAGCTCCAGAAGTTACTTTCAATACCATCACGTTTTCTACACGGAGGATCATTAGGTATTTCAGGACTAAACCAAGTCAATGGCTGTTCCACTGAAAATGGTAACAGGTAGGTTACTAAATGCAGCTTGCATTGGAGTATTCCATTTCACTGATCACTCCACATCCATTATATACTCAGATCCAAATCTCCCTGAGTAGTTATGTACACAACCTTATCACAAAATGCATTGTATAGAAAGTAAAGCTTTCTACTCAATGGAGTGTACAGTTCAATTTTGCTGAAAACTTGTATGTCCTAACATGATGTGAACTTTATTATTATACTCACCATATGATTAAGAGTACTCTGGAACCAATTTTATCCGTGCGCTACCTAAGCTCCAGAAGTTACTTTCAGTAACATCACGTTTTCTACATGGTGGATCTTTAGAGATTGCAGTACTAAATCAGTTCAATGGCAGTTCCACTGTAAATGGTACCAGGTAGGTTACTGAATTCAGCTTGCATTGATGTATTCCATGGCACAGACCAGTCCGCATGCAATATCTATACAGTTCCAAATCTCCCTGAGTAGTTCTGTACACATCCTTATCACAAAATGCTTTGAATAGAATGTAAAGCATTCAACTCAATGGAGTATACAGTTCAATTTTGCTGAAAACCAGTATGTGCTAACATGATGCAAACTTTATTATTATACTCACCAAATCATTAAGAGTACTCTGGAACCAGTTTTATGCGTGTGCTACCTAAGCTCCAGAAGTTACTTTCAATACCACCACGTTTTCTACACGGTGGATCATTAGAGATGGCAGTACTTAATCAATTTAATGGCAGTTCCACTGTAAGTGGTACCAGGTAGGTTACTAAATGCAGCTTGCATTGGAGTATTCCATGTCACTGAGCACTCTACATCCATTATATACTCAGTTCCAAATCTCCCTGAGTAGTTATGTGCACAACCTTATCACAAAATGCATTGTACAGAAAGTAAAGCATTCAACTCAATGGAGTGTACTGTTCAATTTTGCTGAAAACTAATATGTGCTAACATGATGTAAACTTTATTACTATACTCACCATATCATTAAGAGTACTCTGGAACCAGTTTCATGCGTGTGCTACCTAAGCTCCAGAAGTTACTTTCAATACCATAACGTTTTCTGCACGGTGGATCATTAGAGATTGCAGTACTTAATCAATTTAATGGCAGTTCCACTGTAAGTGGTACCAGGTAGGTTACTGAATTCAGCTTGCATTGGAGGATTCCATGGCACTGGCCAGTCAGCATGCAATATCTATACAGTTCCAAATCTCCCTGAGTAGTTATGTACACAACATTATCACAAAATGCTTTGAATACAAAGTAAAGCATTCAACTCAATGGAGTGTACAGTTCAATGTTGCTGAAAACTATTATGTGCTAACAAGATGTAAACTTTCTTATTATACTCACCATATGATTGAGCGTACTCTGGAACCAATTTTATGCGTGTCCTACCTAAGCTCCAGAAGTTACTTTCAATACCATCACGTTTTCTACACGGAGGATCATTAGGTATTTCAGGACTAAACCAAGTCAATGGCTGTTCCACTGAAAATGGTAACAGGTAGGTTACTAAATGCAGCTTGCATTGGAGTATTCCATTTCACTGATCACTCCACATCCATTATATACTCAGATCCAAATCTCCCTGAGTAGTTATGTACACAACCTTATCACAAAATGCATTGTATAGAAAGTAAAGCTTTCAACTCAATGGAGTGTACAGTTCAATTTTGCTGAAAACTTGTATGTCCTAACATGATGTGAACTTTATTATTATACTCACCATATGATTAAGAGTACTCTGGAACCAATTTTATCCGTGCGCTACCTAAGCTCCAGAAGTTACTTTCAGTAACATCACGTTTTCTACATGGTGGATCTTTAGAGATTGCAGTACTAAATCAGTTCAATGGCAGTTCCACTGTAAATGGTACCAGGTAGGTTACTGAATTCAGCTTGCATTGATGTATTCCATGGCACAGACCAGTCCACATGCAATATCTATACAGTTCCAAATCTCCCTGAGTAGTTCTGTACACATCCTTATCACAAAATGCTTTGAATAGAATGTAAAGCATTCAACTCAATGGAGTATACAGTTCAATTTTGCTGAAAACCAGTATGTGCTAACATGATGCAAACTTTATTATTATACTCACCAAATCATTAAGAGTACTCTGGAACCAGTTTTATGCGTGTGCTACCTAAGCTCCAGAAGTTACTTTCAATACCATCACGTTTTCTACACGGTGGATCATTAGAGATGGCAGTACTTAATCAATTTAATGGCAGTTCCACTGTAAGTGGTACCAGGTAGGTTACTAAATGCAGCTTGCATTGGAGTATTCCATGTCACTGAGCACTCTACATCCATTATATACTCAGTTCCAAATCTCCCTGAGTAGTTATGTACACAACCTTATCAAAAAATGCATTGTATAGAAAGTAAAGCTTTCAACTCAATGGAGTGTACAGTTCAATTTTGCTGAAAACTTGTATGTGCTATCATGATGTAAACTTTATTATTATGCTCACCATATGATTAAGAGTACTCTGGAACCAATTTTATCCGTGTGCTACCTAAGCTCCAGAAGTTACTTTCAATAACATCACGTTTTCTACATGGTGGATCTTTAGAGATTGCAGTACTAAATCAGTTCAATGGCAGTTCCACTGAAAATGGTACCAGGTAGGTTACTAAATGCAGCTTGCATTGGAGTATTCCATGTCACTGAGCACTCTACATCCATTATATACTCAGTTCGAAATCTCCCTGAGTAGTTCTGTACACATCCTTATCACAAAATGCTTTGAATAGAATGTAAAGCATTCAACTCAATGGAGTATACAGTTCAATTTTGCTGAAAACAAGTATGTGCTAACATGATGCAAACTTTATTATTATACTCACCATATCATTAAGAGTACTCTGGAACCAGTTTTATGCGTGTGCTACCTAAGCTCCAGAAGTTACTTTCAAACCATAACGTTTTCTACACGGTGGATCATTAGAGATTGCAGTACTTAATCAATTTAATGGCAGTTCCACTGTAAGTGGTACCAGATAGGTTACTGAATTCAGCTTGCATTGGAGGATTCCATGGCACTGGCCAGTCAACATGCAATATCTATACAGTTCCAAATCTCCCTGAGTAGTTATGTACACAACATTATCACAAAATGCTTTGAATACAAAGTAAAGCATTCAACTCAATGGAGTGTACAGTTCAATGTTGCTGAAAACTAGTATGTGCTAACAAGATGTAAACTTTCTTATTATACTCACCATATGATTGAGCGTACTCTGGAACCAATTTTATGCGTGTCCTACCTAAGCTCCAGAAGTTACTTTCAATACCATCACGTTTTCTACACGGAGGATCATTAGGTATTTCAGGACTAAACCAAGTCAATGGCTGTTCCACTGAAAATGGTAACAGGTAGGTTACTAAATGCAGCTTGCATTGGAGTATTCCATGTCACTGAGCACTCTACATCCATTATATACTCAGTTCCAAATCTCCCTGAGTAGTTATGTACACAACCTTATCACAAAATGCATTGTACAGAAAGTAAAGCTTTCAACTCAATGAAGTGTACAGTTCAATTTTGCTGAAAAATTGTATGTGCTATCATGATGTAAACTTTATAATTATGCTCACCATATGATTAAGAGTACTCTGGAACCAATTTTATCCGTGTGCTACCTAAGCTCCAGAAGTTACTTTCAATAACATCACGTTTTCTACATGGTGGATCTTTAGAGATTGCAGTACTAAATCAGTTCAATGGCAGTTCCACTGTAAATGGTACCAGGTAGGTTACTGAATTCAGCTTGCATTGGTGTATTCCATGGCACAGACCAGTCCGCATGCAATATCTATACAGTTCCAAATCTCCCTGAGTAGTTCTGTACACATCCTTATCACAAAATGCTTTGAATAGAATGTAAAGCATTCAACTCAATGGAGTATACAGTTCAATTTTGCTGAAAACCAGTATGTGCTAACATGATGCAAACTTTATTATTATACTCACCAAATCATTAAGAGTACTCTGGAACCAGTTTTATGCGTGTGCTACCTAAGCTCCAGAAGTTACTTTCAATACCATCACGTTTTCTACACGGTGGATCATTAGAGATGGCAGTACTTAATCAATTTAATGGCAGTTCCACTGTAAGTGGTACCAGGTAGGTTACTAAATGCAGCTTGCATTGGAGTATTCCATGTCACTGAGCACTCTACATCCATTATATACTCAGTTCCAAATCTCCCTGAGTAGTTATGTACACAACCTTATCAAAAAATGCATTGTATAGAAAGTAAAGCTTTCAACTCAATGGAGTGTACAGTTCAATTTTGCTGAAAACTTGTATGTGCTATCATGATGTAAACTTTATTATTATGCTCACCATATGATTAAGAGTACTCTGGAACCAATTTTATCCGTGTGCTACCTAAGCTCCAGAAGTTACTTTCAATAACATCACGTTTTCTACATGGTGGATCTTTAGAGATTGCAGTACTAAATCAGTTCAATGGCAGTTCCACTGAAAATGGTACCAGGTAGGTTACTAAATGCAGCTTGCATTGGAGTATTCCATGTCACTGAGCACTCTACATCCATTATATACTCAGTTCGAAATCTCCCTGAGTAGTTCTGTACACATCCTTATCACAAAATGCTTTGAATAGAATGTAAAGCATTCAACTCAATGGAGTATACAGTTCAATTTTGCTGAAAACCAGTATGTGCTAACATGATGCAAACTTTATTATTATACTCACCAAATCATTAATAGTCCTCTGGAGCCAGTTTTATGCGTGTGCTACCTGAGCTCCAGAAGTTACTTTCAATACCATCACGTTTTCTACACGGTGGATCATTAGAGATTGCAGTACTTAATCAATTTAATGGCAGTTCCACTCTAAGTGGTACCAGGTAGGTTACTGAATTCAGCTTGCATTGGAGGATTCCATGGCACTGGCCAGTCAACGTCCAATATCTATACAGTTCCAAATCTCCTGAGTAGTTATGTACACAACATTATCACAAAATGCTTTGAATACAAAGTAAAGCATTCAACTCAATGGAGTGTACAGTTCAATGTTGCTGAAAACTAGTATGTGCTAACAAGATGAAAACTTTCTTATTATACTCACCATATGATTGAGCGTACCCTGGAACCAATTTTATGCGTGTCCTACCTAAGCTCCAGAAGTTACTTTCAATACCATCACGTTTTCTACACGGAGGATCATTAGGTATTTCAGGACTAAACCAAGTCAATGGCTGTTCCACTGAAAATGGTAACAGGTAGGTTACTAAATGCAGCTTGCATTGGAGTATTCCATGTCACTGAGCACTCTACATCCATTATATACTCAGTTCCAAATCTCCCTGAGTAGTTATGTACACAACCTTATCACAAAATGCATTGTACAGAAAGTAAAGCTTTCAACTCAATGAAGTGTACAGTTCAATTTTGCTGAAAACTTGTATCTCCTAACATGATGTGAGCTTTATTATTATACTCACCATATGATTAAGAGTACTCTGGAACAAATTTTATCCGTGTGCTACCTAAGCTCCAGAAGTTACTTTCAATAACATCACGTTTTCTACATGGTGGATCTTTAGAGATTTCAGTACTAAATCAGTTCAATGGCAGTTCCACTGTAAATGGTACCAGGTAGGTTACTGAATTCAGCTTGCATTGGAGTATTCCATGGCACAGACCAGTCCACATGCAATATCTATACAGTTCCAAATCTCCCTGAGTAGTTCTGTATACATCCTTATCACAAAATGCTTTGAATAGAATGTAAAGCATTCAACTCAATGGAGTATACAGTTCAATTTTGCTGAAAACCAGTATGTGCTAACATGATGCAAACTTTATTATTATACTCACCAAATCATTAATAGTCCTCTGGAACCAGTTTTATGCGTGTGCTACCTGAGCTCCAGAAGTTACTTTCAATACCATCACGTTTTCTACACGGTGGATCATTAGAGATTGCAGTACTTAATCAATTTAATGGCAGTTCCACTCTAAGTGGTACCAGGTAGGTTACTGAATTCAGCTTGCATTGGAGGATTCCATGGCACTGGCCAGTCAACGTCCAATATCTATACAGTTCCAAATCTCCTGAGTAGTTATGTACACAACATTATCACAAAATGCTTTGAATACAAAGTAAAGCATTCAACTCAATGGAGTGTACAGTTCAATGTTGCTGAAAACTAGTATGTGCTAACAAGATGTAAACTTTATTATTATACTCACCATATGATTGAGAGTACTCTGGAACCAATTTTATGCCTGTCCTACCTAAGCTCCAGAATTTACTTTCAATGCCATCACGTTTTCTACACGGAGGATCATTTGATATTTCAGGACTAAACCAAGTCAATGGCTGTTCCACTGAAAATGGTAACTGGTAGGTTACTAAATGCAGCTTGCATTGGAGTATTCCATGTCACTGAGCACTCTACATCCATTATATACTCAGTTCCAAATCTCCCTGAGTAGTTATGTACACAACCTTATCACAAAATGCATTGTACAGAAAGTAAAGCTTTCAACTCAATGGAGTGTACAGTTCAATTTTGCTGAAAACTTGTATGTCCGAACATGATGTGAACTTTATTATTATACTCACCATATGATTAAGAGTACTCTGGAACCAATTTTATCCGTGTGCTACATAAGCTCCAGAAGTTACTTTCAATACCATAACGTTTTCTACATGGTGGATCTTTAGAAATTGCAGTACTTAATCAATTTAATGGCAGTTCCACTGTAAGTGGTACCAGGTAGGTTACTGAATTCAGATTGCATTGGAGGATTCCATGGCACTGGCCAGTCAACATGCAATATCTATACAGTTCCAAATCTCCCTGAGTAGTTATGTACACAACATTATCACAAAATGCTTTGAATACAAAGTAAAGCATTCAACTCAATGGAGTGTACAGTTCAATGTTGCTGAAAACTAGTATGTGCTAACAAGATGTAAACTTTCTTATTATACTCACCATATGATTGAGCGTACCCTGGAACCAATTTTATGCGTGTCCTACCTAAGCTCCAGAAGTTACTTTCAATACCATCACGTTTTCTACACGGAGGATCATTAGGTATTTCAGGACTAAACCAAGTCAATGGCTGTTCCACTGAAAATGGTAACAGGTAGGTTACTAAATGCAGCTTGCATTGGAGTATTCCATGTCACTGAGCACTCTACATCCATTATATACTCAGTTCCAAATCTCCCTGAGTAGATATGTACACAACCTTATCACAAAATTCATTGTATAGAGAGTAAAGCTTTCAACTCAATGGAGTGTACAGTTCAATTTTGCTGAAAACAAGTATGTGCTAACATGATGCAAACTTTATTATTATACTCACCATATCATTAAGAGTACTCTGGAACCAGTTTTATGCGTGTGCTACCTAAGCTCCAGAAGTTACTTTCAATACCATCACGTTTTCTACACGGTGGATCATTAGAGATTGCAGTACTTAATCAATTTAATGGCAGTTCCACTGTAAGTGGTACCAGGTAGGTTACTGAATTCAGCTTGCATTGGAGGATTCCATGGCACTGGCCAGTCAACATGCAATATCTATACAGTTCCAAATCTCCCTGAGTAGTTATGTACACAACATTATCACAAAATGCTTTGAATACAACGTAAAGCATTCAACTCAATGGAGTGTACAGTTCAATGTTGCTGAAAACTAGTATGTGCTAACAAGATGTAAACTTTATTATTATACTCACCATATGATTGAGAGTACTCTGGAACCAATTTTCTGCGTGTCCTACCTAAGCTCCAGAAGTTACTTTCAATAACATCACGTTTTCTACATGGTGGATCTTTAGAGATTGCAGTACTAAATCAGTTCAATGGCAGTTCCACTGAAAATGGTACCAGGTAGGTTACTAAATGCAGCTTGCGTTGGAGTATTCCATGTCACTGAGCACTCTACATCCATTATATACTCAGTTCCAAATCTCCCTGAGTAGTTATGTACACAACCTTATCACAAAATGCATTGTATAGAGAGTAAAGCTTTCAACTCAATGGAGTGTACAGTTCAATTTTGCTGAAAACAAGTATGTGCTAACATGATGCAAACTTTATTATTATACTCACCATATGATTAAGAGTACTCTGGAACCAATTTTATCCGTGCGCTACCTAAGCTCCAGAAGTTACTTTCAATAACATCACGTTTTCTACATGGTGGATCTTTAGAGATTGCAATACTAAATCAGTTCAATGGCAGTTCCACTGTAAATGGTACCAGGTAGGTTACTGAATTCAGCTTGCATTGATGTATTCCATGGCACAGACCAGTCCTCATGCAATATCTATACAGTTCCAAATCTCCCTGAGTAGTTCTGTACACATCCTTATCACAAAATGCTTTGAATGGAATGTAAAGCATTCAACTCAATGGAGTGTACAGTTCAATGTTGCTGAAAACTAGTATGTGCTAACAAGATGTAAACTTTATTATTATACTCACCATATGATTGAGAGTACTCTGGAACCAATTTTCTGCGTGTCCTACCTAAGCTCCAGAAGTTACTTTCAATACCATCACGTTTTCTACACGGAGGATCATTTGGTATTTCAGGACTAAACCAAGTCAATGGCTGTTCCACTTAAAATGGTACCAGGTAGGTTACTAAATGCAGCTTGCATTGGAGTATTCCATGTCACTGAGCACTCTACATCCATTATATACTCAGTTCCAAATCTCCCTGAGTAGTTATGTACACAACCTTATCAAAAAATGCATTGTATAGAAAGTAAAGCTTTCAACTCAATGGAGTGTACAGTTCAATTTTGCTGAAAACTTGTATGTGCTATCATGATGTAAACTTTATAATTATGCTCACCATATGATTAAGAGTACTCTGGAACCAATTTTATCCGTGTGCTACCAAAGCTCCAGAAGTTACTTTCAATAACATCACGTTTTCTTCATGGTGGATCTTTAGAGATTGCAGTACTAAATCAGTTCAATGGCAGTTCCACTGAAAATGGTACCAGGTAGGTTACTAAATGCAGCTTGCGTTGGAGTATTCCATGCCACTGAGCACTCTACATCCATTATATACTCAGTTCCAAATCTCCCTGAGTAGTTATGTACACAACCTTATCACAAAATGCATTGTATAGAGAGTAAAGCTTTCAACTCAATGGAGTGTACAGTTCAATTTTGCTGAAAACAAGTATGTGCTAACATGATGCAAACTTTATTATTATACTCACCATATGATTAAGAGTACTCTGGAACCAATTTTATCCGTGCGCTACCTAAGCTCCAGAAGTTACTTTCAATAACATCACGTTTTCTACATGGTGGATCTTTAGAGATTGCAGTACTAAATCAGTTCAATGGCAGTTCCACTGTAAATGGTACCAGGTAGGTTACTGAATTCAGCTTGCATTGATGTATTCCATGGCACAGACCAGTCCACATGCAATATCTATACAGTTCCAAATCTCCCTGAGTAGTTCTGTACACATCCTTATCACAAAATGCTTTGAATAGAATGTAAAGCATTCAACTCAATGGAGTATACAGTTCAATTTTGCTGAAAACCAGTATGTGCTAACATGATGCAAACTTTATTATTATACTCACCAAATCATTAAGAGTTCTCTGGAACCAGTTTTATGCGTGTGCTACCTAAGCTCCAGAAGTTACTTTCAATACCATCACGTTTTCTACACGGTGGATCATTTGGTATTTCAGGACTAAACCAAGTCAATGGCTGTTCCACTGAAAATGGTACCAGGTAGGTTAATAAATGCAGCTTGCATTGGAGTATTCCATGCCACTGAGCACTCTACATCCATTATATACTCAGTTCCAAATCTCCCTGAGTAGTTATGTACACAACCTTATCAAAAAATGCATTGTATAGAAAGTAAAGCTTTCAACTCAATGGAGTGTACAGTTCAATTTTGCTGAAAACTTGTATGTGCTAACATGATGTAAACTTTATTCTTATGCTCACCATATGATTAAGAGTACTCTGGAACCAATTTTATCCGTGTGCTACCTAAGCTCCAGAAGTTACTTTCAATAACATCACGTTTTCTACATGGTGGATCTTTAGAGATTGCAGTACTAAATCAGTTCAATGGCAGTTCCACTGTAAATGGTACCAGGTAGGTTACTGAATTCAGCTTGCATTGGTGTATTCCATGGCACAGACCAGTCCGCATGCAATATCTATACAGTTCCAAATCTCCCTGAGTAGTTCTGTACACATCCTTATCACAAAATGCTTTGAATAGAATGTAAAGCATTCAACTCAATGGAGTATACAGTTCAATTTTGCTGAAAACAAGTATGTGCTAACAAGATGTAAACTTTATTATTATACTCACCATATGATTGAGTGTACTCTGGAACCAATTTTATGCGTGTCCTACCTAAACTCCAGAAGTTACTTTCAATACCATCACGTTTTCTACACGGAGAATCATTAGGTATTTCAGGACTAAACCAAGTCAATGGCTGTTCCACTGAAAATGGTAACAGGTAGGTTACTAAATGCAGCTTGCATTAGAGTATTCCATGTCACTGAGCACCCTACATCCATTATATACTCAGTTCCAAATCTCCCTGAGTAGTTATGTACACAACCTTATCACAAAATGCTTTGTATAGAGAGTAAAGCTTTCAACTCAATGGAGTGCACAGTTCAATTTTGCTGAAAACAAGTATGTGCTAACATGATGCAAACTTTATTATTATACTCACCATATCATTAAGAGTACTCTGGAACCAGTTTTATGCGTGTGCTACCTAAGCTCCAGAAGTTACTTTCAGTACCATAACGTTTTCTACACGGTGGATCATTAGAGATTGCAGTACTTAATCAATGTAATGGCAGTTCCACTGTAAGTGGTACCAGGTAGGTTACTGAATTCAGCTTGCTTTGGAGGATTCCATGGCACTGGCCAGTCAACATGCAATATCTATACAGTTCCAAATCTCCCTGAGTAGTTATGTACACAACATTATCACAAAATGCTTTGAATACAAAGTAAAGCATTCAACTCAATGGAGTGTACAGTTCAATGTTGCTGAAAACTAGTATGTGCTAACAAGATGTAAACTTTATTATTATACTCACCATATGACTGAGTGTACTCTGGAACCAATTTTATGCGTGTCCTACCTAAACTCCAGAAGTTACTTTCAATACCATCACGTTTTCTACACGGAGAATCATTAGGTATTTCAGGACTAAACCAAGTCAATGGCTGTTCCACTGAAAATGGTAACAGGTAGGTTACTAAATGCAGCTTGCATTGGAGTATTCCATGTCACTGAGCACTCTACATCCATTATATACTCAGTTCCAAATCTCCCTGAGTAGTTATGTACACAACCTTATCACAAAATGCATTGTACAGAAAGTAAAGCTTTCAACTCAATGGAGTGTACAGTTCAATTTTGCTGAAACCTTGTATGTCCTAACATGATGTGAACTTTATTATTATACTCACCATATGATTAAGAGTACTCTGGAACCAATTTTATCCGTGTGCTACCTAAGCTCCAGAAGTTACTTTCAATAACATCACGTTTTCTACATGGTGGATCTTTAGAGATTGCAGTACTAAATCAGTTCAATGGCAGTTCCACTGTAAATGGTACCAGGTAGGTTACTGAATTCAGCTTGCATTGGTGTATTCCATGGCACAGACCAGTCCACATGCAATATCTATACAGTTCCAAATCTCCCTGAGTAGTTCTGTACACATCCTTATCACAAAATGCTTTGAATAGAATGTAAAGCATTCAACTCAATGGAGTATACAGTTCAATTTTGCTGAAGACCAGTATGTGCTAACATGATGCAAACTTTATTATTATACTCACCATATCATTAAGAGTACTCTGGAACCAGTTTTATGCGTGTGCTACCTAAGCTCCAGAAGTTACTTTCAATACCATCACGTTTTCTACACGGTGGATCATTAGAGATTGCAGTACTTAATCAATTTAATGGCAGTTCCACTCTAAGTGGTACCAGGTAGGTTACTGAATTCAGCTTGCATTGGAGGATTCCATGGCACTGGCCAGTCAACGTCCAATATCTATACAGTTCCAAATCTCCTGAGTAGTTATGTACACAACATTATCACAAAATGCTTTGAATACAAAGTAAAGCATTCAACTCAATGGAGTGTACAGTTCAATGTTGCTGAAAACTAGTATGTGCTAACAAGATGTAAACTTTATTATTATACTCACCATATGATTGAGAGTACTCTGGAACCAATTTTATGCCTGTCCTACCTAAGCTCCAGAATTTACTTTCAATGCCATCACGTTTTCTACACGGAGGATCATTTGATATTTCAGGACTAAACCAAGTCAATGGCTGTTCCACTGAAAATGGTAACAGGTAGGTTACTAAATGCAGCTTGCATTGGAGTATTCCATGTCACTGAGCACTCTACATCCATTATATACTCAGTTCCAAATCTCCCTGAGTAGTTATGTACACAACCTTATCACAAAATGCATTGTACAGAAAGTAAAGCTTTCAACTCAATGGAGTGTACAGTTCAATTTTGCTGAAAACTTGTATGTCCTAACATGATGTGAACTTTATTATTATACTCACCATATGATTAAGAGTACTCTGGAACCAATTTTATCCGTGTGCTACATAAGCTCCAGAAGTTACTTTCAATACCATAACGTTTTCTACATGGTGGATCTTTAGAAATTGCAGTACTTAATCAATTTAATGGCAGTTCCACTGTAAGTGGTACCAGGTAGGTTACTGAATTCAGCTTGCATTGGAGGATTCCATGGCACTGGCCAGTCAACATGCAATATCTATACAGTTCCAAATCTCCCTGAGTAGTTATGTACACAACATTATCACAAAATGCTTTGAATACAAAGTAAAGCATTCAACTCAATGGAGTGTACAGTTCAATGTTGCTGAAAACTAGTATGTGCTAACAAGATGTAAACTTTCTTATTATACTCACCATATGATTGAGCGTACTCTGGAACCAATTTTATGCGTGTCCTGCCTAAGCTCCAGAAGTTACTTTCAATACCATCACGTTTTCTACACGGAGGATCATTAGGTATTTCAGGACTAAACCAAGTCAATGGCTGTTCCACTGAAAATGGTAACAGGTAGGTTACTAAATGCAGCTTGCATTGGAGTATTCCATGTCACTGAGCACTCTACATCCATTATATACTCAGTTCCAAATCTCCCTGAGTAGTTATTTACACAACCTTATCACAAATTGCATTGTACAGAAAGTAAAGCTTTCAACTCAATGGAGTGTACAGTTCAATTTTGCTGAAAACTTGTATGTCCTAACATGATGTGAACTTTATTATTATACTCACCATATGATTAAGAGTACTCTGGAACCAATTTTATCCGTGTGCTACCTAAGCTCCAGAAGTTACTTTCAATAACATCACGTTTTCTACATGGTGGATCTTTAGAGATTGCAGTACTAAATCAGTTCAATGGCAGTTCCACTGTAAGTGGTACCAGGTAGGTTACTGAATTCAGCTTGCATTGGTGTATTCCATGGCACTGGCCAGTCAACATGCAATATCTATACAGTTCCAAATCTCCTGAGTAGTTATGTACACAACATTATCACAAAATGCTTTGAATACAAAGTAAAGCATTCAACTCAATGGAGTGTACAGTTCAATGTTGCTGAAAACTAGTATGTGCTAACAAGATGTAAACTTTATTATTATACTCACCATATGATTGAGAGTACTCTGGAACCAATTTTATGCGTGTCCTACCTAAACTCCAGAAGTTACTTTCAATACTTTCACGTTTTCTACACGGAGGATCATTAGGTATTTCAGGACTAAACCAAGTCAATGGCTGTTCCACTGAAAATGGTAACAGGTAGGTTACTAAATGCAGCTTGCATTGGAGTATTCCATGTCACTGAGCACTCTACATCCATTATATACTCAGTTCCAAATCTCCCTGAGTAGTTATGTACACAACCTTATCAAAAGATGCATTGTATAGAAAGTAAAGCTTTCAACTCAATGGAGTGTACAGTTCAATTTTGCTGAAAACTTGTATGTGCTAACATGATGTAAACTTTATAATTATGCTCACCATATGATTAAGAGTACTCTGGAACCAATTTTATCCGTGTGCTACCTAAGCTCCAGAAGTTACTTTCAATAACATCACGTTTTCTACATGGTGGATCTTTAGAGATTGCAGTACTAAATCAGTTCAATGGCAGTTCCACTGAAAATGGTACCAGGTAGGTTACTGAATTCAGCTTGCATTGGAGGATTCCATGGCACTGGCCAGTCAACATGCAATATCTATACAGTTCCAAATCTCCTGAGTAGTTATGTACACAACATTATCACAAAATGCTTTGAATACAAAGTAAAGCATTCAACTCAATGGAGTGTACAGTTCAATGTTGCTGAAAACTAGTATGTGCTAACAAGATGTAAACTTTATTATTATACTCACCATATGATTGAGAGTACTCTGGAACCAATTTTATGCGTGTCCTACCTAAACTCCAGAAGTTACTTTCAATACTTTCACGTTTTCTACACGGAGGATCATTAGGTATTTCAGGACTAAACCAAGTCAATGGCTGTTCCACTGAAAATGGTAACAGGTAGGTTACTAAATGCAGCTTGCATTGGAGTATTCCATGTCACTGAGCACTCTACATCCATTATATACTCAGTTCCAAATCTCCCTGAGTAGTTATGTACACAACCTTATCAAAAGATGCATTGTATAGAAAGTAAAGCTTTCAACTCAATGGAGTGTACAGTTCAATTTTGCTGAAAACTTGTATGTGCTAACATGATGTAAACTTTATAATTATGCTCACCATATGATTAAGAGTACTCTGGAACCAATTTTATCCGTGTGCTACCTAAGCTCCAGAAGTTACTTTCAATAACATCACGTTTTCTACATGGTGGATCTTTAGAGATTGAGGTACTAAATCAGTTCAATGGCAGTTCCACTGAAAATGGTACCAGGTAGGTTACTAAATGCAGCTTGCGTTGGAGAATTCCATGTCACTGAGCACTCTACATCCATTATATACTCAGTTCCAAATCTCCCTGAGTAGTTATGTACACAACCTTATCACAAAATGCATTGTATAGAGAGTAAAGCTTTCAACTCAATGGAGTGTACAGTTCAATTTTGCTGAAAACAAGTATGTGCTAACATGATGCAAACTTTATTATTATACTCACCATATCATTAAGAGTACTCTGGAACCAGTTTTATGCGTGTGCTACCTAAGCTCCAGAAGTTACTTTCAATAACATCACGTTTTCTACATGGTGGATCTTTAGAGATTGCAGTACTAAATCAGTTCAATGGCAGTTCCACTGAAAATGGTACCAGGTAGGTTACTGAATTCAGCTTGCATTGGAGGATTCCATGGCACTGGCCAGTCAACATGCAATATCTATACAGTTCCAAATCTCCTGAGTAGTTATGTACACAACATTATCACAAAATGCTTTGAATACAAAGTAAAGCATTCAACTCAATGGAGTGTACAGTTCAATGTTGCTGAAAACTAGTATGTGCTAACAAGATGTAAACTTTATTATTATACTCACCATATGATTGAGAGTACTCTGGAACCAATTTTATGCGTGTCCTACCTAAACTCCAGAAGTTACTTTCAATACTTTCACGTTTTCTACACGGAGGATCATTAGGTATTTCAGGACTAAACCAAGTCAATGGCTGTTCCACTGAAAATGGTAACAGGTAGGTTACTAAATGCAGCTTGCATTGGAGTATTCCATGTCACTGAGCACTCTACATCCATTATATACTCAGTTCCAAATCTCCCTGAGTAGTTATGTACACAACCTTATCAAAAGATGCATTGTATAGAAAGTAAAGCTTTCAACTCAATGGAGTGTACAGTTCAATTTTGCTGAAAACTTGTATGTGCTAACATGATGTAAACTTTATAATTATGCTCACCATATGATTAAGAGTACTCTGGAACCAATTTTATCCGTGTGCTACCTAAGCTCCAGAAGTTACTTTCAATAACATCACGTTTTCTACATGGTGGATCTTTAGAGATTGAGGTACTAAATCAGTTCAATGGCAGTTCCACTGAAAATGGTACCAGGTAGGTTACTAAATGCAGCTTGCGTTGGAGAATTCCATGTCACTGAGCACTCTACATCCATTATATACTCAGTTCCAAATCTCCCTGAGTAGTTATGTACACAACCTTATCACAAAATGCATTGTATAGAGAGTAAAGCTTTCAACTCAATGGAGTGTACAGTTCAATTTTGCTGAAAACAAGTATGTGCTAACATGATGCAAACTTTATTATTATACTCACCATATCATTAAGAGTACTCTGGAACCAGTTTTATGCGTGTGCTACCTAAGCTCCAGAAGTTACTTTCAATACCATAACGTTTTCTACACGGTGGATCATTAGAGATTGCAGTACTTAATCAATTTAATGGCAGTTCCACTGTAAGTGGTACCAGGTAGGTTACTGAATTCAGCTTGCATTGGAGGATTCCATGGCACTGGCCAGTCAACATGCAATATCTATACAGTTCCAAATCTCCCTGAGTAGTTATGTACACAACATTATCACAAAATGCTTTGAATACAAAGTAAAGCATTCAACTCAATGGAGTGTACAGTTCAATGTTGCTGAAAACTAGTATGTGCTAACAAGATGTAAACTTTATTCTTATACTCACCATATGATTGAGCGTACTCTGGAACCAATTTTATGCGTGTCCTACGTAAGCTCCAGAAGTTACTTTCAATACCATCACGTTTTCTACACGGAGGATCATTAGGTATTTCAGGACTAAACCAAGTCAATGTCTGTTCCACTGAAAATGGTAACAGGTAGGTTACTAAATGCAGCTTGCATTGGAGTATTCCATGTCACTGAGCACTCTACATCCATTATATACTCAGTTCCAAATCTCCCTGATTAGTTATGTACACAAACTTATCACAAAATGCTTTGAATAGAAAGTAAAGCTTTCAACTCAATGGAGTGTACACTTCAATTGAGCTGAAAACTAGTATCTACTAACATGATGTAAACTTTATTATTATACTCACCATATGATTTAGAGTACTCTGGAACCAATTTTATGCGTGTGCTACCTAAGCTCCAGAAGTTACTTTCAGTAACATCACGGTTTCTCCACAGTGGATCATTACAGATTGCAGGACTAAACCAAGTCAATGTCTGTTCCACTCAAAATGGTACCAGGTAGGTTACTAAATGCAGCTTGCATTGGAGTATTCCATGTCACTAAGCACTCGACTCCCATTATATACTCAGTTCCAAATCACCCTGAGTAGTTATGTACTCAAACGTATCACAAAATGCATTGTATAGAAAGTAAAGCTTTCAACTCAATGGAGTGTACAGTTCAATTTTGCTGAAAACTTGTATGTGCTAACATGATGCAAACTTTATTATTATACTCACCATATCATTAAGAGTACTCTGGAACCAGTTTTATGCGTGTGCTACCTAAGCTCCAGAAGTTACTTTCAATACCATAACGTTTTCTACACGGTGGATCATTAGAGATTGCAGTACTTAATCAATTTAATGGCAGTTCCACTGTAAGTGGTACCAGGTAGGTTACTGAATTCAGCTTGCTTTGGAGTATTCCATGGCACTGGCCAGTCTACATGCAATATCTATACAGTTCCAAATCTCCCTGAGTAGTTCTGTACACATCCTTATCACAAAATGCTTTGAATAGAATGTAAAGCATTCAGCTCAATGGAGTATACAGTTCAATTTTGCTGAAAACAAGTATGTGCTAACATGATGTAAACTTTATTATTATACTCACCATATCATTAAGAGTACTCTGGAACCAATTTTATGCGTGTGCTACCTAAGCTCCAGAAGTTACTTTCAGTAACATCACGGTTTCTACACAGTGGATCATTAGGGATTGCAGTACTAAGCCAAGTCAATGGCTGTTCCACTCAAAATGGTACCAGGTAGGTAACTAAATGCATCTTGCCTTGGAGTATTCCATGTCACTTAGCACTCTACATCCATGATATACTCCGTTCCAAATCACCCTGAGGAGTTATGTACATAACCTTATCACAAAATGCTTTGAATAGAAAGTAAACCATTCAACTCAATGGAGTGTACAGTTCATTTTTCTGAAAACTAGTATGTACTAACATGAAATAAACCATATTATTATGCTCACCATATGATTAAGAGTACTCTGGAACCAATTTTATGCGTGTGCTACCTAAGCTCCAGAAGTTACTTTCAATAACATCACGTTTTCAAAACAGTGGATCATTAGAGATGCAGTACTAAACCAAGTCAATGGCAGTTCCACTGTAAATGTTACCACGTAGGTTACTGAATTCAGCTTGCATTGCAGTATTCAATGGCGCAGAGCAGTCTACATGCAATATCTATACAGTTCCAATTCTCCCTGAGTAGTTATGTACGCAAACTTATCACAAAATGCTTTGAATACGAAGTAAAGCATTTAGCACAATGGAGTGTAAAGTTCAATTTTGCTGAAACCTAGTATGTGCTAACATGATGTAAACTTTATTTTTATACTCACCATATGATTAAGAGTACTCTGGAACCAATTTTATGCGTGTGCTACCTAAGCTCCAGAAGTTACTTTCAGTAACATCACATTTTCTACCCAGTGGATCATTAGAGATTGCAGTACTAAATAAATTCAATGGCAGTTCCACTGTAAATGGTACCAGGCAGGTTACTGAATTCAGCTTGCATTGGAGTATTCCATGGCACTGGCCAGTCCACATGCAATATCTTTACAGTTCCAAATCTCCCTGAGTAGTTATGTACACAACCTTATCACAAAATGCTTTGAATAGAAAGTAAAGCATTCAACTCAATGGAGTGTACAGTTCAATTTTACTGAAAACTAGCATGTGCTAACATGATGTAAACTTTATTATTATTCTCACCATATGATTAAGAGTACTCTGGAAACAATTTTATGCGTGTGCTATCTAACCTCCAGAAGTTACTTTCAGTAACATCACGGTTTCTACACAGTGGATCAGTAGGTATTGCAGGACTAAACCAAGAGAATGGCTGTTCCACTGAAAATGGTACCAGGTAGGTTACTAAATGCAGCTTGCATTGGTGTATTCCATGTCACTAAGCACTCTACATCCATTATATACTAAGATCCAAATCTCCCTGAGTAGTTATTTACACAACCTTATCACAAAATGCATTGAATACAAAGTAAAGCATTCAACTCAATGGAGTGTACAGTTCCTTTTTGCTGAAAACTAGTATGTGCTAACATGATGTAAACTTTATTATTATTCTCCCCATATGATTTAGAGTAGGCTGCAACGAATTTTATGACTGTGCTACCTAGGCTACAGAAGTTACTTTCAGTAACATCACATTTTCTACACAGTGGATCATTGGAGATTGCAGGACCAAACCATGTCAATGGCTTTTCAACTGTAAATGCTACCAGGTGGGTTACTGAATTCAGCTTGCATTGGAGTATTCCATCGGACTGTGCACTCTACATGCCTTATATATACAGTTCCAAATCACCCTGAGTAGTTATGTACACAACCTTATCACAAAATGCTTTGAATACAAAGTAAAGCATTCAACACAATGGAGTGTACAGTTTCAATTTTGCTGAAACCTAGTATGTGCTAACATGATGTAAACTTTATTATTATACTCACCATATGATTTAGAGTACTCTGGAACAAATTTGATGACTGTGCTACCGAGGCTGCAGAAGTTACTTTCAGGAACATCACGTTTTCAAAACAGTGGATCATTAGAGATGCAGTACTAAACCAAGTCAATGGCAGTTCCACTGTAAATGTTACCACGTAGGTTACTGAATTCAGCTTGCATTGCAGTATTCAATGGCGCAGAGCACTCTACATGCAATATCTATACAGTTCCAATTCTCCCTGAGTAGTTATGTACGCAAACTTATCACAAAATGCTTTGAATACGAAGTAAAGCATTTAGCACAATGGAGTGTAAAGTTCAATTTTGCTGAAACCTAGTATGTGCTAACATGATGTAAACTTTATTTTTATACTCACCATATGATTTAGAGTACTCAGGAACAAATTTTATGACTGTGCGACCTGGGCTGCAGAAGTTATATCAGTAACATCACATTTTCTACACAGTGGATCATTAGAGATTGCAGTACTAAACCAATTCAATCTCTGTTCCACTGCAAATGGTGCCAGGTGGGTTACTGAATTCAGCTTGCATTGGAGTATTCCATGGCACTGAGCAGTCTACATGCATTATGTATACAGTTCTAAATCACCCTGAGTAGTTATGTACACAACATTACCACAAAATATTTTGAACAGAAAGTAATGCTTTCACTCAATGGAGTGTACAGTTCAATTTTGCTGAAAACTTGTATGTGCTAACCTGAAGTAAACCATTTTAATATACTCAGCATATGACTTAGAGTAGTCTGCAACCAATTTTATGCGTGTGCTACCTAAGCTACAGAAATTACTTTCAGTAACATCACGTTTTCTACACAGTGGATCGTTAGAGATTGCAGTAATAAACCAAGTCAATGGCTGTTCCACAACAAACGGTGCCAGGTGGGTTACTGAATTCAGCTTGCATTGGAGTATTCCATGGCACTGAGCACTCTACATGCATTATGTATACAGTTCTACATCACCCTGAGTAGTTATGTACACGGCCTTACAACAAAATACATCGAATACACAGTAAAGCAATCAACTCAAAGGAGTATGCAGATCACTTTTGCTGAAAAATAGTATGTGCTAACATGACGTAAACCATATTATTATACTCACCATATGATTTAGAGTAGTCTGCAACCAATTTTCTGAGAGTTCTACCTAAGCTCCAGAAGTTACTTTAAGTAACATCACGTTCTATCCACTGTGGAACATTAGCGTTTGCAGAACCAAACCAAGTCAATGGCTGACCCACTGTAAATGCTACCAGGTAGGTTACTGAATTCAGCTTGCATTGGAGTATTCCATGGCACTGAGCACTCTACATGCAATATCTGTACAGTTCCAAATCACCCTGAGTAGTTATGTACACAAACTTACCAGAAAATAATTTGAATAGAAAGTAAAGCATTCAACTCAATGGAGTGTACTGTTCAATTTTGTTGAAAACTAATATCTGCTAACATGATGTAAACTTTATTATTATACTCCCCATATGATTTAGAGTAGGCTGCAACCAATTTTATGACTGTGCTACCTAAGCTGCAGAAGATACTTTCAGTAACATCACATTTTCTACACAGTGGATCATTAGAGATTGCAGTACTAAACCAAGTCAATGGCTGTTCCAAAACAAATGGTGCCAGGTGGGTTACTGAATTCAGCTTGCATTGGAGAATTCCATGGCACCGAGCACTCTACATGCATTATGCACTTGCATTATTACATGCACTACTAAATCACAGTGAGTAGTTATGAACACAACATTACCACAAAATGCATTGAACAGAAAGTAATGCTTTCACACAATGGAGTATACTGTCCAAATTTGCTGAAAACTAGTATGTGCTAACATGACGTAAACCATTTGATTATACTCAGCATAAGATTTAGAGCAGTCTGCAACCAATTTTATGCGTGTGCTACCTAAGCTACAGAAGTTACATTCAGTAACATCACGTTTTCTACACAGTGGATCGTTAGAGATTTCAGTACTAAACCAAGTCAATGGCAGTTCCGCTGTAAATGTTACCACGTAGGTTACTGAATTCAGCTTGCATTGGAGTATTCCATGGCACTGAGCACTCTACATGCATTATGTATACAGTCTAAATCACCCTGAGTAGTTATCTACACAACCTTACAACAAAATATATTGAATAGAAAGTAATGCTTTCAACTCAAAGGTGTGTACAGAGCCATTTTGCTGAAACATAGTATGTGCTAACATGAACTAAACCATATTGCTGTACTCACCATATGATTTAGAGTAGTCTTCAAACAATTTTCTGAGAGTTCAACCTGAGCTCCAGAAGTTACTGTAAGTAACATCAAATTCTATACACTGTGGAACATTAGCGTTTGCAGAACCAAACCAAGTCAATGGCTGTTCCACTGTAATAATGCTACCAGGTAGGTTGCTGAATTCAGCTTGCATTGGAGTATTCCATGGCACTGAGCACTCTACATGCAATATCTATACAGTGCCAAATCACCCTGAGTAGTTATGTACACAACCTTACAACAAAATATATTGAATACAAAGTAATGATTTCAACTCAAAGGAGTGTACAGATAAATTTCACTGAAAAATAGTATGTGCTAACATGATGTAAACTTTATTATTATACACCCCATATGATTTAGAGTAGGCTGCAACCAATTTTATGACTGTGCTACCTAAGCTGCAGAAGTTACTTTCAGTAAGAGCACATTTTCTACTCAGTGGATCATTAGAGATTGCAGTACTAAACAAAGTCAATGGCTGTTCCACAACAAACGGTGCCAGGTGGGTTACTGAATTCAGCTTGCATTGGAGTATTCCATGGCACTGAGCACTCTACATGCATTATGTATACAGTTCTACATCACCCTGAGTAGTTATGTACACGGACTTACAACAAAATACATTGAATACATAGTAAAGCTTTCAACTCAAAGGAGTATGCAGATCACTTTTGCTGAAAAATAGTATGTGCTAACATGACGCAAACCATATTATTATACTGACCATATGATTTAGAGTAGTCTGCAGCCAGTTTTCTGAGAGTTCTACCTAAGCTCCAGAAGTTACATTCAATAACATAACGTTCTCTACACTGTGGAACTTCAGCGTTTACAAAACCAAACCAAATTAATGGCTGTTCCATTGTAAATGCTACCAGGTAGGTTACTGAATTCCGCTTGCATTGGAGTATTCCATGGCACTGAGCACTCTACATGCATTATCTATACAGTGCCAAATCACCCTGAGTTCTTATGTACACAACCTTACAACAAAATACATTGATCAGAAAGTAATGCTTTCAACTCAAATGGTGTACAGATCAATTTTGCTGAAAGATAGTATGTGCTAACATGATGTAAACTTTATTATTATACTCCCCATATGATTTAGAGTAGGCAGCAACCAATTTTATGACTGTGCTACCTAAACTGCAGAAGTTACTTTCAGTAACATCACATTTTCTACACAGTGGATCATTAAAGATTGCAGTACTAAACCAGGTCAATGGCTGTTCCACTGCAAAGGTGGGTTCCAAATCTCCCTGAGCTGTTATGTACACAACCTTATCACAAAATGCTTTGATTAGAAAGTAATGCATTCAACTCAATGGAGTGTACAGTTCAATTTTGCTGAAAACTAGTATGTGCTAACATGATGTTGTAGCGGTGTGCTACACGCAGCGCTAAAATTACGACACAGAGTCGGTAACTGCAGTCGAAGGAAAAAAACTTTATTCGAAAACTTCAGCCTCACTTTTAAGCCTCTGTCAACCGGCCCCCCATGGCGCAGAGGCTCCAAAGCTCTGTGCTCGCAAACCCCCGTAGGCTATCTAATTGTGAGTCGGTTCGGATACGCTAGGAAATGGGTCGCCAAATAACCCCCCCCCCCCCGAACCGGCGATACACCCCCCAGTGTCCACAGTCTGGGCCAGAACCTGCTTGGGAGGTCGGACTCAGCGCCGAGGCGCCGGAAACTCGGCCGGTTGCGCCAGGTCCACATGGGCCGGTTTGAGGCGGTCCACCGTGAAAACCTCCTCCTTCACCCCAACGTCCAGCACGAACGTGGACCCGTTGTTCCGGAGCACCATAAACGGCCCCTCGTATGGCCGCTGCAGCGGTGGGCGATGCCCGCCCCTTCGTACAAACACAAACTTACAGTTCTGTAGGTCTTTGGGTACGCAGGTCGGGTGCCGCCCATGCTGTGAAGTGGGTATGGGGGCCAGGTTACCGAGCTTCTCGCGTAGTCTGCCCAGGACTGCTGCGGGTTCTTCCTCTTGCCCCCTTGGGGCTGGTAGGAACTCCCCGGGGACGACCAGGGGCGCGCCGTATACCAACTCGGCCGACGAGGCGTGCAGGTCGTCCTTGGGCGCTGTGCGGATGCCGAGTAGGACCCAGGGAAGCTCGTCCGCCCAGTTGGCTCCTCGCAGGCGGGCCATGAGGGCCGACTTCAGGTGACGGTGGAAACGCTCCACTAGCCCGTTCGACTGTGGGTGGTAGGCAGTTGTGTGGTGCAGCTGAGTCCCCAAAAGGCTGGCCATAGCTGACCACAGGCTGGAGGTGAACTGGGCGCCTCTGTCGGAGGTAATGTGGGCTGGTACACCAAAGCGAGATATCCAGGTGGCGATCAGGGCTCGGGCGCAAGATTCGGAGGTGGTGTCGGTGAGCGGGACCGCCTCTGGCCATCTTGTGAACCGGTCCACGATAGTCAGGAGGTAACGCGCTCCGCGCGACACTGGCAGGGGGCCCACGATATCCACATGAATGTGGTCGATACTCCGGTGGGCGGGATGGAACTGCTGCGGTGGGGCTTTGGTGTGCCGCTGCACCTTGGCCGTCTGGCAGTGCATGCACGTTCTGGCCCATTCACTGACCTGTTTGCGGAGTCCGTGCCAAACGAACCTGCTGGAATCCATCCGGACAGTTGTCCGGATGGAGAGATGCGCCAAGTTATGAATGGAGTCGAAAACGCGACGCCGCCATGCTGTCGGGACGACTGGACGGGGCTGGCCGGTGGCGACGTCACAGAGTAGGGTCCTCTCACCCGGGCCCACGGGGAGGTCCTGGAGCTGCAGACCGGAGACTGCGGTCCTGTAACTCGGAATCTCCTCATCCGCCTGCTGCGCCTCTGCCAGTGCCTCAAAGTCTACCCCTTGGGAAAGGGCATGAACGGTAGGGCGAGAGAGCGCATCCGCCACGACATTGTCCTTACCCGAGACGTGCCGGACATCCGTCGTGTATTCAGAGATGTAGGACAGGTGGCGTTGCTGGCGGGATGACCAGGGGTCGGATGCTTTCGTAAACGCAAAGGTAAGCGGTTTGTGGTCCGGGAACGCGGTGAAGGGCCGACCTTCTAGGAAGTACCTGAAATGCCGGATTGCCAGGTAGAGCGCCAACAGTTCCCGGTCGAAAGCACTGTACTTAAGCTCGGGTGGTCTCAGGTGTTTGCTGAAAAACGCCAGGGGTTGCCAGCGACCTGCGATGAGCTGCACCAGCACCCCACCGACTGCCGTGTTGGATGCGTCCACTGTGAGGGCGGTAGGGGTGTCCATTCTGGGATGTACTAGCATTGCGGCGTCCGCCAAAGCTTCCTTCGTTTGAACGTCCCAGGTAATGTCCTTGCTCGGACCCGACATCAGGGCGAACAGGGGGCGCATGATCCGGGCAGCTGAAGAGAGGAAGCGGCGGTAGAAATTGACCATACCTACGAATTCCTGAAGGCCTTTGATCGTGGTGGGTCGGGGGAAGTGGCGGACCGCATCTACCTTAGCGGGCAGAGGGGTTGCCCCGTCTTTAGTAATTCTGTGGCCCAGGAAGTCAATGGTATCGAGTCCGAACTGGCATTTGGCGGGGTTGATTGTAAGACCGTACTCACTCAGTCGCGCGCAGAGTTGTCGGAGGTGGGACAGATGCTCCTGACGACTGCCGCTGGCTATGAGGATGTCATCCAAATAGATGAACGCGAAGTCCAGGTCCCGTCCCACCGCGTCCATTAACCGCTGGAACGTCTGTGCGGCATTCTTCAGGCCGAACGGCATTGGGAGGAACTCGAAAAGGCCGAATGGGGTGATGAGAGCCGTTTTGGGGACGTCGTCAGGATGCATCGGGATTTGATGGTATCCCCGGACGAGATCTACCTTGGAGAAGATCCGTGCGCCGTGCAGGTTTGCCGCAAAGTCCTGAATGTGCGGCACAGGGTAGCGGTCCGGTGTGGTAGCCTCGTTCAGCCTGCGGTAGTCGCCGCACGGTCTCCAGCCCCCCGTCGCTTTGGGCACCATGTGCAGGGGGGAGGCCATGGGCTGTCGGACCGCCGGATGATCCCCAATTCCTCCATCCTTTGGAACTCCTCCTTCGCCAGTCAGAGCTTGTCCGGGGGAAGCCGCCGAGCACGGGCATGGAGGGGTGGTCCCTGGGTCGGGATGTGGTGCTGTACGCCGTGCCTGGGCATGGCTGCTGTGAACTGCGGTGCCAGAACCGATGGGAACTCCGCCAGGACCCTGGTGAAGTCGTTGTCGGACAGCGTGATGGAGCCGAGGTGAGGGGCCGGCAACTGGGCTGCACCCAGGGAGAACGTCTGAAAGGTCTCGGCGTGTACCAGCCTCTTCCTGGGCAGGTCGACCAGCAGGCTGTGAGCCCGCAAAAAATCCGCACCCAGAAGCGGTTGGGCTACGGCGGCCAGTGTGAGGTCCCACGTGAACTGGCTGGAGCCGAACTGGAGCTGCACCGGGCGGGTGCCATAGGTCCTTACGGTGCTGCCATTCACGGCCCTCAGGGGGGGACCCGGTGCCCTGCTGCGGGTGTCGTAATTCGTCGGAGGTAAAACGCTGATCTCAGCCCCAGTATCGACCAAAAGCCGGCGTCCCGACCTTCTATCCCACACATACAGGAGGCTATCCCGATGGCCAGCCGCCGTAGCCATCAGCGGCGGCTGGCCCTGGCGTTTCCCGGGAAATTGCAGGGCGGGCGACAACGGCGGGCTTCTGCACCCCACCGCTGGTGGTAGAAGCACCAGTGTTCATTGGGCCGGGGGTTAGCGGGCTCTGCGGCCGGGCCTGGACTGGTTTGCTGCCGGGAGCGGGGCTGGGAGATCCGTGCGATGGACGCCCCGCTCACCTTTTTGGCGTTCCACAGCAAGTCCGCCCGGGCTGCCACCTTCCGGGGGTCACTGAAATCCGCGTCGGACAGCAGCAGGCGGATGTCCTCGGGCAGCTGCTCCAGGAATGCCTGCTCAAACATGTGGCAGGGTGTGTGTTCGTCGGCGAGAGACAACATCTCATTCATTAAAGCCGATGGAGCTCTGTCGCCCAAGCCATCCAGGTGCAGTAAACGGGCAGCCCGCTTGCGCCATGAGAGTCCGAAAGTCCTGAGCAGCAGGGCTTTGAATTCCGTGTACTTGCCGTCTGCCGGGGGCGACTGTACGAACTCCGCGACCTGGGCCGCTGTGTCCTGGTCGAGGGAGCTCACCACGTAGTAGTAGCGGGTGTCTTCTGAGGTGATCTGGCGAACGTGGAATTGGGCTTCGGCTTGCTGGAACCATAGGTCCGGGCGCTGTGCCCAGAAACCTGGCAGTTTCAACGAAACCGCAAGAACAGAGGCGGCGTCGGTCATTTCTGGTCCAAAATTCGTTTGGACCGTCGGGGTCACCAATTGTAGCGGTGTGCTACACGCAGCGCTAAAATTACGACACGGAGTCGGTAACTGCAGTCGAAGGAAAAAAACTTTATTCGAAAACTTCAGCCTCACTTTTAAGCCTCTGTCAACCGGCCCCCCATGGCGCAGAGGCTCCAAAGCTCTGTGCTCGCAAACCCCCGTAGGCTATCTAATTGTGAGTCGGTTCGGATACGCTAGGAAATGGGACGCCACAATGTAAACTTTATTATTATACTCACCATATGATTTAGAGTACTCTGGAACCAATTGTATTTGTGTGCTACCTAAAGTCCAGAAGTTTCTTTCAGTAACGTCACGGTTTCTACACAGTGGATCATTAGCTATTGCAGGACTAAACCAAGTCCTGTTCCACTGTAAATGGTACCAGGTAGGTTACTGAATTCAGCTTGCATTGGAGTATTCCATGACAGTGTGCACTCTACATGCATTATATATACAGTTCCAAATCACCCTGAGTTGTTATGTACACAAACTTACAACGAAATACATTGATTAGAAAGTAATGCTTTCAACTCAAAGGAGTGTACAGATCAACTTTGCTGAAAAATAGTATGTGCTAACATGAATTAAACCATACTGTTATACTCACCATATGATTTAGAGTAGTCTGCAACCAATTTCCGAGTGTTCTACCTTAGCTCCAGAAGATACTTAAAGTAACATCACGTTCTATACACTGTGGAGCATTAGCATTTGCACAACCAAACCAAGTCAATGGCCGTTCCACTGTAAATGCTACCAGGTAGGTTACTGAATTCAGCATGCATTGGAATATTCCATGGCACTGAGCACTCTACATGCATTATGTATACAGTTCCAAATCTCCCTGAGCAGTTATGTACACAACCTTATCACAAAATGCTTTGAATAGAAAGTAAAGCATTCAACTCAATGGAGTGTACAGTTCATTTTGCTGAAAAATAGTATATTCTAACATGAGGTAAACTTTATTATTATACTCCACATATGATTTAGAGTAGGAGGCAACCAATTTTATGGCTGTGCTACCTAAGCTGCAGAAGTTACTTTCAGTAACAACACAATTTCTACCCAGTGGATCATTAGAGATTGCAGTACCAAACCAAGTCAATGGCTTTTCCACTGCAAATGGTGCCAGGTGGGTTACTGAATTCAGCTTGCATTGGAGTATTCCATGGCACTGAGCACTCTACATGCATTATGTATAAAGTTCCAAATCTCCCTAAGCAGTTATGTACACAACCTTATCACAAAATGCTTTGAATAGAAAGTAAAGCATTCAACTCAATGGAGTGTACAGTTCAATTTTGCTGAAAACTAGTATGTGCTAACGTGATGTAAACTTTATTATTATACTCATCATATGATTTAGAGTACTCTGGAACCAATTGTATTTGTGCGCTACCAAAGGTCCAGAAGTTTCTTTCAGTAACATCACGGTTTCTACACAGTGAATCATTAGGAATTGCAGGACTAAACCAAGTCAATGGCGGTTCCACTGAAAATGGTGCCAGGTGGGTTACTGGATTCAGCTTGCATTGGAGCATTCCATGACACTGTGCACTCTACATGCATTATATATACAGTTCCAAATCACCCTGAGTTGTTATGTACACAACCTTACAACAAAATACATTGATTAGAAAGTAATGCTTTCAACTCAAAGGAGTCTACAGATCAATATTGCTGAAAAATAGTATGTGCTAACATGTAAACCATATTATTATAATCACCATATGATTTAGAGTAGTCTGCAACCAATTTTCTGAGTGTTCTACCTGAGCTCCAGAAGATACTTTAAGTAATATCACGTTCTGTACACTGTGGAACCTTAGCGTTTGCAGAACCAAACCAAGTCAATGACTGTTCCATTGTAAATGCTACCAGGTAGGTTACTGAGTTCAGCTTGCATTGAAGTATTCCATGGCACTGAGCACTCTACATGCAATATCTATACTATTCCAAATCACCCTGAGTAGTTATGTACAGAACCTTACCAGAAAATGCATTGAATAGAAAGTAAAGATTTCAACTCAATGGAGTGTACTGTTCAATGTTGCTGAAACCTAGTATGTCCTAACTTGATGTAAGCTTTATTATTCTACTCACCAGTTGAATTAGAGTACTCTGCAACCAATTTTATGCGTGTGCTATCTATGAACCAGAGGTTACTTTCAGTAACATCACGTTTTCTACACAGTGGATCATTAGAGATTGCAGGACTAAAGCAAGTCAATGGCAGTTCCACTGTAAATGCTACCAGGTAGGTTACTGAATTCAGCATGCATTGGAATATTCCATGGCACTGTGCACTCTACGTGCATTATATATACAGTTCCAAATCACCCTGAGTAGTTATGTACACAACCTTACCACAGAATGCATTGAAAAGAAAGTAAAGCATTCAACTCAAAGGTGTGTACAGTTCAATTTTGCAGATAACTACCATGTGCTAACATGATGTAAACATTGTTAGTACACTAACCATATGATTTAGAGTTGTCTGCAACCAATTTTATGAGTGTGCTACCTATGCTCCAGAAGTTACGTTCAGTAACATTACATTCTCTACACAGTGGAACTTTATCCTTTACAGTATTAAACCAAGTCAATGGCCGTTCCACTGTAAATGCTACCAGGTAGGTCACCGAATTCAGCATGCATTGGAATATTCCATGGCACTGAGCACTCTACATGCATTATGTATACAGTTCCAAATCTCCCTGAGCAGTTATGTACACAACCTTATCACAAAATGCTTTGAATAGAAAGTGAAGCATTCAACTCAATGGAGTGTACAGTTCATTTTGCTGAAAAATAGTATGTTCTAACATGAGGCAAACTTTATTATTATACTCCACATGTGATTTAGAGTAGGAGGCAACCAATTTTATGGCTGTGCTACCTAAGCTGCAGAAGTTACTTTCAGTAACAACACAATTTCTACCCAGTGGATCATTAGAGATTGCAGTACCAAACCAAGTCAATGGCTTTTCCACTGCAAATGGTGCCAGGTGGGTTACTGAATTCAGCTTGCATTGGAGTATTCCATGGCACTGAGCACTCTACATGCATTATGTATAAAGTTCCAAATCTCCCTAAGCAGTTATGTACACAACCTTATCACAAAATGCTTTGAATAGAAAGTAAAGCATTCAACTCAATGGAGTGTACAGTTCAATTTTGCTGAAAACTAGTATGTGCTAACATGATGTAAACTTTATTATTATACTCACCATATGATTTAGAGTACTCTGGAACCAATTGTATTTGTGCGCTACCTAAGGTCCAGAAGTTTCTTTCAGTAACATCACGGTTTCTACACAGTGAATCATTAGGAATTGCAGGACTAAACCAAGTCAATGGCTGTTCCACTGAAAATGGTGCCAGGTGGGTTACTGGATTCAGCTTGCATTGGAGCATTCCATGACACTGTGCACTCTACATGCATTATATATACAGTTCCAAATCACCCTGAGTTGTTATGTACACAACCTTACAACAAAATACATTGATTAGAAAGTAATGCTTTCAATTCAAAGGAGTCTACAGATCAATATTGCTGAAAAATAGTATGTGCTAACATGTAAACCATATTATTATAATCACCATATGATTTAGAGTAGTCTGCAACAAATTTTCTGAGTGTTCTACCTGAGCTCCAGAAGATACTTTAAGTAATATCACGTTCTGTACACTGTGGAACCTTAGCGTTTGCAGAACCAAACCAAGTCAATGACTGTTCCATTGTAAATGCTACCAGGTAGGTTACTGAGTTCAGCTTGCATTGAAGTATTCCATGGCACTGAGCACTCTACATGCAATATCTATACTATTCCAAATCACCCTGAGTAGTTATGTACAGAACCTTACCAGAAAATGCATTGAATAGAAAGTAAAGATTTCAACTCAATGGAGTGTACTGTTCAATGTTGCTGAAACCTAGTATGTCCTAACTTGATGTAAGCTTTATTATTCTACTCACCAGATGAATTAGAGTACTCTGCAACCAATTTTATGCGTGTGCTATCTATGAACCAGAGGTTACTTTCAGTAACATCACGTTTTCTACACAGTGGATCATTAGAGATTGCAGGACTAAAGCAAGTCAATGGCAGTTCCACTGTAAATGCTACCAGGTAGGTTACTGAAATCAGCATGCATTGGAATATTCCATGGCACTGAGCACTCTACATGCATTATGTATACAGTTCCAAATCTCCCTGAGCAGTTATGTACACAACCTTATCACAAAATGCTTTGAATAGAAAGTGAAGCATTCAACTCAATGGAGTGTACAGTTCATTTTGCTGAAAAATAGTATGTTCTAACATGAGGTAAACTTTATTATTATACTCCACATATGATTTAGAGTAGGAGGCAACCAATTTTATGGCTGCGCTACCTAAGCTGCAGAAGTTACTTTCAGTAACAACACAATTTCTACCCAGTGGATCATTAGAGATTGCAGTACCAAACCAAGTCAATGGCTTTTCCACTGCAAATGGTGCCAGGTGGGTTACTGAATTCAGCATGCATTGGAGTATTCCATGGCACTGAGCACTCTACATGCATTATGTATAAGGTTCCAAATCTCCCTAAGCAGTTATGTACACAACCTTATCACAAAATGCTTTGAATAGAAAGTAAAGCATTCAACTCAATGGAGTGTACAGTTCAATTTTGCTGAAAACTAGTATGTGCTAACATGATGTAAACTTTATTATTATACTCACCATATGATTTAGAGTACTCTGGAACCAATTGTATTTGTGCGCTACCTAAGGTCCAGAAGTTTCTTTCAGTAACATCACGGTTTCTACACAGTGAATCATTAGGAATTGCAGGACTAAACCAAGTCAATGGCTGTTCCACTGAAAATGGTGCCAGGTGGGTTACTGGATTCAGCTTGCATTGGAGCATTCCATGACACTGTGCACTCTACATGCATTATATATACAGTTCCAAATCACCCTGAGTTGTTATGTACACAACCTTACAACAAAATACATTGATTAGAAAGTAATGCTTTCAACTCAAAGGAGTCTACAGATCAATGTTGCTGAAAAATAGTATGTGCTAACATGTAAACCATATTATTATAATCACCATATGATTTAGAGTAGTCTGCAACCAATTTTCTGAGTGTTCTACCTGAGCTCCAGAAGATACTTTAAGTAATATCACGTTCTGTACACTGTGGAACCTTAGCGTTTGCAGAACCAAACCAAGTCAATGACTGTTCCATTGTAAATGCTACCAGGTAGGTTACTGAGTTCAGCTTGCATTGAAGTATTCCATGGCACTGAGCACTCTACATGCAATATCTATACTATTCCAAATCACCCTGAGTAGTTATGTGCAGAACCTTACCAGAAAATGCATTGAATAGAAAGTAAAGATTTCAACTCAATGGAGTGTACTGTTCAATGTTGCTGAAACCTAGTATGTCCTAACTTGATGTAAGCTTTATTATTCTACTCACCAGATGAATTAGAGTACTCTGCAACCAATTTTATGCGTGTGCTATCTATGAACCAGAGGTTACTTTCAGTAACATCACGTTTTCTACACAGTGGATCATTAAGGATTGCAGGACTAAAGCAAGTCAATGGCAGTTCCACTGTAAATGGTACCAGGTAGGTTACTGAATTCAGCTTGCATTGGAGTATTCCATGACACTGTGCACTCTACATGCATTATATATACAGTTCCAAATCACCCTGAGTAGTTATGTACACAACCTTACCACAGAATGCATTGAAAAGAAAGTAAAGCATTCAACTCAAAGGTGTGTACAGTTCAATTTTGCAGATAACTACCATGTGCTAACATGATGTAAACCTTGTTAGTACACTAACCATATGATTTAGAGTTGTCTGCAACCAATTTTATGAGTGTGCTACCTATGCTCCAGAAGTTACGTTCAGTAACATTACATTCTCTACACAGTGGAACTTTATCCTTTACAGTATTAAACCAAGTCAATGGCCGTTCCACTGTAAATGCTACCAGGTAGGTCACCGAATTCAGCATGCATTGGAATATTCCATGGCACTGAGCACTCTACATGCATTATGTATACAGTTCCAAATCTCCCTGAGCAGTTATGTACAGAACCTTACCAGAAAATGCATTGAATAGAAAGTAAAGATTTCAACTCAATTGAGTGTACTGTTCAATTTTGCTGAAAACTAGTATGTGCTAACTTGATGTAAGCTTTATTATTATACTCACCAGATTAATTAGAGTACTCTGCAACCAATTTTATGCGTGTGCTATCTAAGAACCAGAGGTTACTTTCAGTTACATCACGTTTTCTACACAGTGGATCATTAGAGATTGCAGGACTAAACCAAGTCAATGGCAGTTCCACTGTAAATGGTACCAGGTAGGTTACTGAATTCAGATTGCATTGGAGTATTCCATGACACTGTGCACTCTACATGCATTATGTATACAGTTCCAAATCTCCCTGAGCAGTTATGTACACAACCTTATCACAAAATGCTTTGAATAGAAAGTGAAGCATTCAACTCAATGGAGTGTACAGTTCATTTTGCTGAAAAATAGTATGTTCTAACATGAGGCAAACTTTATTATTATACTCCACATGTGATTTAGAGTAGGAGGCAACCAATTTTATGGCTGTGCTACCTAAGCTGCAGAAGTTACTTTCAGTAACAACACAATTTCTACCCAGTGGATCATTAGAGATTGCAGTACCAAACCAAGTCAATGGCTTTTCCACTGCAAATGGTGCCAGGTGGGTTACTGAATTCAGCTTGCATTGGAGTATTCCATGGCACTGAGCACTCTACATGCATTATGTATAAAGTTCCAAATCTCCCTAAGCAGTTATGTACACAACCTTATCACAAAATGCTTTGAATAGAAAGTAAAGCATTCAACTCAATGGAGTGTACAGTTCAATTTTGCTGAAAACTAGTATGTGCTAACATGATGTAAACTTTATTATTATACTCACCATATGATTTAGAGTACTCTGGAACCAATTGTATTTGTGCGCTACCTAAGGTCCAGAAGTTTCTTTCAGTAACATCACGGTTTCTACACAGTGAATCATTAGGAATTGCAGGACTAAACCAAGTCAATGGCTGTTCCACTGAAAATGGTGCCAGGTGGGTTACTGGATTCAGCTTGCATTGGAGCATTCCATGACACTGTGCACTCTACATGCATTATATATACAGTTCCAAATCACCCTGAGTTGTTATGTACACAACCTTACAACAAAATACATTGATTAGAAAGTAATGCTTTCAACTCAAAGGAGTCTACAGATCAATGTTGCTGAAAAATAGTATGTGCTAACATGTAAACCATATTATTATAATCACCATATGATTTAGAGTAGTCTGCAACCAATTTTCTGAGTGTTCTACCTGAGCTCCAGAAGATACTTTAAGTAATATCACGTTCTGTACACTGTGGAACCTTAGCGTTTGCAGAACCAAACCAAGTCAATGGCAGTTCCACTGTAAATGGTACCAGGTAGGTTACTGAATTCAGATTGCATTGGAGTATTCCATGACACTGTGCACTCTACATGCATTATGTATACAGTTCCAAATCTCCCTGAGCAGTTATGTACACAACCTTATCACAAAATGCTTTGAATAGAAAGTGAAGCATTCAACTCAATGGAGTGTACAGTTCATTTTGCTGAAAAATAGTATGTTCTAACATGAGGCAAACTTTATTATTATACTCCACATGTGATTTAGAGTAGGAGGCAACCAATTTTATGGCTGTGCTACCTAAGCTGCAGAAGTTACTTTCAGTAACAACACAATTTCTACCCAGTGGATCATTAGAGATTGCAGTACCAAACCAAGTCAATGGCTTTTCCACTGCAAATGGTGCCAGGTGGGTTACTGAATTCAGCTTGCATTGGAGTATTCCATGGCACTGAGCACTCTACATGCATTATGTATAAAGTTCCAAATCTCCCTAAGCAGTTATGTACACAACCTTATCACAAAATGCTTTGAATAGAAAGTAAAGCATTCAACTCAATGGAGTGTACAGTTCAATTTTGCTGAAAACTAGTATGTGCTAACATGATGTAAACTTTATTATTATACTCACCATATGATTTAGAGTACTCTGGAACCAATTGTATTTGTGCGCTACCTAAGGTCCAGAAGTTTCTTTCAGTAACATCACGGTTTCTACACAGTGAATCATTAGGAATTGCAGGACTAAACCAAGTCAATGGCTGTTCCACTGAAAATGGTGCCAGGTGGGTTACTGGATTCAGCTTGCATTGGAGCATTCCATGACACTGTGCACTCTACATGCATTATATATACAGTTCCAAATCACCCTGAGTTGTTATGTACACAACCTTACAACAAAATACATTGATTAGAAAGTAATGCTTTCAACTCAAAGGAGTCTACAGATCAATGTTGCTGAAAAATAGTATGTGCTAACATGTAAACCATATTATTATAATCACCATATGATTTAGAGTAGTCTGCAACCAATTTTCTGAGTGTTCTACCTGAGCTCCAGAAGATACTTTAAGTAATATCACGTTCTGTACACTGTGGAACCTTAGCGTTTGCAGAACCAAACCAAGTCAATGACTGTTCCATTGTAAATGCTACCAGGTAGGTTACTGAGTTCAGCTTGCATTGAAGTATTCCATGGCACTGAGCACTCTACATGCAATATCTATACTATTCCAAATCACCCTGAGTAGTTATGTGCAGAACCTTACCAGAAAATGCATTGAATAGAAAGTAAAGATTTCAACTCAATGGAGTGTACTGTTCAATGTTGCTGAAACCTAGTATGTCCTAACTTGATGTAAGCTTTATTATTCTACTCACCAGATGAATTAGAGTACTCTGCAACCAATTTTATGCGTGTGCTATCTATGAACCAGAGGTTACTTTCAGTAACATCACGTTTTCTACACAGTGGATCATTAAGGATTGCAGGACTAAAGCAAGTCAATGGCAGTTCCACTGTAAATGGTACCAGGTAGGTTACGAAATGCAGCTTCAATTGGGGTATTCCATGTCACTGAGCGCTCTACATCCATTATATACACAGTTCCAAATCACCCGGAGTAGTTATGTACACAGCCTTATCACAAAATGCATTGAATAACAAGTAAAGCATTCAATTCAGTGGAGTGTACAGTTCATTTTGCTGAAAAATAGTATGTGCTAACTTGATGTAAGCTTTATTATTATACTCACCAGATGAATTAGAGTACTCTGCAGCCAATTTTATGCGTGTGCTATCTAAGAACCAGAGGTTACTTTCAGTAACATCACGTTTTCTACACAGTGGATCATTAGAGATTGCAGGACTTAACCAAGTCAATGGCAGTTCCACTGTAATTGTTACCAGTTAGGTTACTGAATTCAGCTTGCATTGGAGTATTCCATGACACTGTGCACTCTACATGCATTATATATACAGTTCCAAATCACCCTGAGTAGTTATGTACACAACCTTACCACAGAATGCATTGAAAAGAAAGTAAAGCATTCAACTCAAAGGTGTGTACAGTTCAATTTTGCAGATAACTACCATGTGCTAACATGATGTAAACCTTGTTAGTACACTAACCATATGATTTAGAGTTGTCTGCAACCAATTTTATGAGTGTGCTACCTATGCTCCAGAAGTTGCGTTCAGTAACATTACATTCTCTACACAGTGGAACTTTATCCTTTACAGTATTAAACCAAGTCAATGGCCGTTCCACTGTAAATGCTACCAGGTAGGTCACCGAATTCAGCATGCATTGGAATATTCCATGGCACTGAGCACTCTACATGCATTATGTATACAGTTCCAAATCTCCCTGAGCAGTTATGTACAGAACCTTACCAGAAAATGCATTGAATAGAAAGTAAAGATTTCAACTCAATGGAGTGTACTGTTCAATTTTGCTGAAAACTAGTATGTGCTAACTTGATGTAAGCTTTATTATTATACTCACCAGATTAATTAGAGTACTCTGCAACCAATTTTATGCGTGTGCTATCTAAGAACCAGAGGTTACTTTCAGTTACATCACGTTTTCTACACAGTGGATCATTAGAGATTGCAGGACTAAACCAAGTCAATGGCAGTTCCACTGTAAATGGTACCAGGTAGGTTACTGAATTCAGATTGCATTGGAGTATTCCATGACACTGTGCACTCTACATGCATTATGTATACAGTTCCAAATCTCCCTGAGCAGTTATGTACACAACCTTATCACAAAATGCTTTGAATAGAAAGTAAAGCATTCAACTCAATGGAGTGTACAGTTCATTTTGCTGAAAAATAGTATGTGCTAACATGATGTAAACTTTATTATTATACTCACCATATGATTTAGAGTACTCTGGAACCAATTGTATTTGTGTGCTACCTAAGGTCAAGAAGTTTCTTTCAGTAACATCACGGTTTCTACACAGTGGATCATTAGGTATTGCAGTACTAAACCAAGTCAATGGCTGTTCCACTGAAAATGATACAGGTAGGTTACGAAATGCAGCTTCAATTGGGGTATTCCATGTCACTGAGCGCTCTACATCCATTATATACACAGTTCCAAATCACCCTGAGTACTTATGTTCACAGCCTTATCACAAAATGCATTGAATAGAAAGTAAAGCATTCAACTCAATGGAGTGTACAGTTCATTTTGCTGAAAACTAGTATGTGCTAACATGATGCAAACTTTATTATTTTACTCCCCATATGATTTAGAGAAGGCTGCAACCAATTTTATGACTGTGCTACGTAAGCTGCAGAAGTTACTTTCAGTAACATCACATTTTCTACACAGTGGATCATTAGAGATTGCAGGACTAAACCAAGTCAATGGCATTTCCACTGTAAATGGTCCCAGGTAGGCTCCTCAATTCAGCTTGCATTGGAGCATTCCACGGCACTGAGCACTCTACATGCATTATATATACAGTTCCACATCACCCTGAGTAGTTATATACACAACCTTATCACAAAATTCATTGTATAGAATGTAATGCATTCAATTCAATGGAGTGTACAGTTCAATTTAGCTGAAAACTAGTATGTGCTAACATGTAAACCATATTATTATAATCACCATATGATTTAGAGTAGTCTGCAACCAATTTTCTGAGTGTTCTACCTGAGCTCCAGAAGATACTTTAAGTAATATCACGTTCTGTACACTGTGGAACCTTAGCGTTTGCAGAACCAAACCAAGTCAATGACTGTTCCATTGTAAATGCTACCAGGTAGGTTACTGAGTTCAGCTTGCATTGAAGTATTCCATGGCACTGAGCACTCTACATGCAATATCTATACTATTCCAAATCACCCTGAGTAGTTATGTGCAGAACCTTACCAGAAAATGCATTGAATAGAAAGTAAAGATTTCAACTCAATGGAGTGTACTGTTCAATGTTGCTGAAACCTAATATGTCCTAACTTGATGTAAGCTTTATTATTCTACTCACCAGATGAATTAGAGTACTCTGCAGCCAATTTTATGCGTGTGCTATCTATGAACCAGAGGTTACTTTCAGTAACATCACGTTTTCTACACAGTGGATCATTAAGGATTGCAGGACTAAAGCAAGTCAATGGCAGTTCCACTGTAAATGGTACCAGGTAGGTTACGAAATGCAGCTTCAATTGGGGTATTCCATGTCACTGAGCGCTCTACATCCATTATATACACAGTTCCAAATCACCCGGAGTAGTTATGTACACAGCCTTATCACAAAATGCATTGAATAAAAAGTAAAGCATTCAACTCAATGGAGTGTACAGTTCAATTTTGCTGAAAACTAGTATGTGCTAACACGATGTAAACTTTATTATTATACTCACCATATGATTTAGAGTACTCTGGAACCAATTGTATGCGTGTGCAACCTAAGCTCCAGAAGTTACTTTCAGTAACATCACGGTTTCCACACAGTGGATCATTAGGTATTGCAGGACTAAACCAAGTCAATGGCTGTTCCACTGAAAATGGTATAGGGAGGTTACGACCTGCAGCTTGAATTGGAGTACTCTACATCCATTATATACACTGAGCACTCTACATCCATTAAATACACAGTTCCAAATCACCCTGAGTAGTTATGTACACAACCTTATCACAAAATGCTATGAATATAAAGTAATGCATTCAACTCAATGGAGTGCACAGTTCAATTTTGCTGAAAACTTTTATGTACTAACATGATGTAAACTTTATTATTACACTCCCCATATGATTTAGAGTAGGCTGCAACCAATTTTATGACTGTGCTACCTAAGCTGCAGAAGTTACTTTCAGTAACATCACGTTTTCTACACAGTGCATCATTAGAGATTGCAGGACTAAACCAAGTCAAAGGCAGTTCCACTGTAAATGGTACCACGTAGGTTACTGAATTCAGCTTGCATCGGAGCATTCCATAACACTGAGCACTCTACATGCATTATGCATGTACACAACCTTCCAACAAAATACATAGAATACATAGTAAGGCTTTCAGCTCAAAGGAGTATACAGATCACTTTTGCTGAAAAATAGTATGTGCTAGCATGAAGTAAACCATTTTATTATACTCACCATATGATTTAGAGTAGTCTGCAACCAATGTTCTGAGAGTTCCACCTAAGCTCCAGAAGTTACGTTCAATAACACCACGTTCTCTGCACACTGGAACATTAGCGTTTGCAGAAACTAACAAAGTAAAGGGCTGTTCCATTGTAAAGGCTACCAGGTAGGTTACTCAATTCAGCTTGCATCGGAGTATTCAATGGCACTGGGTACTCTACATGCAATATCTATACAGTTCCAAATCACCCTGAGTAGTTATGTACACAACCTTATCACAATATTCATTGTACTGAATGTAAAGCTTTGAACTCAATGGAGTGTACAGTTCAATTTTGCTGAAAACTAGTATGTGCTAACATGAAGTAAACATTATTATAATACTCACCAGATGATTTAGAGTTGTCTGCAACCAATTTTATGAGTGTGCTACATAAGCTCCGGAAGTTACTTTCAGTATCATCACGATTTCTACACAGTGCATCATTAGAGATTGCAGTGCTAAACCAAGTCAAAGGCAGTTCCACTGTAAATGGTAGCAGGTTGGTTACTGAATTAAGCTTGCATTGCAGTATTCCATGGCACTGAGCAGTTTACATGCAATATCTATACAGTTCCAAATCTCCCTGAGTAGTTATGTACGCAACCTTATCACAAAATGCATTGAAAAGAAAGTAAAGCATTCAACTCAATGGAGTGTACAGTTCATTTTGCTGAAAACTGGTATGTGCTAACATGTTGTAAACGTTATTATTATACTCCCCATATGACTTAGAGTAGGCTGCAACCAATTTTATGTCTGAGCTACCTAAGCTGCAGCAGTTACTTTCAGTAACATCACTTTTTCTACACAGTAGATCATTAGAGATTGCAGTACTTAACCAAGTCACTGGCTGTTCCACTGCAAATGGTGCCAGGTGGGTTACTGAATTCAGCTTGCATTGAAGTATTCCATGGTACTGAGCACTCTACATGCATTATGTATACAGTTCTAGATCACCCTAAGTAGTTATGTACACAACTTTATCACAATATGAATTGTATAGAAAGTAAAGCTTTCAACTCAATGGAGTGTACAGTTCAATTTTGCTGAAAACTAGTACGTGCTAACATGAAGTCAACCATATTATTATACTAAGCATATGATTTATAGTAGTCTGCAACCAATTTTCTGAGAGTTCTACCTAAGCTCCGGAAGTTACTTTCAATAACACCACGTTCTCTACACTGTGGAACATTAGCGTTTGCAGAAACAAACCAAGTAAATGGCTGTTCCATTGTAAATGCAACCAGGTAGGTTACTCAATTCAGCTTGCATCGGAGTATTCAATGGCACAGAGCACTCTACATGCAATATCTATACAGTTCCAAATCACCCTGAGTAGTTATGTACACAACCTTATCACATTATGCATTGTATAGAAAGTAAAGCTTTCAACTCAATGGAGTGTACAGCTCAATTTTGCTGAAAACTATTATGAGCTAACATGAAGTAAACATTAGTATAATACTCACCGGATGATTTAGAGTACTCTGCAACCAATTTTCTGAGTGTGCTACCTAAGCTCCGGAAGTTACTTTCAGTAACATCACGATTTCTACACTGTGCATCATTAGAGATTGCAGTGCTAAACCAAGTCAAAGGCAGTTCCACTGTAAATGGTACCATGTTGGTTACTGAATTAAGCTTGCATTGCAGTATTCCATGGCACTGAGCAGTTTACATGCAATATCTACACAGTTCCAAATCTCCCTGAGTAGTTATGTACACAACCTTATCACAAAATGCTATCAATAGAGAGTAATGCATTCAACTCAATGGAGTTTACAGTTCAATTTTGCTGAAACCTAGTATGTGCTAACATGATGTAAACTTTATTTAAATACTCCGCATATGATTTAGAGTACTCTGGAACCAATTTTATGCGTGTGCTACCTAAGCTCCAGAAGTTACGTTCAGAAACATCACGGTTTCTACACAGTGGATCATTAGGTATTGCAGGACTAAACCACGTCAATGTCTCTTCCACTGAAAATGGTACCAGTTAGGTTACTAAATGCAGCTTGCATTGGAGTATTCCATGTCATTGAGCAATCCACATCCATTATATACACAGTTCCGAATCACCCTGAGTAGTTATGTCCAGACCCTTATAACAAAATGCATTGAATAGAAAGTAAGGCATTCAACTCAATGGAGTGTACAGTTCATTTTGCTGAAAACCTGTATCTGCTAACATGATGTAAACTTTATTATTATACTCCCCATATGACTTAGAGTAGGCTGCAACCAATTTTATGTCTGAGCTACCGATGATGCACAAGTTACTTTCAGTAATATCACGTTTTCTACACAGTGGATCATTACAGATTGCAGTACTAAACCAAGTCACTGGCTGTTCCACTGCAAATGGTGCCAGTTGTGTTACTGAATTCAGATTGCATTGGAGTATTCCATGGTACGCAGAATACATGCATTATGTATACAATTCTAAATCACCCTGAGTTGTTATGTACAAACTATTACCACAAAATGCATTGAACAGAAAGTAATACTTTCAACTCAATGGAGTGTACAGTTCAAGTTTGCTGAAAACTTGTATGTGCTAACTTGAAGTAAACTTTATTATAATACTCACCAGATGATTTAGAGTACTCTGCAAACAATTTTAGGCGTGTGCTACCTAAGCTCCAGAATTTACGTTCAGTAACATCACGGTTTCTACACAGTGGACCATTAGGTATTGCAGGACTAAACCACGTCACTGTCTCTTCTACTGAAAATGGTACCAGTTAGGTTACTAAATGCAGCTTGCATTGGAGTACTCCATGGCACTCAGCACTCTACATGCAATATCTATACAGTTCAAAATCACCCTGAGTAGTTATGTACACAACCTTACCACAGAATGCATTGAATAGAAAGTAATGCATTCAACTCAATGGAGTGTACAGTTGAATTTTGCAGATAACTAGCATGTGCTAACATGATGTAAACATTGTTATTATACTAACCATATGGTTTACACTTGTCTGCAACCAATTCTATGAGTGTGCTACCAATGCTCCAGAAGTTACTTTCAGTAACATTACTTTATCTACACAGTGGAACTTTAGCCTTTGCAGAAGTAAACCAAGTCAATGGCTGTTCCACTGTAAATGGTACCAGGTAGGTTACTGAATTCAGCTTGCATTGGAGTATTCCATTGCACTGAGCACTCTACATGCAATATCTACACAGTTCCAAATCACCCTGAGTAGTTATGTACACAACCTTACCACAGAATGCATTGAATAAAAAGTAATGGTTTCAACTCAATGGAGTATACAGTTCAATTTTGCTGATAACTACTATGTGCTAACATGATGTAAACAATGTTAGCACAATAAACATATGATTTAGAGTTGTCTGCAACCAATTTTATGAGTGTGCTACCTGTGCTCCAGAAATTACTTTCAGGAACATTACCTTCTCTACACAGTGGAACTTTAGCCTTTACAGAATTAAACCAGGTCAATGGATGTTCCACTGTAAATGGTACCAGGTAGGTTACTGAATTCAGCTTGCATTGGAGAATTCTATGGCTCTGAGCACTCTACATGCAATATCTGATCAGTTCCAAATCACCCAGAGTAGTTATATACTCAGCCTTACCACAGAATGCCTTGAATAGAAAGTAAGGCATTCAACTCAATGGAGTGTAAAGTTCAATTTTCCTGATAACTACTATGTGCTAACATGATTTAAACAATGTTAGCACACTAACCATATGATTTAGAGTTGTCTGCAACCAATTTTATGAGTGTGCTACCTATGCTCCAGAAATTACTTTCAGTAACATCACTTTCTCTACACAGTGGAACTTTAGCCTTTGCAGAATTAAACCAAGTCAATGGCTGTTCCACTGTAAATGGTACCAGGTAGGTTACCGAATTCAGCTTGCATTGGAGTATTCCATGGCACTGAGTACTCTACATGCAATATCTACACAGTTCCAAATCACCCTGAGTAGTTATGTATACAACCTTACCACAGAATGCATTTAATAGAAAGTAATGCATTCAACTCAATGGAGTGTACAGTTCAATTTTGCAGATAACTACCATGTGCTAACATGATGTAAAGATTGTTATTATCCTAACCATATGGTTTACAGTTGTCTACAACCAATTTTATGAGTGTGCGACCTAGGCTCCAGAAATTACTTTCAGTAACATTACTTTCTCTACACAGTGGAACTTTAGCCTTTGCAGAATTTAACCAAGTCAATGGCTGTTCCACTGTAAATGGTACCAGGTAGGTTACTGAATTCAGCTTGCATTGGAGTATTCCATGAAACTGCTCACTCTACATGCAATATCTGATCAGTTCCAAATCACTCAGAGTAGTTATATACACAGCCTTACCACAGAATGCATTGAATAGAAAGTAATGCATTCAACTCAAAGGAGTGTACAGTTCAATTTTGCTGATAAAAACTATGTGCTAACATGATGTCAACATTGTTAACTCACTTACCATAGGATTTATAGTTGTCTGCAACCAATTTTATGAGTGTGCTACCTATGCTCCAGGTTACTTTCAGGAACATTACCTTCTCTACTCAGTGGATCTTTAGCCTTTGCAGAATTAAACCAAGTCAATGGCTGTTCCACTGTAAATGGTACCAGGTAGGTTCCTGTATTCAGCTTGCATTGGAGTATTCCATGGCACTGAGCACTCTACATGCAATATCTGATCAGTTCCAAACCATCCAGAGTAGTTACATACACAGCCTTACCACAGAATGCATTGAATAGAAAGTAATGCATTCAACTCAATGGAGTGTACAGTTCAATTTTGCAGATAACTACCATGTGCTAACATGATGTGAAGATTGTTATTATACTAACCATATGGTCTACAGTTGTCTGCCACCAATTTTATGAGTGTGCTGCCTATGTTCCAGAAATTACTTTCAGTAACATTACTTTCTCTACACAGTGGAACTTTAGCCTTTGCAGAATTAAACCAAGTCAATGGCTGTTCCACTGTAAATGGTACCAGGTAGGTTACCGAATTCAGCTTGCCTTGGAGTATTCCATGGCACTGAGCACTCTTCATGCAATATCTACACAGTTCCAAATCACCCTGAGTAGTTATGTATACAATCTTACCACAGAATGCATTGAATAGAAAGTAATGCATTCAACTCAATGGTGTGTACTGTTCAATTTTGCTGATAACAACCATGTGCTAACATGATGTAAGCATTGTTAGTACACTAACCATATGATTTAGAGTTGTCTGCAACCAATTTTATGATTGTGCTACCTATGCTCCAGAAGGTACGTTCACTAACTTTACCTTCTCTACACAGTGGAACTTTAGCCTTTACAGAATTAAACCAAGTCAATGGCTGTTCCACTGTAAATGGTACCAGGTAGTTTACTGAATTCAGCTTGCATTGGAGTATTCCATGGCACTGAGCACTCTACATGCAATATCTATACAGTTCCAAATCACTCAGAGTAGTTATGTACACAGCCTTACCACAGAATGCATTGAATAGAAAGTCATGCTTTCAACTCAATGGAGTGTACAGTTCAATTTTGTTGATAACTACTGTGTGCTAACATGATGTAAAGATTGTTATTATACTAAATATATGGTTTACAGTTGTCTGCCACCAGTTTTATGAATGTGCTACCTATGCTCCAGAAATTACGTTCAGTAACATTACCTTCTCTACACAGTGGAACTTTAGCCTTTGCAGAATTAAACCAAGTCAATGGCTGTTCCACTGTAAATGGTACCAGGTAGGTTCCTGAATTCAGCTTGCATTGGTGTATTCCATGGCACTGAGCACTCTATATGCAATATCTATACAGTACCAAATCACCCTGATTACTTATGTATACAACCTTACCACAGAATGCATTGAATAGAAAGTAATGCATTCAACTCAATGGAGTGTACAGTTCAATTTTGCAGATAATTACCATGTGCTAACATGATGTAAACATTGTTAGAGTACACTAACCATATGATTTAGAGTTGTCTGCAACCAACTTTATGAATGTGCTACCAATGCTCCAGAAGGTACGTTCAGTAACATTACCTTCTCTACACAGTGGAACTTTAGCCTTTACAGAATTAAACCAAGTCAATGGCTGTTCCACTGTAAATGGTACAAGGTAAGTTACTGAATTCAGCTTGCATTGGAGTATTCCATGGCACTGAGCTCTCTACATGCAATATCTATACAGTTCCAAATCACTCAGAGTAGTTATGTACACAGCCTTACCACAGAATGCATTGAATAGAAAGTAATGCATTCAACTCTACTGAGTGTACAGTTCAATTTTGCAGATAACTACCATGTGCTAACATGATGTAAACATTGTTAGTACACTTACCATAGGATTTATAGTTGTCTGCAACCAATTTAATAAGTGTGCTACCTATGCTCCAGAAGTTACTTTCAGTAACATTACCTTCTCTACACTGTGGAACTTTAGCCTTTACAAAATTAAACCAAGTCAATGGCTGTTCCACTGTAAATGGTACCAGGTAGGTTCCTGAATTCAGCTTGCATTGGAGTATTCCATTGCACTGAGCACTCTACATGCAATATCTATACAGTTCCAAATCACCCTGAGTAGTTATGTACACAACGTTACCACAGAATGCATTGAATAGAAAGTAATACATTCAACTCTATGGAGTGTACAGTTCAATTTTGCAGATAACTACCATGTGCTAACATGATGTAACGATTGTTAATATACTAACCATATGGTTTACTGTTGTCTGCCACCAATTTTATCAGTGTGCTACCTATGCTCCAGAAATTACTTTCAGTAACATTACATTCTCTACACAGTGGAACTTTAGCCTTTGCAGTAATCAACCAAGTCAATGTCTGTTCCACTGCAAATGTTACCAGGTAGGTTCCTGAGTTCAGCTTGCATTGGAGTATTCCATGGCACTGTGCACTCTACATGTAATATCTATACAGTTCCTAATCACCCTGAGTAGTTATGTACACAACGTTACCACAGAATGCATTGAATAGAAAGTAATGCATTCAACTCAATGGAGTGTACAGTTCAATTTTGCAGATAATTACCATGTGCTAACCTGATGTAAACATTGTTAGAGTACACTAACCATATGATTTAGAGTTGTCTGCAACCAATTTTATGAATGTGCTACCAATGCTCCAGAAGGTACGTTCAGTAACATTACCTTCTCTACACAGTGGAACTTTAGCCTTTACAGAATTAAACCAAGTCAATGGCTGTTCTACTGTAAATGGTACCAGGTACGTTCCTGACGTCAGCTTGCATTGGTGTATCCCATGGCAATGAGCACTCTACATGCAATATCTATACAGTTCCAAATCACTCAGAGTAGTTATGTACACAGCCTTACCACAGAATGCATTGAATAGAAAGTAATGCTTTCAACTCAATGGAGTGTACTGTTCAATTTTGCTGATAACTACTGTGTGCTAACATGATGTAAACAATGTTAGCACCCTAAACATAGGATTTATAGTTGTCTGCAACCAATTTAATAAGTGTGCTACCTATGCTCCAGAAGTTACTTTCAGTAACATTACCTTCTCTACACTGTGGAACTTTAGCCTTTACAAAATTAAACCAAGTCAATGGCTGTTCCACTGTAAATGATACCAGGTAGGTTCCTGAATTCAGCTTGCATTGGAGTATTCCATGGCACTGAGCACTCTACATGCAATATCTATACAGTTCCAAATCACCCTGAGTAGTTATGTATACAACCTTTACCACAGAATGCATTGAATGGAAAGTAATGCATTCAACTCTACTGAGTGTACAGTTCAATTTTGCTGATAACTACTATGTGCTAACATGATGTAAACATTGTTAGCTCACTTACCGTAGGATTTATAGTTCTCTGCAACCAATTTAATAAGTGTGCTACCTATGCTCCAGAAGTTACTTTCAGTAACATTGCCTTCTCTACACAGCGGAACTTTAGCCTTTACAGAATAAAACCAAGTCAATGGCTGTTCCACTGTAAATTGTACCAGGTAGGTTCCTGAATTCAGCTTGCTTTGGAGTCTTCCATGGCACTGAGCACTCTACGTGCAATATCTATACAGTTCCAAATCACCCTGAGTACTGATGTATACAACCTTACCACAGAATGCATTGAATAGAAAGTAATGCTTTCAACTCAATGGAGTGTACAGTTCAATTTTACTGATAACTGCTGTGTGCTAACATGATGTAAACAATGTTAGCACACTAAACATATGATTTAGCGCTGTCTGCAACCAATTTTATGAGTGTGCTACCTATGCTCCAGAAGTTACGTTCAGTAACATTACCTTCTCTACACAGTGGAACTTTAGCCTTTGCAGAATTCAACCAAGTCAATGGCTGTTCCACTGTAAATGGTACAAGGTAAGTTACTGAATTCAGCTTGCATTGGAGTATTCCATGGCACTGAGCTCTCTACATGCAATATCTATACAGTACCAAATCACCCTGATTACTTATGTATACAACCTTACCACAGAATGCATTGAATAGAAAGTAATGCATTCAACTCAATGGAGTGTACAGTTCAATTTTGCAGATAATTACCATGTGCTAACATGATGTAAACATTGTTAGAGTACACTAACCATTATGATTTAGAGTTGTCTGCAACCAATTTTATGAATGTGCTACCAATGCTCCAGAAGGTACGTTCAGTAACATTACCTTCTCTACTCAGTGGAACTTTAGCCTTTACAGAATTAAACCAAGTCAATGGCTGTTCTACTGTAAATGGTACCAGGTACGTTCCTGACGTCAGCTTGCATTGGTGTATCCCATGGCACTGAGCACTCTACATGCAATATCTATACAGTTCCAAATCACTCAGAGTAGTTATGTACACAGCCTTACCACAGAATGCATTGAATAGAAAGTAATGCTTTCAACTCAATGGAGTGTACTGTTCAATTTTGCTGATAACTACTGTGTGCTAACATGATGTAAACAATGTTAGCACCCTAAACATATGATTTAGCGTTGTCTGCAACCAATTTTATGAGTGTGCTACCTATGCTCCAGAAGTTACGTTCAGTAACATTACCTTCTCTACACAGTGGAACTTTAGCCTTTACAGAATTAAACCAAGTCAATGGCTGTTCCACTGTAAATGGTACAAGGTAAGTTACTGAATTCAGCTTGCATTGGAGTATTCCATGACACTGAGCTCTCTACATGCAATATCTATACAGTTCCAAATCACTCAGAGTAGTTATGTACACAGCCTTACCACAGAATGCATTGAATAGAAAGTAATGCATTCAACTCTACTGAGTGTACAGTTCAATTTTGCAGATAACTACCATGTGCTAACATGATGTAAACATTGTTAGTACACTTACCATAGGATTTATAGTTGTCTGCAACCAATTTAATAAGTGTGCTACCTATGCTCCAGAAGTTACTTTCAGTAACATTACCTTCTCTACACTGTGGAACTTTAGCCTTTACAAAATTAAACCAAGTCAATGGCTGTTCCACTGTAAATGGTACCAGGTAGGTTCCTGAATTCAGCTTGCATTGGAGTATTCCGTTGCACTGAGCACTCTACATGCAATATCTATACAGTTCCAAATCACCCTGAGTAGTTATGTACACAACGTTACCACAGAATGCATTGAATAGAAAGTAATACATTCAACTCTATGGAGTGTACAGTTCAATTTTACTGATAACTGCTGTGTGCTAACATGATGTAAACAATGTTAGCACACTAAACATATGATTTAGCGCTGTCTGCAACCAATTTTATGAGTGTGCTACCTATGCTCCAGAAGTTACGTTCAGTAACATTACCTTCTCTACACAGTGGAACTTTAGCCTTTACAGAATTAAACCAAGTCAATGGCTGTTCTACTATAAATGGTACCAGGTACGTTCCTGACGTCAGCTTGCATTGGTGTATCCCATGGCACTGAGCACTCTACATGCAATATCTATACAGTTCCAAATCACTCAGAGTAGTTATGTACACAGCCTTACCACAGAATGCATTGAATAGAAAGTAATGCTTTCAACTCAATGGAGTGTACTGTTCAATTTTGCTGATAACTACTGTGTGCTAACATGATGTAAACAATGTTAGCACCCTAAACATATGATTTAGCGTTGTCTGCAACCAATTTTATGAGTGTGCTACCTATGCTCCAGAAGTTACGTTCAGTAACATTACCTTCTCTACACAGTGGAACTTTAGCCTTTACAGAATAAAACCAAGTCAATGGCTGTTCCACTGTAAATGGTACCAGGAAGGTTCCTGAATTCAGCTTGCATTGGAGTATTCCATGGCTCTGAGCACTCTACGTGCAATATCTATACAGTTCCAAATCACCCTGAGTAGTTATGTATACAACCTTTACCACAGAATGCATTGAATAGAAAGTAATGCATTCAACTCTATGGAGTGTACTGTTCAATTTCGCAGATAACTACCATGTGCTAACATGATGTAAACATTGATATTATACTAACCATATGGTTTACAGTTGTCTGCAACCAATTTTATGAGTGTGCTACCTATGCTCCAGAAATTACTTTCAGTAACATTACTTTCTCTACACAGTGGATCTTTAGCCTTTGCAGAATTAAACAAAGTCAATGGCTGTTCCACTGTAAATGATACCCGGTAGGTTAGCGAATTCAGCTTGCATTGGAGTATTCCATGGCACTGAGCACTCTACATGCAATATCTACACAGTTCCAAATCACCCTGAGTAGTTATCGACACATCCTTACCACAGAATGCATTGAATAGAAAGTAATGCTTTCAACTCAATGGAGTGTACAGTTCAATTTTGCTGATAACTGGTATGTGCTAACATGATGTAAACAATGTTAGCACACTAAACATATGATTTAGCGTTGTCTGCAAACAATTTTATGAGTGTGCTACCTATGCTCCAGAAGTTACGTTCAGTAACATTACCTTCTCTACACAGTGGAACTTTAGCCTTTACAAAATTAAACCAAGTCAATGGCTGTTCCACTGTAAATGGTACCAGGTAGGTTACTGAATTCAGCTTGCATTGTATTCCATGGCTCTGAGCACTCTACATGCAATATCTGACAGGTTCCAAATCACCCAGAGTAGTTATATACATAGCCTTACCACAGAATGCATTGAAAAGAAAGTAAAGCATTCAACTCAAAGGTGTGTACAGTTCAATTTTGCAGATAACTACCATGTGCTAACATGATGTAAACATTGTTAGTACACTAACCATATGATTTAGAGTTGTCTGCAAACAATTTAATAAGTGTGCTACCATGCTCCAGAAGTTACGTTCAGTAACATTACCTTCTGCACACAGTGGAACTTTGTCCTTTACAGTATTAAACCAAGTCAATGGCTGTTCCACTGTAAATGGTACCAGGTAGGTTCCTGAATTCAGCTTGCATTGGAGTATTCCATGGCACTGAGCACTCAACGTGCAATATCTATAAAGTTCCAAATAACCCTGAGTAATTATGTACACAACCTTACCACAGAATGCATTGAATAGAAAGTAATGCATTCAACTTTATGGAGTGCACTGTTCAATTTCGCAGATAACTACCATGTGCTAACATGATGTAAAGATTGTTATTATACTAACCATATGGTTTAAGGTTGTCTGCAACCAATTTTATGATTGTGCTACCTATGCTCCAGAAATTACTTTCAGTAACATTACTTTCTCTACACAGTGGATCTTTAGCCTTTGCAGAATTAAACAAAGTCAATGGCTGTTCCACTGTAAATGATACCAGGTAGGTTACCGAATTCAGCTTGCATTGGAGTATTCCATGGCACTGAGCACTCTACATGCAATATCTGATCAGTTCCAAATCACCCTGAGTAGTTATGTATACAACCTTACCACAGAATGCATTGAATAGAAAGTAATGCATTCAACTCTATGGAGTGTACTGTTCAATTTCGCAGATAACTACCATGTGCTAACATGATGTAAACATTGATATTATACTAACCATATGGTTTACAGTTGTCTGCAACCAATTTTATGAGTGTGCTACCTATGCTCCAGAAATTACTTTCAGTAACATTACTTTCTCTACACAGTGGATCTTTAGCCTTTGCAGAATTAAACAAAGTCAATGGCTGTTCCACTGTAAATGATACCCGGTAGGTTAGCGAATTCAGCTTGCATTGGAGTATTCCATGGCACTGAGCACTCTACATGCAATATCTACACAGTTCCAAATCACCCTGAGTAGTTATCGACACAGCCTTACCACAGAATGCATTGAATAGAAAGTAATGCTTTCAACTCAATGGAATGTACAGTTCAATTTTGCTGATAACTGGTATGTGCTAACATGATGTAAACAATGTTAGCTCACTAAACATATGATTTAGCGTTGTCTGCAAACAATTTTATGAGTGTGCTACCTATGCTCCAGAAGTTACGTTCAGTAACATTACCTTCTCTACACAGTGGAACTTTAGCCTTTACAAAATTAAACCAAGTCAATGGCTGTTCCACTGTAAATTGTACCAGGTAGGTTCCTGAATTCAGCTTGCATTGGAGTATTCCATGGCACTGAGCACTCTACATGCAATATCTATACAGTTCCAAATCACCAAGAGTAGTTATGTACACACCCTTACCACAGAATGTATTGAATAGAAAGTAATGCTTTCAACTCAATGGAGTGTACATTTCAATTTTGCTGATAACTACTATCTGCTAACATGATGTAAACAATGTTAGCACTCTAAACATATGATTTAGCGTTGTCTGCAGCCAATTTTATGAGTGTGCTACCTATGCTCCAGAAGTTACGTTCAGTAACATTACCTTCTCCTCACAGTGGAACTTTAGCCTTTACAGAATAAAACCAAGTCAATGGCTGTTCCACTCTAAATGGTACCAGGTAGGTTACTGAATTCAGCTTGCATTGGAGTATTCCATGGCACTGAGCACTCTACATGCAATATCTATACAGTTCCAAATCACCCTGAGTAGTTATGTACACAACCTTACCACAGAATGCATTGAATAGAAAGTAATGCATTCAACTCTATGGAGTGTACAGTTCAATTTTGCAGATAACTACCATGTGCTAACATGATGTAAAGATTGTTATTATACTAACCATATGGTTTACAGTTGTCTGCCACCAATTTTATCAGGGTGCTACCTATCCTCTTCAAATTACTTTCAGTAACATTACTTTCTCTACGCAGTGGAACTTTAGCCTTTGCAGAATAAAACCAAGTCAATGGCTGTTCCACTGTAAATGGTACCAGGTAGGTTACTGAATTCAGCTTGCATTGTATTCCATTGTTCTGAGCACTCTACATGCAATATCTGACCAGTTCCAAATCACCCAGAGTAGTTATATACACAGCCTTACCACAGAATGCATTGAATAGATATGCACTCAACTCAATGGAGTGTTCAGTTCAATTTTGCTGATGACTAATATGTGCTAACATGATGTAAACATTGTTATCTCACTTACCATAGGATTTATAGTTGTCTGCAACCAATTTAATATGTTTGCTACCTATGCTCCAGAAGTTACTTTCAGTAACATTACCTTCTCTACACAGTGGAACATTAGCCTTTACAAAATTCAACCAAGTCAATGGCTGTTCCACTGTAAATGCTACCAGGTAGGTTCCTGAATTCAGCTTGCATTGGAGTATTCCATGGCACCGAGCACTCTACATGCAATATCTATACAGTTCCAAATCACCCTGAGTAGTCATGCACACAACCTTACCACAGAATGCGTTGAAAAGAAAGTAAAGCATTCAACTCAAAGGTGTGTACAGTTCAATTTTGCAGATAACTACCATCTACTAACATGATGTAAAGATTGTTAGTACACTAACCATATGATTTAGAGTTGTCTGCAACCAATTTTATGAGTGTGCTACCTATGCTCCAGAAGTTACGTTCAGTAACATTACCTTCTGTACACAGTGGAACTTTATCCTTTACAGTATTAAACCAAGTCAATGGCTGTTCCACTGTAAATGGTACCAGGTAGGTTCCTGAATTCTGCTTGCATTGGAGTATTCCATGGCACTGAGCACTCTACGTGCAATATCTATACAGTTCCAAATAACCCTGAGTAATTATGTACACAACCTTACCACAGAATGCATTGAATAGAAAGTAATGCATTCAACTCTATGGAGTGTACTGTTCAATTTCGCAGATAACTACCATGTGCTAACATGATGTAAAGATTGTTATTATACTAACCATATGGTTTAAGGTTGTCTGCAACCAATTTTATGATTGTGCTACCTATGCTCCAGAAGTTACTTTCAGTAACATTACTTTCTCTACACAGTGGATCTTTAGCCTTTGCAGAATTAAACAAAGTCAATGGCTGTTCCACTGTAAATGATACCAGGTAGGTTACCGAATTCAGCTTGCATTGGAGTATTCCATGGCACTGAGCACTCTTCATGCAATATCTACACAGTTCCAAATCACCCTGAGTAGTTATGTACACAGCCTTACCACAGAATGTATTGAATAGAAAGTAATGCTTTCAACTCAATGGAGTGTACAGTTCAATTTTGCTGATAACTAGTATGTGCTAACATGATGTAAACAATGTTAGCACACTAAACATATGATTTAGGGTTGTCTGCAACCAATTTTATGAGTGTGCTACCTATGCTCCAGAAGTTACGTTCAGTAACATTACCTTCTCTACACAGTGGAACTTTAGCCTTTACAGAATAAAACCAAGTCAATGGCTGTTCCACTGTAAATGGTACCAGGTAGGTTACTGAAATCAGCTTGCATTGGAGTATTCCATGGCTCTGAGCACTCTACATGCAATATCTGATCAGTTCCAAATCACCCTGAGTAGTTATGTATACAACCTTACCACAGAATGCATTGAATAGAAAGTAATGCATTCAACTCTATGGAGTGTACTGTTCAATTTCGCAGATAACTACCATGTGCTAACTTGATGTAAACATTGATATTATACTAACCATATGGTTTACAGTTGTCTGCAACCAATTTTATGAGTGTGCTACCTATGCTCCAGAAATTACTTTCAGTAACATTACTTTCTCTACACAGTGGATCTTTAGCCTTTGCAGAATTAAACAAAGTCAATGGCTGTTCCACTGTAAATGATACCCGGTAGGTTAGCGAATTCAGCTTGCATTGGAGTATTCCATGGCACTGAGCACTCTACATGCAATATCTATACAGTTCCAAATCACCCTGAGTAGTCATGCACACAACCTTACCACAGAATGCGTTGAAAAGAAAGTAAAGCATTCAACTCAAAGGTGTGTACAGTTCAATTTTGCAGATAACTACCATCTACTAACATGATGTAAAGATTGTTAGTACACTAACCATATGATTTAGAGTTGTCTGCAACCAATTTTATGAGTGTGCTACCTATGCTCCAGAAGTTACGTTCAGTAACATTACCTTCTGTACACAGTGGAACTTTATCCTTTACAGTATTAAACCAAGTCAATGGCTGTTCCACTGTAAATGGTACCAGGTAGGTTCCTGAATTCTGCTTGCATTGGAGTATTCCATGGCACTGAGCACTCTACGTGCAATATCTATACAGTTCCAAATAACCCTGAGTAATTATGTACACAACCTTACCACAGAATGCATTGAATAGAAAGTAATGCATTCAACTCTATGGAGTGTACTGTTCAATTTCGCAGATAACTACCATGTGCTAACATGATGTAAAGATTGTTATTATACTAACCATATGGTTTAAGGTTGTCTGCAACCAATTTTATGATTGTGCTACCTATGCTCCAGAAGTTACTTTCAGTAACATTACTTTCTCTACACAGTGGATCTTTAGCCTTTGCAAAATTAAACAAAGTCAATGGCTGTTCCACTGTAAATGATACCAGGTAGGTTACCGAATTCAGCTTGCATTGGAGTATTCCATGGCACTGAGCACTCTACATGCAATATCTACACAGTTCCAAATCACCCTGAGTAGTTATGTACACAGCCTTACCACAGAATGTATTGAATAGAAAGTAATGCTTTCAACTCAATGGAGTGTACAGTTCAATTTTGCTGATAACTAGTATGTGCTAACATGATGTAAACAATGTTAGCACACTAAACATATGATTTAGGGTTGTCTGCAACCAATTTTATGAGTGTGCTACCTATGCTCCAGAAGTTACGTTCAGTAACATTACCTTCTCTACACAGTGGAACTTTAGCCTTTACAGAATAAAACCAAGTCAATGGCTGTTCCACTGTAAATGGTACCAGGTAGGTTACTGAAATCAGCTTGCATTGGAGTATTCCATGGCTCTGAGCACTCTACATGCAATATCTGATCAGTTCCAAATCACCCTGAGTAGTTATGTATACAACCTTACCACAGAATGCATTGAATAGAAAGTAATGCATTCAACTCTATGGAGTGTACTGTTCAATTTCGCAGATAACTACCATGTGCTAACATGATGTAAACATTGATATTATACTAACCATATGGTTTACAGTTGTCTGCAACCAATTTTATGAGTGTGCTACCTATGCTCCAGAAATTACTTTCAGTAACATTACTTTCTCTACACAGTGGATCTTTAGCTTTTGCAGAATTAAACAAAGTCAATGGCTGTTCCACTGTAAATCATACCCGGTAGGTTAGCGAATTCAGCTTGCATTGGAGTATTCCATGGCACTGAGCACTCTACATGCAATATCTACACAGTTCCAAATCACCCTGAGTAGTTATCGACACAGCCTTACCACAGAATGCATTGAATAGAAAGTAATGCTTTCAACTCAATGGAGTGTACAGTTCAATTTTGCTGATAACTGGTATGTGCTAACATGATGTAAACAATGTTAGCACACTAAACATATGATTTAGCGTTGTCTGCAAACAATTTTATGAGTGTGCTACCTATGCTCCAGAAGTTACGTTCAGTAACATTACCTTCTCTACACAGTGGAACTTTAGCCTTTACAAAATTAAACCAAGTCAATGGCTGTTCCACTGTAAATTGTACCAGGTAGGTTCCTGAATTCAGCTTGCATTGGAGTATTCCATGGCACTGAGCACTCTACATGCAATATCTATACAGTTCCAAATCACCAAGAGTAGTTATGTACACAGCCTTACCACAGAATGTATTGAATAGAAAGTAATGCTTTCAACTCAATGGAGTGTACATTTCAATTTTGCTGATAACTACTATCTGCTAACATGATGTAAACAATGTTAGCACTCTAAACATATGATTTAGCGTTGTCTGCAACCAATTTTATGAGTGTGCTACCTATGCTCCAGAAGTTACGTTCAGTAACATTACCTTCTCCTCACAGTGGAACTTTAGCCTTTACAGAATAAAACCAAATCAATGGCTGTTCCACTGTAAATGGTACCAGGTAGGTTACTGAATTCAGCTTGCATTGGAGTATTCCATGGCACTGAGCACTCTACATGCAATATCTATACAGTTCCAAATCACCCTGAGTAGTTATGTACACAACCTTACCACAGAATGCATTGAATAGAAAGTAATGCATTCAACTCTATGGAGTGTACAGTTCAATTTTGCAGATAACTACCATGTGCTAACATGATGTAAAGGTTGTTATTATACTAACTATATGGTTTACAGTTGTCTGCCACCAATTTTATCAGGGTGCTACCTATCCTCCACAAATTACTTTCAGTAACATTACTTTGTCTACGCAGTGGAACTTTAGCCTTTGCAGAATAAAACCAAGTCAATGGCTGTTCCACTGTAAATGGTACCAGGTAGGTTACTGAATTCAGCTTGCATTGGAGTATTCCATGGCTCTGAGCACTCTACATGCAATATCTATACAGTTGCAAATCACCCTGAGTAGTCATGCACACAACCTTACCACAGAATGCGTTGAAAAGAAAGTAAAGCATTCAACTCAAAGGTGTGTACAGTTCAATTTTGCAGATAACTACCATGTACTAACATGATGTAAACATTGTTAGTACACTAACCATATGATTTAGAGTTGTCTGCAACCAATTTTATGAGTGTGCTACCTATGCTCCAGAAGTTACGTTCAGTAACATTACCTTCTGTACACAGTGGAACTTTATCCTTTACAGTATTAAACCAAGTCAATGGCTGTTCCACTGTAAATGGTACCAGGTAAATTCCTGAATTCAGCTTGCATTGGAGTATTCCATGGCACTGAGCACTCTACATGCAATATATATACAGTTCCAAATCACCCTGAGTAGTCATGCACACAACCTTACCACAGAATGCATTGAATAGAAAGTAAAGCATTCAACTCAAAGGTGTGTACAGTTCAATTTTGCAGATAACTACCATGTACTAACATGATGTAAACATTGTTAGTACACTAACCATATGATTTAGAGTTGTCTGCAACCAATTTTATCAGTGTGCTACCTATGCTCCAGAAGTTACGTTCAGTAACATTACCTTCTGTACACAGTGGAACTTTATCCTTTACAGTATTAAACCAAGTCAATGGCTGTTCCACTGTAAATGGTACCAGGTAGGTTCCTGAATTCAGCTTGCATTGGAGTATTCCATGGCACTGAGCACTCTACGTGCAATATCTATACAGTTCCAAATAACCCTGAGTAATTATGTACACAACCTTACCACAGAATGCATTGAATAGAAAGTAATGCATTCAACTCTATGGAGTGTACTGTTCAATTTCGCAGATAACTACCATGTGCTAACATGATGTAAAGATTGTTATTATACTAACCATATGGTTTACAGTTGTCTGCAACCAATTTTATGAGTGTGCTACCTATGCTCCAGAAATTACTTTCAGTAACATTACTTTCTCTACACAGTGGATCTTTAGCCTTTGCAGAATTAAACAAAGTCAATGGCTGTTCCACTGTAAATAATACCAGGTAGGTTACCGAATTCAGCTTGCATTGGAGTATTACATGGAACTGAGCACTGTACATGCAATATCTACACAGTTCCAAATCACCCTGAGTAGTTATGTACACAGCCTTACCACAGAATGTATTGCATAGAAAGTAATGCTTTCAACTCAATGGAGTGTACAGTTCAATTTTGCTGATAACTAGTATGTGCTAACATGATGTAAACATTGTTAGTACACTAACCATATGATTTAGAGTTGTCTGCAACCAATTTAATAAGTGTGCTACCTATGCTCCAGAAGTTACGTTCAGTAACATTACCTTCTGTACACAGTGGAACTTTATCCTTTACAGTATTAAACCAAGTCAATGTCTGTTCCACTGTAAATGGTACCAGGTAGGTTCCTGAATTCAGCTTGCATTGGAGTATTCCATGGCACTGAGCACTCTACGTGCAATATCTATAAAGTTCCAAATAACCCTGAGTAATTATGTACACAACCTTACCACAGAATGCATTGAATAGAAAGTAATGCATTCAACTCTATGGAGTGTACTGTTCAATTTCGCAGATAACTGCCATGTGCTAACATGATGTAAAGATTGTTATTATACTAACCATATGGTTTAAGGTTGTCTGCAACCAATTTTATGATTGTGCTACCTATGCTCCAGAAATTACTTTCAGTAACATTACTTTCTCTACGCAGTGGAACTTTAGCCTTTGCAGACTTCAACCAAGTCAATGGCTGTTCCACTGTAAATGGTACCAGTTAGGTTACTGAATTCAGCTGCATTGGAGTATTCCATGGCACTGAGCACTCTACATGCAATATCTATACAGTTCCAAATCACTCAGAGTAGTTATGTACACAGCCTTACCACAGAATGCATTGAATAGAAAGTAATGCTTTCAACTCAATGGAGTGAACATTTCAATTTTGCTGATAACTACTATCTGCTAACATGATGTAAACAATGTTAGCACTCTAAACATATGATTTAGCGTTGTCTGCAATCAATTTTATGAGTGTGCTACGTATGCTCCAGAAGTTACGTTCAGTAACATTACCTTCTCTACACAGTGGAACTTTAGCCTTTACAGAATAAAACCAAGTCAATGGCTGTTCCACTGTAAATGCTACCAGGTAGGTTCCTGAATTCAGCTTGCATTGGAGTATTCCATGGCACTGAGCACTCTACATGCAATAACTATACAGTTCCAAATCACCCTGAGTAGTCATGCACACAACCTTACCACAGAATGCATTGAAAAGAAAGTAAAGCATTCAACTCAAAGGTGTGTACAGTTCAATTTTGCAGATAACTACCATGTGCAAACATGATGTAAACATTGTTAGTACACTAACCATATGATTTAGAGTTGTCTGCAACCAATTTTATGAGTGTGCTACCTATGCTCCAGAAGTTACGTTCAGTAACATTACCTACTCTACACAGTGGAACTTTATCCTTTACAGTATTAAACCAAGTCAATGGCTGTTCCACCGTAAATGGTACCAGGTAGGTTCCTGAATTCAGCTTGCATTGGAGTATTACATGGCACTGAGCACTCTACATGCAATATCTACACAGTTCCAAATCACCCTGAGTAGTTATGTACACAGCCTTACCACAGAATGCATTGCATAGAAAGTAATGCTTTCAACTCAATGGAGTGTACAGTTCAATTTTGCTGATAACTAGTATGTGCTAACATGATGTAAACAATGTTAGCACACTAAACATATGATTTAGCGTTGTCTGCAACCAATTTTATGAGTGTGCTACCTATGCTCCAGAAGTTACGTTCAGTAACATTACCTATTCTACACAGTGGAACTTTAGCCTTTACAGAATTAAACCAAATCAATGGCTGTTCCACTGTAAATGGTACCAGGTAGGTTCGTGGATTCAGCTTGCATTGGAGTGTTCCATGGCACTGAGCACTCTACATGCAATATCTATACAGTTCCAAATCACCCTGAGTAGTTATGTATACAACCTTACCACAGAATGCATTGAATAGAAATGCTCTCAACTCAATGGAGTGTACAGTTCAATTTTGCTGGTAACTACTATTTGCT